>NC_052047.1:98214807-98555655 GCF_903992535.2 Arvicola amphibius
ATTGTGGCCGTTTCCGACCAAAGCACCCATGACCCAGGCATGCGGGCCACAGGCGGGTGTACCAACGAGTCCGCTGAGGGGCTCTAAAAGTCAGGGCATCATATTCGAAGTCATCCAGCATGTTGAGCCTCAAGGCTCCGCAGGCCCTCCCGGGCCTCCCGGGCCTCCCGGCCCTCCCGGCCCTCCCTACCCTCCCGGCCCTCCCGACCCTCCCGGCCCTCCCTTCCTTTCCGTAAAAAGCTACCCGCACCCTCCCAAACCCAAAAAATAAATGTTTAAACACTGGTTAAACCAAATAAGCGTCTGAACCAAATAAGCGTCCTGCTAGGGCAGATCCTTGGTTCAGTGTGAGCTGAACTCTGCTTCCTCCTTAGCAACACAGTTCCATGGGCATAGTGATGCACTGTGAGCACACAATGGTGCTCAGCATCTGTGCACCGTGTGTGTTCTGAGCATGCCCAGCGACAAAAGCATACAATACTCAACACATGTAGACAAATATCATATGTTTTCTCTTTTAAGGATGCTCCCTTTTAAGGTTCTGGTATGGGAACTACAATCATAATAAACAGAGGTTTGGATCTTGCAAAGGGACCAGGAGGGAAGAGAGTATCTCTCAAGGAAAGGAAATAGTCTACAGGGTTTAGAGGCTAAAAGGAAAACAAGAATTGGAATCTTTTAATAAAAGGGGGATGGGACAGAAAGGGAAAGAAGGGAAAATAGAGAGGAACAACCAATACTAAAGGTTCTTTGAAAAACTGTATGGAAACCGACTACCCTAGAAGCTTCCTATACATATGTGAAAGGAAGTCACAGGGAGAGAAAAAACAACAGGGGAGAGAAGGCTTCAACTAGACATCTTGTGGCACCAAGTGGAACCTCCAGTGCCAGGAACAGGTTACAGCCTATTGAGTCATTAACCAAAGGGACCCATGGAAACCAGCAAATAGCACAGCTATTGCCAAGGCTTTTGGTTGCTCACAAAACCTGATATTAAGGTCTTGTTTCTGAAGGTGACACTTCTGTCACTGAATACAGAGAAGTTGAGCTGCTGTCAAACTAGGTTATTTACCTACTAACCAGAGTTCACGGTACTGGAAGGTACTATACATGCACCTGGAGGAGAAAAGTAGTCCTCAATACCTCTCAGCACAAACCCTTCAACCTACAACCACACCCACATGGAAGGAAGCTCACAGACATCTGTAAATTTATTTCTAGGTGATCCAGCACCCTCTTGTGTCTTTGCAGGCACCAGACATGCACACAGTGAACATGCATACATGGAGACAAAACATACATAGACATGAAAGATATGTGGTCTATAAATGTTGAGAAGTAATTTATGTAGTAAGTTCACTCTTTTAAAGTATACAACCTAGTAGTGTTTTCAGTATGTTCTTAAAATTATGCAACCATCAACCTATTTATTTTAAAATATTTTCATCATTCGAGAAAAAACCCTTTATTCGTGAGTAGTTACTCTCATTCATCATGACCCCACCCCCTATCAGTTACCAATATAAACTTTTTGCTTCAAGTGTCTCATTCTGGGAATTTAATAGAAATCAAATCATCTAATAAAGAAGTGCCCCATTCTTCAGTCCTTTGGCTACTTTCGACTGAGCTTAATGTTTGTGATATTTATTCATGTTAAAGGATATATCAGTTCTCTACCCCTTTCCATGGCTAGAAACTAGACCTCTATATTAATTCACCACTCTATCTGGGGGAGTCCTAAGACAGGGGCTCTCATGCTTTTAAAATAAAAGAGGGGAATTGTTGGGTCCCTAGAGGACAGGCCTTCATACCCCTACTTAATCTGTTTTGCACTCTTGAGGTTGGTTGAAAACAGGAACATAAACAGGAACAATCTGTTGTTTTCAGCAATGTTTCTAAGGATGTTTACTCCAAAGCCATTGAGTTAAGGTGATGAGCTTCCTGCTTTTGCTGGTTTGGCCTCCCCTGCTGAGGGCTATATATACTTGTGAGAAAATGGAATAAATGGCTTGTCTGCAGAACCTGAAAAAAAAAGAATAGGGGCACTGAAATATCTCAGCACCTAAGACCATTTTCCATGCAAGCCTGATAACCTGAATTCCATCCCTGGAATCCATGAGAGCATAATTAAAACAACTCCCAGATGGTGTCTTCTGACCTCCACATGTATACCTTGTCTTTCAACACACACAAACACACATACACACACACACAGAGAGAGAGAGAGAGAGAGAGAGAGAGAAACAGACAGAGAAAGAGGAAAGGAGGGAAGGACAGAAGGAGAAAGAGACAGAGAGAGAGAGAGAGAGAGAGAGAGAGAGAGAGAGAGAGAGAGAGAGAGAGAGAGAGAGAAGCCAAGGAGGATCACTACTTATTGGCCTGTTCCCTATGGATTTCTCAGCCTGATTTCTTATGGGAATGAGGACCCTCTGCACAGATTGCCACTACCCACTTGCCTTGCCTACTCTACCAAAGTATTTGGTGATATGGATAATATTTAAAGAGGTAGCACTTGGGCAGAAGGACTGGTCCTGAGGGAGGAGCTTCAAAGGAACAAGGATGCACTCGAGCAGAAACAAGACAGAAAAGCTCAACCTCAACACTATATCACAAAATGAGAAGAATGCAATATGCCTATGTTTGCACCCAGACTTTGTTATCATCTAGCTGAATGCCTGATAGACAAGACGACCTGATATCATTGGGAAACAGCATGGGGGTGGCCTCTCGCAGCCCCCCCCATGACATATGTAGTCCAGGCATTCTTAGTTACTGTGGAGAATGTGTCTCATCAGGAAAATTAAAGAGTCTCATGCTTGCTCTCAAAAGAAATAACTTGATGTGGTGGGGTCTTCTGTTTTGTGTAGATTTCATTCGTTAATAAAGAAACTACCTTGGCCATTTGATAGGCCAGCCCTTAGGTGGGTGGAGTAGACAGAACAGAATGCTGGAGGGAAAAGGAAAGTGAGGCAATTGCCATGCCTCTCTTCTCTGGGTCAGTAGCCATTATTCTCTGACCTGAGATGGATGTTGGCTAAGATCCTTCCCGGTAAGCCACCACCTTGTGGTGCTACACACATTAATAGAAATGGGTTAATCAAGATGTGAGAATTAGCCAGTAAGAGACTAGAGCTAATGGGCCAAGCAGTGTTTAAATGAATACAATTTGTGTGTTGTTATTTCGGGTGAAAAGCTAGCTGTGTGGAAGCCGGGTGGGACAAAAAGCAGGCCAGCCCGCCGCTCCTCACTACAATAACTGGTCTGAATGATGAGATAAATATGGAGAATGAGTCAAGAGTCTGGTGAGACAGAAGAAAGGTATATTCTGGCAGAATTCTATAAATGAACAAAGACAAAAGCCTAGAGTGTTTATAAATGGCATTTTTATTGAAGGCTTATTAGACATGATTGCGGATGTAAGTATCATTACTCCAGAATCATGGCAACCGATTTGGCCTCTTTAGGAGGTAGATGTTCAGTTCCTGGGAATTTGAACCCTATCTCAGGTAAGAGAAAGCATGAGATGGGTTGAATGCATAGGGACAGATGGGCAAATAGGAAAACTAAGGCCATATATAGTCCATATTGCAGTGAAATTGTGGGGTCGTGAACTAATGCAACAATGGAATACCCAGATTAATATTCCTGTAGCCCCTAAAGCTTATGTTTCTGAGGAAAATGTTAGAAGATGTTATAGATGATGAACACCGGCCATTTGGGCTGTACAAGAACACAAAGCAATTGATAACCCTTCCGATATACCAACAGTCCCGCCTTTAAAATGGTTGACTGAGAAACCAATATGGGTTAAGCAATGGCCCCTAGCGGAGGAAAAGTTGCAGGCTTTAGAACAGCTGGTACAAGAGCAATTAGATGCTCGATGTATAGAAGAATCTACCAGCCCTTAAAATTCTCCTGTATTTGTTGTTAAGGAAAAAATCTAGAAAATGGACAATGGTGACAGATCTTAGAGCTATCAACAAGGTTATTCAACTGATGGGTCCTCTGCAATCTGGAATTCCTCTGCCCTCTCTATTACCAAAGAGATGGCCTCTCATTGTTATTGATTTAAAGGATTGTTTTTCACTATACCTTTACAACAAAAAGATAGAGAAAAGTTTGCCTTCACAGTGCCTACTTGTAATAATTCTCAGCCTACTAGGAGGTACCAATGGACTGTCCTCCCACAGGAAATGCTCAACAACCCCACCATGTGTCAATACTTTGTAAGTCAGCCATTGGAAATAATATGTAAGCAATTTCCTAAGTCTATAATTTACCATTACATGGATGACATTTTCTATCTGATTCAAACATAGATACTTTAGAAAGAATGTTTGAAGGAATAAAGATAGTTTTACCTAAATAGGGACTGTAGATTGCTCCTACAAAAAATACAGAGAGGATATTCTGTCAGTTACCTAGATTATAAGATAGGTTTATGAAAAATTAGACACAGAAGGCACAAATTAAGAGATACCAGTTGCAGACTCTTAACAACTTTCAAAGATTGTTAGGAGACATTTCTAGCCTACCACCAGCTGTTGGGATAACACCTGATCTAATAATTCATTTAAACAAAGCCTTAGATGGTTATAAAGATTTGAATAGTCCCAGAGAATTCACAGCTGAAGCAGAAAAGGAACTGACAATGGTTGAGAAAAAATTGCAGTAGGCACATGTGGATAGGGTGAATCAAAATCCTAGTTGTATTCTAGTCATACTGCCTTCCAGACTTTCTGCTATGGGAATTTTAATGAAGAGGGAAGATATTATTTTAGAATGGATTTTTTTACCACATAAACCAAGTAAAAGATTAAAAACTTAGGTGTAAAAAGTCTCTGAATTAATTATAAAAGGTAAATTGAGACTTTGTCAGCCAGCAGGTATAGACCCAGCAATATGTGGAAAGAGTTATCTTGGATATTGAAACCACTGAATTTATACCTGTTAATACAGAATTGACTTCATTGTTTATCCAGGTGCAAGACATGGTCAGGAATAGGCTCTGTTCTATGTGCATAGCACACATTCGATCCCATACAGGTCTGCCAGGTCCTCTAGCACAAGGTAATGCAGAAACTGATCAATTATTGATTGGAAGCCTGTTGCAGACCTCTGAAATTTATTTTAAAAAATCATGTCAATAGAAAAGTTTTAAAGAAAGGGTTTTCTATTACATGGCAACAAGCTAAAGAGATTATAAAGAGGTGTCCTACTTGCTCTTTATATAATCTGCTGACAGAGAGAAAAATGAAGATCCACTAAGGGGCATGTGCAACCACTTTGGAAAGCAGTGTGGCGGGTTCTCAGGAAATTCGGGATCAACCTACCCCAGGACCCAGCAATTCCACTATTGGGAATCTACCCAAGAGATGCCCAATCATACAACAAAAGCATATGCTCATCTATGTTCATAGCAGCATTATTTGTAATAGCCAGATCCTGGAGACAGCCTAGATGCCCTTCAGTGGAAGAATGGATGAAGAAACTGTGGAATATATACATGCTAGAATACTACTCAGCGGTAAAAAACAATGACATCTTGAATTTTGCATGCAAATGGATGGAAATAGAAAACACTATTCTGAGTGAGGTAACCCAGACCCATAAAGATGAACATGGGATGTACTCACTCATATTCGGTTTCTAGCCATAATTAAAGGACATCGAGCCTATAAATTTGGGATCCTTGAGAAGATAATAAGAAAGTGAACTCCCAAAAAAAGATATAGTAATCCTCCTGGATATTGGAAGTAGACACGATCGCCAGGCAAAATTGGGAACTTGAGGGTTGGGCAAGACTGGGCCAAGGGAAGATGGGGAGAGAAAAGTGTGAAGGGGAGAGCGGGGGGAGCTCGGAGGAATGGGGTGCTTGGGATATAGGAAGGGTGGATATGAGAGCAGGGAAGCATATATCTTAATTTAAGGAGCTACCTGAGGGTTGTCAAGAGACTTGACCCTAGAGGGGTTCCCAGGTTTCCAGGGAGACGCCCCCAGTTAGTTCCTTGGGCAGCTGAGGAGAGGGAGCCTGAAAAGGCCAGTTCCTATAGCCATACTGATGAATTTCTTGCATATCACCATAGAACCTCCACCTGACGATGGATGAAGAAAATGACAGAGCCCCACATTGGAGCACCGGACTGAGCTCCCAAGGTCCTGATGAGGAGTAGAAGGAGAGAGAACATGAGAAAGAAAGTCAGGACCGTGAGGGAACCTCCAGCTGGCGACAGATGGGGAAGGTGACTGAGCCCCACATTGGAGCACTGGACTGAGCTCCCAAAGTCCCGATGAGGAGCAGAAGGAGCGAGAACATGAGGGAGAAAGTCAGGAACGAGAGGGGTGCGTTCACTCATGGAAACGGTGGGACAGAACTAATGGGAGATCACCAACTCCAGTTGGAATGGGACTGATGGATCATGCGACCAAACCCGTCTCTCTGAGTGTGGCCAACAGCGCGGGCTGACTGAGAAGCAAAGGACAATGGCTCTGGGCTCTGATTGTTATTCATGGACGGGCTCTGTGGGAGCCTTCTCAGCTTGGTCGATCACCTTCCTGGACCTGGGGGGAGTTGGGAGGACCTTGGTCTTAGCATAGAGTGGGGAACCCTGATGGCTCCTTGGCCTTGAGAGGGAGGGAGGGGAGGTATGGGTGGAGGGGAGGGGAGGGAAGGGGGAGAAGGAGGGGAGGGAAGGGGGAGGAGGAGGGGAGGGAGGGGGGAGGAGGAGGGAAGGAGATGGAAATTTTTAAATATAAAAAAAAATTAATAGTAGAGTTTGTGTGTTTCCCTTCTTCTAGTTGTGCTGGTGAAGGGTCGCTAGATGCCTGAGTTATTGTGGGCGTTGTTGGACTCCTTGGTTTGTGATTTTCCTTCTATTACTTTCTGCAAGGCTGGATTTGTGGCTGCGTATTGTTTAAATCTGTTTTTGTCCTGGAATATCTTGTTTTCTCCATCAATGGTGAATGCAAGCTTTGCTGGGTATAATAGTCTAGGCTTGAATCCATGTTCCCTTAGTGTCTGTAGCACATCTATCCAAGCTCTTCTGGCTTTCATGGTTTCCATTGAGAAATCAGATGTAATTCTGATAGGTTTCCCTTTATATGAAAGTCAGGAACGAGAAGGGTGCGTTCACTCATGGAGACGGTGGGACAGAACTAATGGGAGATCACCAACTCCAGTTGGAATGGGACTGATGGATCATGCGACCAAACCCATCTCTCTGAATGTGGCCAACAGCGGGGGCTGACTGAGAAGCAAAGGACAATGGCTCTGGGCTCTGATTCTTCTGCATGGACGGGCTCTGTGGGAGCCTTCTCAGCTTGGTCGATCACCTTCCTGGACCTGGGGGGAGTTGGGAGGACATTGGTCTTAGCATAGAGTGGGGAACCCTGATGGCTCCTTGGCCTTGAAAAGGAGGGAGGGGAGGTATGGGTGGAGGGGAGGGGAGGGAAGGGGGAGATGGAGGGGAGGGAAGGGGGAGGAGGCGGGGAGGAAGGGGGGAGGAGGAGGGAAGGAGATGGAAATTTTTAAATATAAAAAAAATAAAAAAATAGAAAAAAAAAAAGAACAAAGCATAAAAAAAAAATTAAAAAAAAGAAAAAAAAAAGAAAACAAAATATGGTTTATGAATCCAGGTACTGTTTACACCTAAAATTTATAAACACACACACATGCGCACACATAATATGTGTGTATATATCTTGTTTTTGAAGTGTCTTTGTAATTCTCTAAATCCAAGCTTGTTGTTAAAATGAACATTCAGAGTTTCTGTCTCATATCAGGAGTCATCTGGTATAAGACAGAAGGAAGACTTTAGAAAAAAATTTACTTTCTCCATGCCTATTTTGTCTATATCATATTTTTCATTGTATGTATGTTTATATGAAAGTTGTTTAAGTTTTCCATGATGAACAATGGATTTTCTTACAGATCCTTTTCCTGCTGTAATCTTTGAAGTTTCCAGGAAGAAGATGGTGCCCCACAGCAACCACTGCACCTAATTGAGATGACATCGTGATATAGACAGCACTACTATAAGACCGCCTTTTTGGGGTACCAGCTGCTGAAATGGTGCACCTTCTCATATTCTGGCCGGAACTCCAAATGAGAACTTTGAAAACATAAACAAAAATAAACAAACAATACCCCATTGACTGCTCAGAAATTGTTTGCAACTATGCTAGACTGTAATTTTGAAACTTAACCACCACATAATTTTTGCAGGATTCCATTCAGAGAATATTGCCCAAATGACAGCAGGAAGCAGTTCTAGAAGATGACATCCCTTATCCCCAAAACATTTGTCCTGAGGGTTGGGAACACTGTTTAGCGGTTGTTATTATTACTTGTACTAGATAGAGGGTTGGGGTGAAATCTATGTTCAAAGAAAGGGGGGCAGTAATAGTGGGTAACAGAGTGAATACTAGTGACCTATTATTTATGGATAATTTACATTTTTTATATATTGATACAAGTTCAAATTGTATTTGTTACTTTTGTTTACATTATTTGTACATCTATACAATTTTTTGTCAGATTGTATGTATGTGTGTTTCTGTCTCGGTTTAAGACATTTTATATACTGATACAACTTATAGGGTATATTTTCATATTGCATTATATATTACTACTACCTCTGATCAAGATACTTATAGATTGTTTATATTTCGATGTCATCATTCTCATTTGTTACACATTTGTTTACAGATTATTTAATATTCTGACAGAAGTTTTAGTCTTTAAGTTATACAGGTATTAATTATTATAGGTCAATAGTTGTTCATGTTTGTTTTACATACAGTCAGATAAATTAGGTTCTTTAGATACATAGAGATTATATTCTGTCCACTTAGGTAATATTCAACCACTTCAAGGATCTGTGGAACATGGCATTTAAATAATTTAGGGTTCTGTTGACATGAGACATGATTGCTTCTGACAGCACCAATCTATTCCCGAGAGGAAGCTGAGCACCGAAGACAATCCACTTGGAGTTTGTGTTCTTCTTGGCAAAACTGGCCTTTGGGAAAGGAACTGACAATGACTCAACCACTGACAAGTTACATAGCATCCGGAAATGGATAAGCAGGACTGTCAAATCTTGCTAAGACAGGGTAAGACGGTTTTGAAAAATTTCCTGCCTCTGAAATGGTCTGTCAGTTAAGCCAGGCCTCAGCCAAATTTGGTTGCTTCAACATTGCAAAATGAGACTTTAGGTGATTGCTCAGTTGTTTAATTGACTCTGTCATATATCGCGTGCTTTGGAAGTTACTTGAATGTACTTCCTGACTGCTCAAGTAACATTATCTTCCTTCTCAGGCCTTCGATAAGGTTGAAGATTAGATAGTCTTAGTTACTGTACTCTTATGATCTAGCCAAGCCATTTCCTATAGAAGACTTAGACTCCATAAGATAGAATGTTTATTAAAAACATTTAGCATATGTTCCTTGCTTTATATTGTTTATACTGAGCGTAATTCTATTTATTCTTGATATCTGTTCCTAGTGTATATAGTTTTGTATTGGCTTTGGAACTCTCTAATTTAAATAAAAAGGGGAGGTAATGTGGGAGCACATTCTGCTCCTTCAGCCAATAGCCTTTAAGATACCAGCCCATTTGGGCATGTCCTCTTATACTATAAAGCAGCAGTAACCATGTGCTCTCGCTTCCAGTTCCCACTTCTGGCTGCTAGACTCTGTTCCTGTTCACTCAGAGGGCTGTTGTCAAGGACAGTGATCTGTAAATTTTACCCTTAAAAAAACCTTTATTATCCATAATTCTGAACTGGTGTGGGATTATTTTCTGACTTATGCCTTCAAAGAATGAAGGAAATGTGGTACGTTTACATGATAGAGAATTGCTCAGCCAATGCAGTATGTATTAACTTATATGTGGATGTTACCTATGAAGTCAGTGATAACCATGCTATAATCCATAAAAATACAGAGGGTAGTTGTAGAATAAGGGACTAACAGGGACAGATACATTTTATAAAGAATGGGAAACAGGATAGATATGGATGCAATGGGCAGGCAGCTGAAATGGGGTGAGCATATGAGGCAGAGGAGATGACAAGGGGTTGTGAGAGGGAATACAGGGAGAGACAGTTAAAATTAATGAGCCTTTGAGAGATAGTATGGAAAGCTAATGCAAAAGAAACTTCCTAAAATATATGCATATGTGAAGTCAATCTAAATGAAATATCCAAATAATGGGGGTGGGGAAACAGAGTCACCACTGCTAATTTCCTGTTACACAATGAAGCTTTCAGAATTGGTTACAACTAATTGAACTGTCAGTGAAAAGGGCCCATGGGAATCCCCAAACAACTCAGTGTGTTGCCAAGACTGCAGCTTGTTCTCCACATACTGACAGCAAAGGCTCATTGCTGAAGACAACACAATCACTGAACAAGGAAATGTTGAGCTGGTGTCCACAGCGAGTCTTCACTCTTATGCTCCAGCATATGTTATGCAAAAAGATACTCTGCACGCTATCAAAAGAAAATACAAATACCAAGCCAGTCACAAACTCTTTCATAGTGCCCTACCTGCAAGATGGGCCAGGACAATGGTGGGCAAAGCTTGTGGGAGTTACCAAACAACTAATCTGATTAGCACCTACATCATATAATTCAGCACAAAACTAAGATTCCTTGGTATCTTCATGGTGACTGACATGCAGTTTCTCAATTGAATATCCAGAACAGCAGTGAGAAATTTTTTTATTTTACTATTAAAAAAAATAGCAATCCAAATTCCCAGTTCTCCCCTCCTCCCATTTCCTGCCCTCTCCCTCCATACACCCTGCTCTCACCTCCTTCCAATCTTTAGAGAGGGCAAGGCACCCAGCCCTGTGGGATGCCCAAGGCCCTCCCCACTATATCCAGGTTGAGCAAGGTATACATGTGAAAAGGATTCCAAAAAGCCAGTACATGCAGTAGAGACAAATCCCAGTGCCATTGTCATTGACTCCTCAGTCTGCCCCAACTGTCAACCACATTCAGAGGGACTAGTTTGATCCCATGCTCATTCATTCCCAGTCCAGTTGGAGTTGGTGAGCTCCCATTAGCTGAGGCACATTGTCTCAGTGGGTGAACTACTCATGGTCTTAACTTTCTTGCTCATACTCTCCCTCCTTCCATTCTTCAACTGGATCTTAGGAGCTCAGTCCAGTGCTCTGATGTGCTCTCTGCCTCTGTGTTTTTATCTGTTGTTAGACAAAGGTTCTATGGTGATAATTAAGATAATCATCAGTCTACAGGGCAAGGCCAGATCAGGCACCCTCTCTGTTGCTTAGGGTCTTAGGTAGGGCCATCTTTGTGGATTGCTGGGAATTTTTATAGAGCCAGGTTTCTTGATAACCCCAAAATGGCTCCCTCAATCAAGATATCTCTTTCCTTGCTCTCATATCTGTCCTTCCTCCATCTCAACTATCCCATTCCCTCAAGCTCTCCCCAACCCTCCCCTTCTCTGATGGAGGATTCCCATTGGCTAATAAAGAAACTGCCTGGCCCATTTGATTGGCCAGCCCTTAGGTGGGTGGAGTAGACAGAACAGGAAGAAGGAAGTGAGGTAGATGGCTCAGTCAGATGCTACGCCTCTCCTAAGTTAGGCAGACTGCCATGCCTCTCCTCAGAGAGATGCCAGATGCGATGAAGCCAGCCACCAGGTCAGATGTGCTGAAACTTTCCCAGTAAGACACCCTTTGTGGTGTTACATACATTATTCGATATGGGTTAGTCAAGATGTGAGTAAGAGGCTGAAAATAATGGGCCAGGCAGTATT
Organism: Arvicola amphibius; assembly: GCF_903992535.2. Classification (NCBI taxonomy): domain Eukaryota; kingdom Metazoa; phylum Chordata; class Mammalia; order Rodentia; family Cricetidae; genus Arvicola; species Arvicola amphibius. The sequence continues at coordinate 98,226,596 of NC_052047.1, forward strand.
TAATAGAATACAGTTTGTGTGTTGTTATTTCAGGGCATAAGCTAGTCAGGAGGCCGAAAGCAGGGCGGCGGGAATGCAGCCCACAGCTCACTACACTTCTCCCTTCCTTTTCCCATTCTCCCCTTCATTTTGCCCCCTGCCCCCATGCTTCCATATGTCATCATGCAATCTTGTCTGCTTCCAATTTCCAGGTGGATCTGTATATATTTTTCTTGGGTTCGCCTTATTATGTAGCCTCTCCGGGATCTTGAACTATAGGCTCAATGTCCTTTTTATGGCTAGTATCCACTAATGAGTGAGTACATACCATATTCATATATTTGGGTGTGGGTTATCTCACTCAGCATAGTGTTTTCTTATTCCATCCATTTGCATGCAAAATTCAAAATGTCATTGTTTTTTACCACTGAGTAGTACTCTGATGAATAGATGTGCCACACTTTCTTCATCCATTCTTCCATTGAGGAGCATCTAGGTTGTTTTCAGGTTCTGGCTATTACAAATAATGCTTCTATAAACATAGTTGAACATATCTCTTGAACATAGTGCTTGAAGTTCTAGCAATGAGAATTTTGATTACTCATGAGCTTCATAATGGTTTACTATTGTTATTACACATATTCTTCACAGGGTATTTGTTGAAATCCAGAGGGTCAGTATAATGAGGACAACATCACATGATCTGGATCATCTTTCTTTACATCATTTTATCTGTAAGAGGCTTATCAATTTTCTATAAGTCATCACCATTGACATGGAAAACCCACTTTGGGCTAAATATCACTTCTACCTGAAACACAGTACACAATGCAATGTATTTCTCTAAGGGAGAACTCACTGAGTGTAAATGTCACAGTGAACTCTTAGATCAATATCTTTCAGTTACTCATTATTTATACTGTGGATACAGCACTGGGATTTTGAGAACAGGTTGGCTGATTATTTGACCTGCTCAAAATAAATGTAGTTGTTTTAGTCCAATGAAATGAAAATGAAAAGTCTTTTTAAAGTTATATTTTTTGTGTGAATTTTCTTCCTAAACAGAAGGGCACTGCTGACCAAAAAAGAATTTCAACCAAGTATAGCTTGATAGACTGGTGAGCCTATTTGGGTTCCATGTAGGAGTTTGGGTGCTCCAAGGCAGCTAAATCCTCTGGAAGTTTTTTTGATCTAATTATTCACATCTTTATCAGTGACATTTTACTGGAGTTGATGATTTACCTCTTATGTAATTTTTGGGAGGGGAAGATCCTTGGTGGAGCTACTGAAGTGTAGGGAGTTCTGTGACCTCATGAAATTGCCATTTCCTTCAGGAGGGTAATGTGGGAGTCCTCTCTGTAGGAACATGATTACTATTAATGAATAAAGAAACTGCCTTGGCCTGTTGATAGGGCAGGACTTAGGTAGGCAGGGAGGACTGGACTGAATGCTGGTAGAAAGGGAGATGCCATGGGTCTGCCACCATAGATGTGCTGAATCTTTGCTGGTAGGCCATGACCTCATGGTGATACACAGATTAATGGAGAAGGGTTAAATTAATATGTAAGAGTTAACTAATAACAAGTGAGAGGTAATGGGCCAAGCAGTGATTTAATTTAAATAGTTTCTGTGTGGTTATTCCATGCTGCCAGTGCAAACTCGAGCTATAGAGCTTTTTAATGGCATTTGTGGGCTCAGGTGTTTGTGTGCCTACTCAGGGTCTGGAGGAAAGAAACTGCAACCATGCCCATGGCTCAGCACTCTCCTCCTGGGCAGTTGGTAGGATCAGTTCTACTAGGTGTGCTCAAGCAGGAGAGCATGGCAGAGTCCTGCCACCATATACAGAGATATTTCCAGGCTGTGCAGTGAGCTGTATGGAAGATTTAACTATTACTCCGATAAAAAGGGTTCATTTGGTGCATACTCATTCTCAGAGTTAAAGTGCTAAGCACAGCTCTTCTGAGACCTGGCAGTAATGGCATGTCTACCATTTTGAAAGTGGAGAGAGGCAGAGACAGCATCCAGAGCAGCTGCAACTGCTCTGCTTACCATTTTAAAAGCTCTTCCAGACAGTAAAGAATTACAGATAATGCAATAAGGACAGATTCAGACATAAAAGAACTCTAAATGAGTCACAGTGTTGGATAAATGTACGTAGGCTTGGAAGAGAGAAAAAAGAGCATAGAGAGTTGAAAAAGAAGTGAAAAAGCCTTTAAAGAGACAGAGTATAGACAATCATAGATTAAAAGGAGTAAAGAAAAATAAGCCACGTAAAGATGGAAAATTCACAGAGAGTTTACATTATGTATATTATTGTGTTTTCTGTGAATTTTTTGACTGTGAAAGAGCTAAGTACAGAGAGACATTTCATTGTATGGACTGCTAAGTTAAACCAACATAAAGGTATCTTGATGCCAAAATTTTAGTCTGAGGATATGTTGCTTTGGAAAGGAGGTTCTTCTTTAGTTTTCACAGAAGATGAGAACCTGTGGGTTGCTTCCAGACCAATATGGTTTAATGGATCAAGACCTCCTGAAAGGTTGCTGTAAAACCCCCACAAAGAAAATTATTTTCTCAATAAAAAGCAAAAAAGAGTTTGGACAGTATTATGCCCATATTCTCAAATATTGTTTGTAAATGCTTCTTTACATTTAGAGGGGGATAAGCTATATAGGGGGTAGTTTGCATTGCTATGGATCTCGCTATATTGATACAAATTTAAGGTAAATTTTGTGTGTGTGTATATATATATATATGTATATATATTGCTGATCTTGATTAAGATATTGTCTTTGTGTAGCTCATTTAAAAATGTAATGTATAATTAAGAAATATATGTTAATAGATACTTATCTATAATAGTCAAGCTTGTAGTCATGTGAGACTTTCTAGATGTACAGAGATGTATTTCTGTTAGATGGGTATTCTTCAAATCTTTCAGAGACCTTTAAAATGTAAACAAACTTAAGACTCTTGATGAGAGTGAGACATATCTGTTCCTGGTACTGCTACTGCTGTCTCAGCCAGTGGCCACTGCCTCCCAGACCCAGCGAATCCTGCTGGGGCTCATGTGTCTGGTGATGTTGCCAGACATGGGGTTCGATGTTCTGGAGGCGGCAGAGGTGGCTTCAGGGGTGCTGTATGGAGAGAATGATGCCTAGGGCAGAATGGCAGCAGTGCTGTCCCATGCCTACTGTCTGGGCGGTGGCAGGACCAATACTGCCACTCTGAATGGGGAGCAAGCAGCCCTGCTGAGGAGGAAGAGAGTCAACACCACCGAGTGCATCCTGGTGCCCATTTCTGAGCATGTCGCCCAGATTGTTGGACACCTGGGTTGTCAAAGCACTGAGAGCGAAGACAGTATAACAAAAATGAGAATCTTCTGTGTATTCAATAGCAAATCGACACATTTTATTAAATTTTATTTTTTATTTCCACTTAAATAGACACATTTCATAAATAGTTTATAAATAACTTTATAAAGTTTTTTATTTTGATTTTTCAGTGTAAGTATAAAAATTATGATGTAATGGTAATTGCTTGTAGGATAGTTAATTGTCAGTATTGAAGCCTAATCTCTAGCTGCCATCTTGTAGTTATTGACGAATGTCACCAAGTATGTGTTTTACATTTTGTTTCATCATACACTGCAACTAATAGCCAAAGAATCAGCATATATTAAGTGCATGTACTGTTTCTACAAACCATAAACTAAGAATGATAAATTATCAATATAGTTTAGTATTTGCTATTTTTTGTTTTAGTGCATTTCTTTTGTTATATACCACCTCTGTTTTCAATAATACATACAACATTAATGCTACTTATGAAATTTCTAATGAGGTACATTAGAAAGGTTTTAGAAATTAAGTTGTACTTTCTTAGGTATCTAGTTTCATTTCAAATATATTTTATATATAAAAAGTATTATGCCAATATAACTCGACAAAAATAAAATGTATTGCTACTATTTTGTAGTTATAGCTTTATATTTGAATATTTGCAGAGACAAAGGGTGTTGGAAGAGAACAAGTCAATACAGTTTTATTGATGCTAGACTGAAAACACATTTTAGTCAAATGTCAATCGTATACTAACTGTAAAGCCTTTATTATTTTTCACTGGCTTATTACATTCTTCTTATTTTAAATGGATTGGAAAATTGAAGCACTATTTTACATTTTAAAATGCATGATTAACATTCTTCTCATTAAATTAACCAATACTTCTGATGGAAAATAGAGGAGGAATGAATTTGGGGGAAAGGGGAAGTGGTGGTGGGGCTCTTATCAGGATGTAATGTATGAGAGAAGAATTAAAAATGAATAATAATGACTAGGAATTTTATCCTTTTTACCAGTGTTTAATAATTTATTCAAAGAATAATAATTTCATTGAAGGCACCAATATGCGTATAGAAGAATTAGGAAAGATTAATATCTTTTCCTTTTTTATTTATTTATTATGTATCCAATAATCTGTCTGTGTGCATTCCTGCAGGCCAGAAGAGGGCACCAGACCCCTATACAGATGGTTGTGAGCCACCATGTGGTTGCTGGGAATTGAACTCAGGACCTTTGAAAGAGCAGGCAGTGCTCTTAACCTCTGAGCCATCTCTCCAGCCCCTCTTTTGCTTTTTTTGTAAAAGTATCTAGAAGTACTGATACCATGTTGCTCACAAGAATTGTTTTATTTTTTATGTTCCTGATAGTTTTATACTTGAAAATTCATTTCCAGACATAAATCGATATTAGCATATATATAGAAATGAATAGTATGTCAATAGTGATTGACAAAGTTGATATATGGTGGCTGCCACATTTTAGATTAGTTTTACATTTTTGTCTTAGAAGCAGAAAAAGTATTTGCTATTTTTACCTAACTTTTTTATATACATGTAGGAAAGTTAAAAGGATTATAAATTCAATTTGAGTTATGTTTCAGACCATATATTTTATGATAAAGGGCCTTTAACTTAAGATAGCCAATGCACTGATATTATATATTTGCTGTAAAAGAATTATAAGGGTTGTATTGTTCTGATAGTAAAAGTTACTTAATAAAAACTTGTTTAGAGGCTTGTCTTTGTTTCTCACGTCCCTGCTTGGTATTGGCATAAAAATAGAGAAGTCGACCAATGGAATCGTATAGAAGACCCGGATCTTAAACCACAAACCTATGAACACCTGATTTTTGATAAAGGAGCCAAAAGTACACAATGGAAGAAAGAGGGCATATTCAACAAATGGTGCTAGCATAACTGGATGTCAACCTGTTCAAGAATGAAAGTAGATCCATATCTATCACCATGCACAAAACTCAAGTCCAAATGGATTAAAGACCTCAATATTAATCTGAACACACTGAGCTTGTTAGAGGAGAAAGTGGGAAGTACTCTACAACAAATGGGCACTGGAGACCGTTTCCTACGTATAACCCCAGCTGCACAGACATTGAGGGCAACATTGAATAAATGGGACCTCCTGAAGCTGAGCAGCTTCTGTAAAGCAAAGGACACTGTCACTAAGACAAAAAGGCAGCCTACTGACAGGGAAAAGATCTTCACCAACCCTGCAACTGACAAAGGTCTGATCTCTAAAATATATAAGGAACTCAAGAGACTAGACCTTAAAATGCTAATGAACCCAATTAAAAAATGGGGCGCTGAACTGAACAGAGAATTCTCAACAGAAGAAGTTCAAATGGCCAAAAGACACTTAAGGTCATGCTCCACCTCCTTAGCTATCAGGGAAATGCAAATCAAAACAACTTCGAGATACCATCTTACACCTGACAGATTGGCTAAAATCAAAAACACCAATGATATCCTTTGCTGGAGAGGTTGTGGGGTAAGGGGTACACTCATCCATTGCTGGTGGGAATGCACACTTGTGCAACCACTTTGGAAAGCAGTGTGGCGGTTTCTCAGGAAATTCGGGATCAACCTACCCCAGGACCCATTAATTCCACTCTTCGGAATTTACCCAAGAGATGCCCAATCATACTACAAAAGCATTTGCTCAACTATGTTCATAGCAGCATTATTTGTAATAGCCAGATCCTGGAGACAGCCTAGATGCCCTTCAGTGGAAGAATGGATGAAGAAACTGTGGAATATATACATGTTAGAATACTACTCAGCGGTAAAAAACAATGACATCTTGAATTTTGCATGCAAATGGATGGAAATAGAAAACACTATTCTGAGTGAGGTAACCCAGACCCAAAAGATGAACATGGGATGTACTCACTCATAATTGGTTTCTAGCCAAAATTAAAGGAACACAGCGGCATAGAGGGAGATGTGGTACTAGAGCTGAGAGTACTAGATCTTGCAGGTAAAAGGAAATCAACTGAGATACTGGGTGGTACCCAGAGCATAGAAAACCTCAAAGCACAGCAAACCCACACAGTGACACAATTCCTCCAATAGGTCATACCCACTCCAAAAAAGTCACACCTCTTAGTACTTACAATCCCTATGAGATTCTGGGAGCCAATTACAATCAATCTACATACTTGTCAACTAGCCAAGGAAAGTATAAGGACATGTACCCTGTCCCAACAGTTAGAATTGGGCAGGGTTTTGTTTTTGTCCTTCCAGGATAAAAGAATCCAACTAAGGAACCTATAGATTTCTGGACAAATGAGATATCTGAAGAGGAGGAATCATCAAGAGAAATTAAAGTTTAAAAGCTTTTGCTCATCTACAAACATTTATCACTTTGCACATAAATCATGATCAATTGTGGTGTTAAATTCACTAGTTCCCTAACACTGCTGAAAATTTAACGAAAAGGAAATACCTAAAGTCAGAATCTGACTGGTGTTAATTACCTCACTAATATATTTCACACTCAAAAATACTGCAAGGAGTAAGTTCAAACAAAATATTATGGCATCTCAAATAGATGATTTTATTTTCCATATTTAAGTGTAACTTTTCTACTCAGCCAGTATGTTGTATATTATGCATATAACCGAATAACATGGAATATCAGACAAGTAAATAAAAGAGTATATATGTGTGTGGCTGTGTGCATGTGGAAGTTATCTGGGATAGTCTGAATGTTATTGGCCTCAATAAACTCATATGGGGTGGCACTATTAGGAGGTGTTGGAGGAGTGTGTCGTTGTGAGGGCAGGCTCTGAGGTCTCCTATGCTCAAGTTAAGCCTAATTCAGTTTCCTTCTTGTTGCCTGTGGATCAAGATGTAGGGCTCTCAGCTCTTTCTCCAGCTTCATGTTTGCCTAGACATCTTCATGTCCTGCCATTATGATAATGGACCAAACCTCTGAACTGAAAGCCTGTCCAATCAAATGTTCTGCCTTATAAGACTTGCTGTGGTTATGCTGTCTCTTCTCAGCAGTAGAAACCCTAACTAAGATACCGTCATTTGAATCTAGCTAACAACAGTTATGTTGCTGCAATGTGGTGTCAGGTAGGCAAGTCATTTAAGACTCTCCTAACAAACGTAGATTAGTCCGCTTTATTGAAACACAAGAGGTTGAGCTTCTACATGCAAATGTGCATAAGCATGATTAGATGTGTTCTTAAGACAGGGATCTAATGGCATATTCTGCTAAGACTGCTGTTCCTTCAAGAAACTTTCAAACAGTCAGTGAAATTGCCTGTTATCTGACAGTCACAATATGAGTTGTTATGTTTTGCAATAGTCTCTCCACCATAAAGACTGAAACCTCTGGACCTGTGAGCCAAAATAAACAATTTCCAGCTTTAATCTGTTACCTAGATATTTTCGTGAAAGACACAGTAAGGTAACTGATATAGGCAGGAAACAAACTCTGAAGAATGGCTGGTATAAAGGTGGCAATGAGTGAAATAAATGGATCTGTCATTCAGTAGTAAAGTGCAAAGTCACAGCTGATTGTGTGAAGATTCGTTCCCATTGGTAAGTGTAGCACCTCACCTCCCTACAGTACACCAAAAGGCTTTTAATAAGCTTAAAGGTAGAAAGCATCACTATATTTTGTAACCTTCAAAGTACCGCAAAGATCTTAGGCATCAGTGAGTCTAGAGACCGCAAGTGTTTCGACTGCACAACGAATCAGTAAAAATTAGGTCAATGTAGTATCTCAGAGAGTTCACATTATTTTATCGATATGTAATAGTTTATTGTTGGACTAAAATAATTTGTACAATTAGATAAATATATAAGACTGAAAGTAAGCTAAAAAGAACATTCTTTAAATAAATAAATGTAAAAATATTTTCATTGTAAGGCCAGGCATGGTGGTACATGCTTTTAATCCCGACACTTGGGAGGCAGAGTCAGGGGCCTCTCTGTGAGTTCAATGCCACTCTAGTCTATAGAGCACGTTCCAGGGCTGTCAGGCTAGATAACAGAGAAAGCCTGTCTCAAATTTCTTCATTGTATGTATTATTGTACACAGTGTGATGTTACACAAGAAACTTTCCATAAAGTATATAATGTAGTTGAGGATATTGCCCTACAAGCACTCTGCTCTGGCCCTTACTACTCTAGTTAGTCCTCAGGGTTCACCTATGTAGCTTTGCTTCTACATTCATGTATATACAAATATTTTATACATCTGTATAAAATCTAGGAACCCCAAATGGAGAAAAGGCGTACAATATTAAAATTTATGGGGGCACACTTTAATTTGTTTAATAGTATTAACCCAAGTGAATCGAGTTTTTCAGCCAATGATATCTTTTTTTTTTTTTTTGGTTTTTTTTTTCGAGACAGGGTTTCTCTGTAGCTTTGGAGCCTGTCCTGGAACTAGCTCTTGTAGACCAGGCTGGTCTCGAACTCACAGAGATCCGCCTGCCTCTGCCTCCCGAGTGCTGGGATTAAAGGCGTGCGCCACCACCGCCCGGCTAGCCAATGATATCTTTATTCTTATTATGGCCGAATAAAATTCCACTGTGTGCATGTACCACATTTCTTATATCTAGTCCTTTGTTGTTGAACATAAGGGCTGTTCCTATAACCTAATTATGGGAAATAGTGCTGCAACTGACATACAAGTTTATCTATGTTAAGATGACTTGAAGCCCTGCAGGTCATACAGACAGCATACGTGGGACATGTATGTAGTGATATAGTTCCAGTTTTTTGAGGACCCTCCATATTGGTACATATATTGGCAAGAACAATTGACATTCCCACCAGCAGTATATATGATCTACATTTGTCCACGTTTCCCATCATTTGCTGTTATGATAACGTCATACTAACAGGTGTGATGGTGTTGGAAATCTCCGCTCCAGTATCACTCCCCATTCCAAACCCCACCCTTCTTCTTTTGGAGGGGGCATTCGAGACAGGGTTACTCTGTAGCTTTGGAGCCTGTCCTGGAGCTAGTTCTTGTAGACCAGGCTGGCCTCGAACTCACAGAGATCCGCCTGCCTCTGCCTCCCGAGTGCTGGGATTAAAGCGCGAGCCACCACTGCCCGGCTCCCCCACCCTTTTAGAAAGCCCACCATTGGCAGCTCCCCCGCCCCCCTCGGAGCTGCTCAAAGACCATGCCTATAGGGTATTTAAGGTTTTCGTTTTGGAGCAGCAGTGTGATTTCTTCTTAGCCTCGAGATCATCCAGGGGTGCTTTGCTCATTAAACTTGGATTTTAATTTATCGGCAGAGAAACACACTACCGGGATTCAAAAATACCTATCGTCTGGATTCCTGTCAGGCTTAGCCCTTAAAATAATGATCTTGAATTGAAGCTCTTCTAGTATTAAAATAAAACTTTCAATCATAGATAATGGGTTCAGTAAAGAAACCAAAACAAAATAGCCATTTCGAGGGTAAAACCCAAGCAAGTTTGAACCAAGCTGTTAAGACTGTCTCCTGTAAAGACACAAGGGAAAGATCCAAGGGTGAAATGTGAACAGGAGGGAGTTAGATGTTAGCATTGCCCAGGACAAGTTGTTAGATACCACAGTCACTTGTTAATGGAAGGGCCTCCAGTTCCCTTTGCCAGAGATAAGGAGGGTGACTTGCTTTTTAGCAAGCAAAAACCTTCTCCAAGCTCCTGAGGGAATGGGAACTTTATCTAAATGCCCATCCTTGGTTAAAAAAAAAAAAGGTCTTTGTACTTTTATCTCTGTTAAGTGAGAGCCTTAAAAACAATTTTTTCATTGAAACTCCTTTGGGTATCAATATAAAACATATGACTCAGTTTATCTAAATACCTTAAGCTTGACAAAGTTAGCAAAGACCAAGAGGCTGGACATGCATCCTTAGGCATAAATAGACCTTGAGTAAGGAAAGACATTTTCTATGCCATTTGCTTTTAACTTTTCAAATACTTAGAACTTTTAATATTATTTCCCATGTTGTGGTGACCTGCCATTAAAATATTTTATAATTGCTATTTTAAAACTGCAATTTTGTCATTGTTATAATCTTAATGCAAACATCTAACATTCAGATGATCCTAGGCTACCCCTATGAAAAGATTTTTTTAACTCCAAGAGGGTCAAGACTCATTGGACTGAGAAGCTACTCTAAACCCTTTGCCAGACTGCTTAGGACATTGCCTTGCTGCATCACAAGAAATGAACATCCCAGTTTCTTTTAGTATTTGGTGATGATGGTTATGACTGTAATTTTTAGCCTTTCATTTTAATACCAAATATTAACAATATAAAACATTTTATACACTTAAAAATGTCCCAAATCAATTTTTTTAATTTTTGAGACAGGCTTTCTCTGTGTTTCTCTGACTGTCCTGAAACTCGCTTTGTAGAACAGCTTGGCCTCAAACTCACAGAGATCCACCTCCTCCGCCTCTCTGTGTGCTGGGATCCAATTTAAATATTTTAAAACCTGTTCTTAAAAAGTTATAAAATCTCTCAAATGTCTTCCTAAAATATCAAAAATAAAGTAGCAACTTCTGCTTTAAGGGGAAGGAAACATGGCATAGCCGTATTCTGTATAAGGCAAACCAAGATCCAATAGTGCAAAAAAGTTAAAGTCTAATATCCGGGATTCACTTATAATCCATTTGGGTTTTTTGAGAGATTTGGATCATTTCTTTGCCCTCCCCCACAGTGTATATGTAGCCTGCCTTCTAGATACCAGCCTGCTCAATTCTCTGTGGGTGCTGCTTGTGGTGACTATCCCCTGGCACTGGCATGTCTAAAGTCATTGAGGTCCACCATTGCAACTGTTCTCTTTGGAACTCCAGCCTTGCCGCTCATATGCAAACCACAGCTGCTCCTTACGACCCATTCATGTTTTTAAAACCATTTCTACCTCGGTGACTCTTAAATAGCATTTCTGTTGCTAGAGCAAGGAATAGTCTTGTGTTTAATATCTTATTGAACAAGCATTGTTTTTAAAGCCTATCATGTATAAATCTTGTTTTTAGGGTAGGACATGAATTAAGATACAAAAATGCACCCCAATCCAAAATATCTTGGAAACCTTGCTGCCGCCCTAGTAGCCCACTCCACATAGTCACCTTTAATCAAGATGGGGAAATCCGATGACGTCATCTTTGAAACTAGCAAAGATAGCAGACAGGCATGTGGCTGACTAAAAATGATGACAATCCAAAATGGAATCGCATTATATGGTTCCTTTAAAATTATCCATGTATAGATTTTTAATTATCAACTTTCAGTGTTACTAGTTTTACCTTTTGTCTAAGCAAGCTTTTAACCATATCCAACAAATAAATTTATAAATCTCAAAGTACAGAATGCTCATATAAACCAAGTCCAATTTTTTTTGGCTCTTCTCCTTTGATTTCTTCTCCCTGTCACTGTGTCAGGGACTCAGGGCTGACAGAGTGACACACAAGAATCTCTTAAATAAGTATGCCTGGGTCTAGTGAAGGAAGAGCCCTGGTCCAACTCTACCACCAGATTTTTAAATAAAGAACAACATAAAACAGTTTAAATATTATCTACATCAAAAAGACACCTGGACTCCTGCTCACCCAAAATCAGTGACCAGAGTTCAGAGATAAATTTTGAGCCACAGCAGCAGAGAGAGGCGACTGCTGCTGTAGGCAGCAAAGGCAGAAAAATGTCCATTCTTTCAGCTCTGTACTTGCAAGAAACTTATGAACACACCAGGAAACACAGACAAAGCTTTCCAATAAAGCAAACATACACAACTTTTTCAAGAAATAGTCAAAATTTTCAAACAAGATGATATTTTTCAACCAGAATTAACCTACTAGAGTCAAATAACTCTAACTTTGCATCAGCACACGAAGATCTTTACCAGCATGAAGCATCAGAGACTAGCAGTAGTTTTTTTTCTTACCCTAACCAATAATAATTCGTAACCAACCCCTGTAAATGACAACAGATATCTACAGCCCTTGGGATCTGAACGATGAAAGCAACCCTGGTGAAGGACGTGTCTGAGCTGTAACAGGCTGCTCAACCGCAGCCCTGGCCACAGCATCACAACATGGCTGCTGTAGTTTAGCAACCACAGGCAATGACTCCACGCCCTCGGCCCAAAGAGTCAAACCTCAGCCAGGTTTGGCCAAAAGTCAAGACAGGCAGCCCCCAGGGCAGGCCATGGGAACCCCATCCATCAGCGTGGGAGGGGCGGCATGCAGAATGGGGCAAAGGACTGTTACCTTCTCCAGTCATAGCACTAACCCAAGATCCTCTGTTCGGCATCTGAAATCCTGTTAGGGCACGCCAGCCCCTTGAAGCTGTGGATGGCAACTTTGTTACATTGTCGCAATTAGGCTACGTATATGCCATCTCACCAACATGAATGCGCTGCCCCACAGCCCTACCCATACTTGTATGGCATGCCAGGGATGAAAGATTTATGGCACTAGTGATCTTGGCAGGTCCCACTGCAGACTGGGGATCACAGGCAGGAAACAGAATATGCCATGCCGAGAGAGCTTGGGTTTAGAGAGTTTATTTAGAGAATGTTGGGGTGTGGGGGAAGAGAGAAAAGAAGAGAGAAAGAGAGATGGTGAGGTAGAGAGGGGAAAGAGTGGAGAGGGGAGGAAAGAGAAGAGGGGAGGAGAGAGGCAGAGAGCTGCCTCTTCAGAAGAATGGTGTGAGAGAAGAAAGAGAAAGGGGACTGAGGTGAGCTTGCCTCAGTGGGCAGAGAGAGACTGGGAGTGGGCAGAGCTTGCATCTTAAAGGGGCAAGGTACTTCCTGAATTCATCTTGACAGGTGACAGGGCAGGCCAGCATAATTATAACATTTCCATCTTTCTCTTATCATAAAAAGGTGAGGAGTTAGGCATGGCAGATTACAGGGATGAGGGCACCGAGTTCTCAAGACTGCTTCCTGCTGATTTGTGGGCATAAAATCTTGGGAGACCTGAGAAGGCTGGGCTATCAGTCCACATCTTAGGGTAAGTGGTTGCTTCGCTGCTGTCCAGGCACTGTGGAGCTGTCTGGTGTGTCTTGGACCTGCTGAGGTGTTGGCAGAGCAGAGGACAAGGTTAAGTTTAGGAAGAAAATATTTTGAAGGGGAGGGTGTCAGGTGATTGAAGGGGAGGGTGTCAGGTGATTGAAGGGGAGGGTGTCAGGTGATTGAAGGGGAGGGTGTCAGAACCAGGGAAAGGTGGGAAGACTTGTACTCTTAGACTGTGGTAATTGAAGGAGAGGAGCATCTGACCTGTTTAAGGTGAATGCTCCAATTCGGCTCCCTGGAACTCATAAGAATTCTTTGAGTCTGTGAAAACATAAATTTTAGACACATACATTGTATAAACAACAGTATATTCATGTCAGAAATGACTGTGACATGTTTTTGCTTAATAAAAATGACCAAAGAGAATTTAAAATCTTGATCTTGCAGTATAGTAGTGGTAGTACTAGATAAATAGCTTATCAGAGTTGTATTGATTATTACGACTATGAATGGTAGCAGAATGAGAGAGAAATCAGATAACTTCCAGTTGTATGCCCTAAGACATTTTCTTATACTTTGAAATGTTCTTGCCCTCAGATCTTTGTAAGATGTACACTGATGTGAGAGGGTCTTCTGTTTTAATAAAGAAACTGCCTTGGCCAGCCCTTAGGTGGGTGGAGTAGACAGAACAGGAAGAAGGAAGTGAGGTAGATAGCTCAGTCAGATGCCACGCCTCTCCTAAGTTAGTCAGACCGCCGTGCCTCTCCTCAGGGAGACAGACACGATGAAGCTCCAGCCCAAGGTGGACATATGCTAGAATCTTTCCGGTAAGACACCACTCCATGGTGCTACACAGATTATTAGAAATGGGTTAAAGCAAGAGATATGAGAATAAGCTAATAAGAGGCTGGAACTGATGGGCCAGGCAGTGTTTAAAAGAATACAATTTGTGTGATGTTATTTCATGTGTAAAGCTAGCCGTGCAGGATCCAGGCTGCCAGGAGCCAGGGCGGCAGGAACGCAGCCCGTCCGCTCCACACTACAGAATGGTGCCCAACGTGGGGCTCGAACCCACAACCCTGAGATTAAGAGTCTCATGTTCTACTGACTGAGATGAACCTGGCACACAGGTTACACCATGAAAGATCTGATTAACAGCGTCCCCATTCAGCAGGAAGCAGTTTGGAGAGAAATAACTGCGCCCATGTTCCCAAATATTGTTTATAAATGTTCTTTTACACTTAAAGGAGGATGTGATATAGATATGAATAATTTGCATTAATGTGGATTTTGCTTTGGTGATTTAAATTTAAGGTAAATTTTGTTATATGTATGTATATTTCTGATACTGATTAATGTATTGTGATTGTGTAGTTCATTTAAAATGTAATGTGTATAGGTTGTTAATGGATAGTCAACAATAATAGTAAAACTTGTAGTCATGTTAGTTAGATTTTCTAGATATATAGAGATATATTTCAGTTAGATAGGCATTCTTCATATCTTCCAAAGACTACAGAATATGGCATTTAAAATGTTTTAATAACTTAAGGCTTTTCATGACAATGAGACACGTCAGCTCCTGGCAACACCAATCTACTTCAAGAGGAAGATGGGCATCAAAAAGGATCCTTATGGAGTTTGATAGCCACTTGGGCAAGAAACTGCTCTTGCCTGGACTGTTGGCATAAACTGGACACAAAGAACCCACAGAAAGAGGACTGTTGAACTTGCCTAAAGGTGAGATGATCTTTCAGGGTTCCTCATACATGAAAGAGTCTGTGAGACATTGTGCAGGACACAGCAGATACTGACTGAACTGCCTTTGGAATTTCCTGCATCATGGAAATGTCTGCTGGAAACTATGGGCCTGAAGGCCGAAGATGGATGCCCCAATGGTACAGAGGAACTTTGGGTGACTGTCCAGGCAGCAAGATGTCTCTGTGATTTCTAGAGTTTTAGAAGTAGCTTACTTCTTGTTCACCTAGGTAATATTATATCCTTCTGGAGTCTTTGATGGAGTTGAAGAATAGATAGATAGTTATAGTTTTCCTTAGTTATGATAAAAGAAAGTAGATATAAATATTGTAACTATAATTCTTACTTGATAACTGTTTTATTATATGTAATTTTGCTGTTAAAGTTAAAGCCTTCTTTTTTGTTTAAACAGAAAAAGGGGAAATGATGTGGGAGGGTCTTCTGTTTTAATAAAGAAACTGCCTTGGCCAGCCCTTAGGTGGGTGGATTAGACAGAACAGGAAGAAAGAAGTGAGGTAGATGGCTCAGCCAGATGCCACGCCTCTCCTAAGTTAGCCAGACTGCCGTGCCTCTTCTCAGGGAGAGAGATGCGATGGAGCCAGCCGCCAGATAAGACATGCTGAATCTTACCGGGTAAGACACTATTCATGGTGTTACACAGATTATTCGATATGGGTTAGTCAAGATGTGAGTAAGAGGCTGGAACTAATGTGCCAGGCAGTATTTAAAAGAATACAATTAGTGTGATGTTATTTCAGGTGTAAAGCTAACCATGCAGGAGCCGGGTGGGATGAAAAGCAGGCCTGCCCGCAGCACCACACTACAGTACACAACTTAAGTCACTTTCTAATATCCTGAAACATTAACTGGCCTTATCCCCCGCTCCTGCCAAGGGAAATTGGGCTATAGGGGCTGCAATTGTCTTGCTCTCTTCCCTGGTAGGAATGAGCATATCTGGAGCAATGGGGATGTGCACCCCAGCCTTAATCTTCCAGGATAAAAACTACCAGGCCCTACAATTGGCCATTAATTCAGATCTCAAAATCATAGAACAGTCCATACTCAAGTTAGGAACCTCTTTAGATTGATTCCCTGACTGAGGTTGCCTTACAGAATCAAAGAGCTTTGAACCTCCTCTTCATGCGACAAGGAGGCCTATTTGCTGCCCTGGGGGAAGACTGTTGTTTCTATGTCAATCATTCTGGGGTAATTAGAGATTCAGCAGCCTTGTTTTTTAAAAAATGGATTAAAGATAGAGAACAGAATGCACACATGGAAGATACATGGTGTGACAACTTGTTCAACTGGTCTCCTTGGTTAATTACCTTACGTTAAGCTCTAGCTGGCCCCCTAATGATCCTGCTCCTACTACTTACTCTTGCCTCCTGCCTCATCAACGGACTGATGGCATGATTTGAGAACAGGTCAATAGTGTTTGACTGATGGTACTTTTTCAGGTCTAAAGATATAAAAGTTCATAGGCTTGAGGGTCTAAAAAAATAACTTAAAATATAAATAAATGTTTCTGATTTCTTCCTTCCCCTCCCCATGGTATAGCTCTAATAAGCTAATAGAGCAATGACTACTTACTGTGTGGGTCACAAGCTCAAGATTTTAGATCGATTGGTTGCCATTTAAATGTGAACTTAAAGGTGTTTAGTTTTTTGCTAGAACCCAAAGGTATGAGTCTATTCTTTCTGTTTACAGATGCCCGTTGTCTGCTCTTTCTCTACAATATGGGTTTTTCTTTAAGTAAATAAATTTTAACTTCTGTTCTTAGTTTAAACTTATTTCAATAGGCTTCCACTTGGCTGGCAGATGCATCTAAGCATCAGTTGCTGACTATAACCTTCTCTGAATGGTGGCGAGCCCCGGACTTCATAAGAGCTGATGTGGACCAGTCCAGCTGATAATGAACACTCCCTGTTTCCTTCAACAAAGTCTGATGAGTTCCCCATTGACTAAATGCTCCCCCCACCTTTGGCTAGCCTTTTTAACCTACTTGGGCCTGGATAACAACACCCCGATGTCAGCTTGAAGCAGTTGCAGAAAGGAATGCATCATCCCCTGTCCACTGCCCAAAGTGGGCTAAAAGGCTGAGACAAGGGGAAAAACCCTGACATGGGAGACAGGACAACTACCTATAGTGTCTGTTAATGTACTAGGTCCAGAGTTGTCAATAATAGATTTATTAATATAAGGTGGCCTCGAGGGGTAACCAGGAGGCCGCAAACGACCACCAGGAGGAAGGAAAAGAGACCACGTGATCCTCTTTTGGGATCTCACATAAATACCCTGTGGGATTGGTCCTGGCATGCTGGGATTTGGAGTCCAGACCAATACAACTCTCAGGCCTGGGGGCTGGGGTCTATGCTCCCAATTTAACAGTGCTCAGGTAATCTCAGCTTGTGGTTCTTCCTGCAACCAGGTATTGCTTCAGGATAAACTACTGAGACTCAGGCCTCTTATTAAATTTATCGATGGCTGAGTCCTACTCTGGCAGGTGATAATGGTTGGAAGTAAAGAACTTCCTTTGGGTGATCAGTTTATATTTAGCTTATCATGGCTGGCTCCTACAATTGTTTCCTTAGTTTAAAAAAGAAATACAATGATAAGCAGAGAGCTCAGCAGGGCTGAGAAGTTTTATAGGTTCTGCCTTAGTTGGTGTACATCATGTGGTCATCTTAAGATGGTGAAATCATATTGTAGGGCAATGTGTTACAGTTGTAAAGTTGCAGAGCTATCCGGAAGCCAGGCTATACTTAGAGCCACAGTAGGACAGCTCTGGAGGGGTAGAGTCACAATAGGACAGCTCTGGAGCCTGGAGCTTCAATAGGACAACTCAGCCCTTGAAGCTGGGGTGTGGTGGGGGATATCTCCCCACAGGATATAGTGATCCTGCTCTTCTCCTGGAGAGGTGCTACAGCTGAGTTCTGCTCTGTTCCCTTAAAGGAATGGCTTCTTCTCCACCCAAGATGTTTCCTCTTGCTAATGCTCTGCTAAAGGGGAAGCCCCTGTAGAAATGTAGCAATCTCCTCAGGCTTCAACAAAACGTTGTTCCCTTTTTCTACTCAGCCTTGCTCAGGCCCCCTAGGGAGCATCTCGGTCTGCTAGGGGATGCCCCAGCCAGGTTCTACTAGGTGAATAAAGGTCATCACCCAAGACTCTTTTGAGAAAGAGATTTATTTGGGAAGGAGGAATCCAGGAGAGCGTCTGCCTCTCCCAAGGAGGGGTAAACTGAATGGGCAGAGAGGCTTATATAGGGTTTCTTAGGGGAAGATTTTACCCAGGGAGACAGGAATTGGTTAGTTTATCCCTGTTCAGGGATTGGTTAGTTTATTTGATCAGGGGCAGAGATGGCATTGACTTCATGGCCAAACTGTCTCTTTCACTGGTCCTTTTGAGCTTTTTTACTCTAATCTTAGGATCACGCATATTTCTCTCACTGGCTCTAATTCTAGGGAAAAGGGTGTTTCTTTGATACTAGTTTCAGAGCCAGGGCACATGTCTTCAGTCCTGGGTTCAGGGAAAAAGATGTTTGTCTCACTGAGCCAGGTCTCAAATACAGGGTGTGTTTCTTTCTATGGCTCTGGGTTCAGAGTCAGGGTGCTCAGTAATTGGTTGGTTTCCTGCTCCAGTTGTCCCCTTTACCCTACACACATGACATGTACCCTTAGCAAAGATGACTACCAACCATATGGTATCAAAAATATTAGATTAAAATTTCTATGTATTAGATTTATTTTAAACGAGTTGAATCACATACATAGTAAGTTGTAGCAAACCAAGATTATCCATGTATAGATTTTTATTTTTTTTTCCTCATGGTTTATTTTTTTTCTCATGGTTTATTTTTTTATATTTAAAAATTTCCATCTCCTTCCCTCCTCCTCCCCCCTCCCTCCCCTCCTCCTCCCCCTTCCCTCCCCTCCTTCTTCCCCTTCCCTCCCCTCCCCTCCACCCATACCTCCCCTCCCTCCCTCTCAAGGCCAAGGAGCCATCAGGGTTCCCCATTCTATGCTAAGACCAGGGTCCTCCCAACTCCCCCCTGGTCCAGGAAGGTGATCGACCAAGCTGAGAAGGCTCCCACCGAGCCCGTCCATGCAGAAGAATCAGAGCCCAGAGCCATTGTCCTTTGCTTCTCAGTCAGCCCCCGCTGTTGGCCACATTCAGAGAGACGGGTTTGGTCGCATGATCCATCAGTCCCATTCCAACTGGAGTTGGTGATCTCCCATTAGTTCTGTCCCACCGTCTCCATGAGTGAACGCACCCCTCTCGTTCCTGACTTTCTCCCTCATGTTCTCGCTCCTTCTGCTCCTCATCAGGACCTTGGGAGCTCAGTCCAGTGCTCCAATGTGGGGCTCAGTCACCTTCCCCATCTGTCGCCAGCTGGAGGTTCCCTCACGGTCCTGACTTTCTTTCTCATGTTCTCTCTCCTTCTGCTCCTCATCAGGACCTTGGGAGCTCAGTCCAGTGCTCCAATGTGGGGCTCTGTCATTTTCTTCATCTATCGTCAGGTGGAGGTTCTATGGTGATATGCAAGAAATTAATCAGTATGGCTATAGGAACTGGCCTTTTCAGGCTCCCTCTCCTCAGCTGCCCAAGGAACTAACTGGGGGCATCTCCCTGGAAACCTGGGAACCCCTCTAGGGTCAAGTCTCTTGACAACCCTCAGGTAGCTCTTTAAATTAGGATATATGCTTCCCTGCTCCCATATCCACCCTTCCTATATCCCAAGCACCCCATTCCTCCGAGCTCCCCCCGTTCTTCCCTTCACACTTTTCTCTCCCCATCTTCCCTTGGCCCAGTCTTGCCCAACCCTCAAGTTCCCAATTTTGCCTGGCGATCGTGTCTACTTCCAATATCCAGGAGGATTACTATATCTTTTTTGGGGAGTTCACCTTCTTATTATCTTCTCAAGGATCCCAAATTTATAGGCTCGATGTCCTTTAATTATGGCTAGAAACCGATTATGAGTGAGTACATCCCATGTTCATCTTTTGGGGTCTGGATTCAATAAATTTATGAATCTTGAGATAGAGTTTACAGCATAGTCTTAAGAGATTTTTTATGGGAAATCATACAAATAAGATATATTTAAAAGTGGGAAGTAGAGGAAGTGCATATCAGTGTATGAGAGCATATGAGAGTTGGGGATTTTATGTTTTTGTAGAGGCAGATTTGTGAAAATTTGGAAATCATGTGCACCAATTTTGCAGATTGAACTGTATTGAGGTCAAGCCGTTTTTAGTCTGAGGAGGAAAAACAGAGCATTAAAAAAATGAAACTCCTCTAGAGGAAATTTCTATGTTCCAAGAGGAAGCTGAGAGGCATTAATTGTGTAGTGGGCCAGAACTGCAGGATGATCTCTGCCTAGGGAAGGAGAGGCCTAGGAGGACTTAAGGAAGAGACAAAGGAGGCAGCTGTGATGGGGAGAAAAAAACTGTAGGACAGAGGTGAGAGCAGAAGCTGCAGGACTATACCTGAGAACCAAGAAATAGCAGTCAGGTTTGCAGTTCCTAGGAGGAGGAGAGAGAGTAGAGAAACCCAGATGGGCATAGCAGGCCAGAGCCAAAAGATACTAAGTGACCACAGAAGCAGAATATCCAAAGTGGTTTGATTAGAGAAGTAGATAACTTTGTTATTTGATGCACGAGTATTCTATAAGCACAAATGTTATAACCATAATGAATATTAGAATAGTGATAGCTTGTGTGTAACACTCTCCCATGAAGAACAGGGATCCAAACTATTCTGACTACTATTAGTCATATTATCATATTGATAAGAAAAATCTAGAGAAAACTTGAAAAGAGTCCCATATGATTAGCAATTTTGTGTAACATGAGGGCTGGGCTTGTTGGGGTTTCTGTCCTGCCCAGTTCCCGCAGCTGGTAAGCCCCAAAGAAAAATCATACAGAGAGTCTGCATTAGGTTATAAACTGATTGTCCCATTAGCTCAGGCTTCTTATTAACTCTTTTAACTTATACCAACCCATTACTCTTATCTATGTTAGCCACATGGCTCAGTACTTTTTTCAGTGTGACAGATCACATCCTGCTTCATCAGTGATCTGGGCAGGACTGGGAGGAATGTGCTTCCTCCTCCCTAGAATTCTCCTGTTCTCATCGCCCCGCCTCTACTTCCTATCTGGTTGACCCGCCTACACTTCCTGCCTGGCCAATCAGCGTTTATTTAAAACATGATTGACAGAATACAAAACAATTCTCCAGCACCACCTCCCCCTCTTTAAAAAAAAAAGGAAAATATCCATAGTCCATTTTGGGGGAATGTAGGCATATATTCCAGGCTACTTCTGGCTAGTTGGGGGCACTAATAATCTTATGGGGACCTAAAAAAAATTAGAATTATCATCAAGTCCTGACTGGAGTATCCTGTGAGTCTTGATCATCTCAGGCAGCAGTCTTGAGCCTGTTCTGAATGTAGAACTCAGACATCTGGGTCATCTGTTCCTGCCAGACATTTCTCAGGTGGTCTTCCTTGATCAAACCTGATTTTTCTTAACTCTGAATAAATCCAGATCCTCTCATTTTTCTGTGGAAATAAAAGCAAAACCTCTTCTCCAAGGTAACATACCTTTTGACTTCAATTTTGAAGTCAATGTATTTTCAAAATACCTATCTTGAATTAATTCAGCAGCATTTATAAGCAAATATCTTTTAGCAGCTGTTGCTCCTTCCTCAGCATTCAAAAAATTCAAAGAGCACATAATAACATACAGTATCTAGATTCTCTGTGTGTTTTCCATCTTTATGTGGCTTTACTTTAACCTCTATTTTTTTTATTTTTACTTTTACTGTTTGAGACAGGTTCTCTGTGTATCTTTGGCTGTTCTGGAATTCCCTCTGTGGATCAGGTCGTCCTTGAACTCACAGAGATCCTCCTGTCTCTGTCTCACAAGTGCTGGGATTAAAGGTGTGTGCTACCACACCTTGAAGTCACAGAGGTCTGTCTGCCTCTGCTTCCCAGGCATTGGGATTAAAGGTGTGTGCCACCATGCCTTGAACTCACAGAGATCCTCCTGTCTCTGCCTGTTTCATAGAATATAAGCTTATATTTGCCTTTACTAGGAATACTAATGTAATGATGTCTTATGCAAATGGAAAGAAATTTGAATCCAAAGAATTATTTAAATATAGTCCCCTCTTCAGATGGATGAATCTATTATTGTCCCAAGATCCAGTCATAAACACAGAGACATGAGTAAAGATGACAGGAGCTGGATCCATTCAACCTACAAGCTGAAGTAAAGGAGGATGAGGAACATAAGACAATACACCTGTTCAGAGGCACTCACCACAGATGCACAGGTCAAAGCAGGTCATACCACCTGAAAAAGATTCTCAGGTGACATAGGGTCCCCCGTATTCCTCAGAACAACTGTCTTCACTTATAAGGCCTTAACTTGGACCCTGGTGGGCAGACATAAAAACTGATGGTACACTCAATATTGGGTTTTGCTCTTAGTTGAAGGTTGGCTATCTACCTGTTGACTTCCACTATCTTCTCACCCTCTACCATTGTCCTTGATGGCCAGGAGCCAGAGGAGCTGAAAAGGAATCTGTAATGATTCGGTGCATAAATTGGTAGTGACAGATGCATCCACTTCCCAAATTTTTTCAGTGAACCAGGATTCCACGTCTCAAATTGTTTAAACCACACAGGCTAACTTAAAGGCAGTTCAAAATGTTCTGTAGAGAAATGATCTTTAGCTCTCAAATGTATATCATCTGGAGAATTTTAAAAATCAAGAGTAAGTGAAAGAATCCCCTTTTGTGCTTCCCTTTTTGTTTTTGTTCTTTTTTCAGTTTTTTGAGACAGTGTTGGTCTGCGCAGCCCAGGCAGTCTTGAAACTAGCTCTGTGGACCAGACTGGCCTCAAATTCACAGGAATGCATCTGACTCTGCCTCTTTAGTGTTGGGATTAAAGGCAAGCACCACTGGTGTGGGAGGTCCCTCTGTCTATGTGATGCTTTTATTGGTTAATGAATAAAAAAAGTCTTGTCCTGTGGTAGGGCAAAAGAACAGAGGTAGGCAAGGAAAACTAAAGTGAATGCTGGGAGAAAGGAGGCAGGGTCAAAGAGACACCATGTAGTTCCTGGAGACAGACACCAGAACTTTAGCCAGTAAGCCACAGCCACGTGGCCACACACAGATTAGTAAAAATGGGTTAAATTAATATGTAAGAGTTAGCCAATAAGAAGCTAGAGCTAATGGGCCAAGCAGTGATTTAATTAATACAGTTTCTGTTTGGTTATTTCTGGGTTAAGCAGCCAGGAAGCAACAAGTGGCCTCCTCCCACTATACACCACCACCACCCAACCCCCCTTTTCATTTACAATAATTTTCATGTTCTATATGCTATTTCCATTGTAAACTGGCCTTGAGGATTATAAAGAATGCCTGTAATATGATTAACATTCCATTCCTTACAGAAATTCTTTGATTTATGTACATAGGCTGGTCCACAATTAGATTTCATAGAAGTAGGGACTCACACAACAGCAAAAGATTGTAGAAAAGCAAAATGCAGAAGCATTCTCTGAGGGTTGAAGAATAGCCCAAAGAATTCTGGAATAAGTATCACTGTATGCAAATTTGGCATGTGAGGGACAAGAACAAAGTGGATGACATTCATTTTTCATGATTCATTAGTATTTTTAACTCTGGGAATACCTTCAGCCACATGGCCACGGCAGTCTAGGAGGGCACAAATAGGGTGTTCCTGTACAAACCGTCTCACTTGTTTCAGCAGGGTATGGTACTGTACATGAAGCCAATTAGTCTCAGTGTGCAGTGTTGATGTTTCTGTTATGGAGAAGTGAAAATCAGGCAGGTTCATGCATAAGCTTGCTTTTTTTATTTCTGCAATAAAGACATGGAGGTTAAAATGTGCATGAGTATGAATAATAAACAAAGGATGTGTGAAGATTTTGAACCTGATGTAGTTTCTGTAGTGATGGGAGCATAGCAGGATGTGAAGACAAAACTGAAGCAGGTTCTATTGCTGGGAACAACCCAACTACATAAGCAGAATCCGAAATGATATTTAAGGGCTAATGAATTAATCATAACAGATGAATCAAAACACCACTTGCATCCATTAAACACAGGAATGTGGAATATTAATAAATTGATGAGTTATCAGGACTGAATTCCTCCTATACCACTAGATAAGACATCAATAAAGTATCTGCCTGTGGAATGAGAGGTTAGCAATTTTTGTAATCACAAATTCAGTTCATTAAAAAAATCTAATTGCTGGCCAAATGAATAATAATTTTTACCCTTCCATGATAATTTACAAATAAAATCTGAAAATCTATAGACTTGTATTACACTCTTAAACACTGATTTTAGGGGTTAATATAATACAGCAAGAAGAGTAAGGAAAGCGCTTAGTATTTTGAGACCATTGTGGTGTAAACTATCCATCCTCTGGTACTATAATACCTATAGAGGATAAGTTACTGAGGAAAATAAGTTTAAAGGCAGCAAAGTATCTTCATAATACACAAATACCTCTTCTAGTCTGGTTTCAAATAGTTATAGTTGTTTTCTTGCCTCATGAGATAATATTCAAAAACTGTACAAGGAAACCTTCTAAAGTTTTTAAATAGTATGGTTAGTGCATAATTTGGCATTCCTAAAGTGGAATGTATCCAAATAAATACCTCCTAATAACTTCTGAAAGTTAACTGTCTCTTTAAATTGTTTTGTGTATGGATATTTTTTGTGGCGTAAAAGTTGCTCTAGTAACCAGTTGTCCCAAATGTTGCACAGTATCTGATCTTTGTATCTTTTTAGTGTAATAATTAGCCCATTTTTACATACTATGTCCTGAGTCATGTCATAGATGGGTTGTAGCTCTTCCTCTTTGGAGATGACTAAGAGGATATCATCCCTGTTGAATAACAGAAGCCTGAAAGAAGGCCTTTCACCTAGTTCATGTTCCTTTCAATATTATTTTTGATTCTGTCCCATACATCATCTAAAATTTCTTCTTCTGGTAAGCAACCTGCGGACAGTTGAATAGTTGAGGTTTTAATGCTTGTGTTTCCCCTTTAAGAAAAAAAACGATGAACTTGACGAAGTCAAAGCCTTTCTTGGTGTCTGCCCCATTATTGTCCCTTACCTCCTTCTGCGAGGGCCCACACTCGCCTTTTGTACCTGATGTCTGGTTCTTGCTCAGTCTCTACTCACCATTGTTCTAGAGGGGATATTGAAGAATGGAGCAAATAAATGAGGCAGACTAAAGTCTCTCACAACAAACAACTTTATTCAGGGCCCAACACACTTTATACGCAGTAATTAAGACAGTCATATAAGGTCTCACGACTTCAAGCTGTATACAAGGACAAGCCAGACATGGAAAACATTCTTCCATTAGGCATAGAAAAGATAGTTTAAACATTTAATTGAATAACAGCAGCAAGCAATAATGAGTAATCTGAAGTAAACTCACTCTTATCTGCTACACCTAGGAAGAGCATAAAAAAAAATTCCAAGAACAATTCTGTTTTGAAGAAACTGAGGTCACAAGACTCTTTTTTGTATTCTTGTGAGTGTTCTCACAAGGATCCAGAAATCACCTCACCTGATATCATTATAGGACCATGTTCTGACAACATACTTAAGTTAAACAATTTTTATTTAAATTTGTAAAAAAACATACATAAAGAAAGCCCTTTTAACAATACGTAGTATCTTTTATGATATATTTAAACACTATATATATATATGTATGTATGTATAAACACACACGGCTCCATATTTTAAAAGGGCTTTAAGTTTTTATTTTTACACTTGAAAAATTATATTAAAAATATGTCTTTACACCATTTGCATATCTCATACAAAAAGAAGACAGAAGAATGCATCAGATTTCCTGGAGCTGTAATACAGGTAGTTCTGAGCCATCTGATGAGGGCACTAGGAATCAAAATTGGGTACCCTATAGCACAAGTACTGAGACAACAGTCTATTATCCAAATATGTCATTATAATTCGGAAGATGAAGATGCCCCGTGACTCCTTCTATCTTCTCTCACTTGGAGGTGATGAAAATTCCTGCTACATGGTCTACAAAGGATTGAACAGATTCCTTTCCCTCTGTGAATGGGCTCTGCACATTTCTTCTTATTGCCATTAACACAGTTCTCTTGACGTGAGTGAACACAATGGTTTAGCTGATTAGAGATGAGTCCAGATTAAGCTAGGAAAAATTCCATACTATGATATATGCTATAGTTACCTAAATGTTCTTTTTGGTTGAGACAGAATCTCTCTAGATAGCCAGGAGGATCCTGGAACTCACTATGTAAAACCATAATAGCCTCAAATTCAGAAAGATCCATTTGCCTATCTCCAAAATAAACCACTATTACCAGTTGAGATATGTTTATAAAATGACCTATCTTTGAATCAGAGACAAATAATGGGAGATTTAAACAATAACTCTCATTTTTGTTGAACAGTGATGTGACAGAATCCTACAATGTATTCATTTCAATGGGTAATCATTTCCTGTGTTCTCAATATTTTGGCTATTTGCTTTGTTAATTTCACCTCTTTAGATATTCTTAAGTTTGTAAACCCCTGTGCCATGCTGTGCATTTAGCAGGCAGAGGACATCTTACAGGTGAGTATTCTTTATTTCTTCTATGTCAGTACTAGAGAACAAACTGAGGTAGTCAAGTTTGGGAGCAGGTGCATTAAACAAGCGAGCATCATTTTAGTTACAAAAATATCCATGTGTGTGGGTGTGTGGTGTGCATATGACACAGCCCAAGTGTAGTAATCAGAGAAAAACTGATATGAGTGATGTGTGTATCCCAGAGACTGAACTCAGGTATTCGGGTTTAGTAGCAACCACTTTTACCCACTGAGACAATTCTCTGCCATTCATGTTTCTGAGAAAGTGTTAGGAAAAAGCATTTAGTGCTTAGAATAAACTAACAAAATTTTTTAAAAGGGATGGCAGGATAAATACCATTGTCATTTGCAAATAGGTTGTATTATTCAAAATATTCTGTGCTCCTCTCTTCTTGGGTGACAATTTGTTTATAATTTCAAAAGAAGACAATATTTGACCGATGGAAAGGTTCTACTACTCCTATTTGAGCATCAGTGAGACGGCTCAGTGGGAATAATGTGTGGTGTACAAAGTTTTACTGAATTTACTAGA
This sequence comes from Arvicola amphibius, assembly GCF_903992535.2. Lineage (NCBI taxonomy): Eukaryota > Metazoa > Chordata > Mammalia > Rodentia > Cricetidae > Arvicola > Arvicola amphibius. The sequence continues at coordinate 98,253,876 of NC_052047.1, forward strand.
TTCATAATGCTTCTCTCCAGACAGTAACTCTTTCACGCCTTTGAAGAAGACTGTACCATGAAGAGGCATTATCACATTGTCATTTCTTTGGCTTTCTTCACTATTCTTTGATGTGTTGAGGACTACACTGACCTGCAAAGTTTTAGTGCATCAGTTACATTCACAGGGGCTTTTTCAGTATGACTCCTTTCATGTGTTTGAAGGTTTCGGTGACGGGTAAAGGCTTTACCACACTGATTACATTCATACGTTTATCTCCACTATGACTTCTTTCATGCCTTTGAAGATAAATGATATGTGCAAAGGCTTTACCACATAGATTACATCCATACGGTTTTACTCCTGTATGACTACTTTCATGAATTTTAAGATTACTGCGACTTACAAAGGTTTTGCCACACTGATCACATACATAGGGTTTTTCTCCAGTATGACTCCTTTCATGTGTTTGAAGATTACGACGACTGGAAAAGGCTTTACCACACTGACTACATACAAAGGGCTTGTCTCCAGTATGAGTTCTTTCATGTGTTTGAAGATTACTTCGACTTGCGAAGGCTTTACCACATTGACTACATTCATAGGGTTTCTCTCCAGTATGAATTCTGAAATGTTTCTGAAGACGACAGAACTGTGTAAAGCTTTTCCCACATTGATTACACTCAAATGGTTTATCGCCACTATGACTTCTTTCATGCCTTTGAAGATAAATGATGTGCGCAAAGGCTTTGCCACATTGACTGCATTCATAGGGTCTGACTCCTGTATGCGTACTTTCATGTACTTGAAGATTACTACGACATGCAAAGGCTTTACCACACTGATTACATATATAGGGTTTCTCTCCAGTATGAATTTTTTCATGATTTCTCAGACTGGTGAAATGTGCAAAGGCTTTGCCACATTGATCACATATATAGGGCTTTTCTCCAGTATGAATTCTTTCATGTATTTGAAGATTACGGCGACTTAAAAAGGCTTTACCACATTGATTACATACATAGGGTTTATCTGCAGTATGAATTCTTTCATGTGCTTGAAGATTACTGTGACTTGCAAAGGCTTTACCACACTGACTGCATTCATAGGGTTTCTCTCCAGTATGGTTTTTATAATGTTTTCGAAGGCTAGTTAAACATACAAAGGCTTTATCACATTGATTACATTCATACGGTTTGTCTCCACTATGACTTCTTTCATGCCTTTGAAGATAAATGATGTGCGCAAAGGCTTTGCCACATTGACTACATTCATAGGGTCTGACTCCTGTATGCGTACTTTCATGTATTTGAAGATTACTACGACAGGTAAAAGCTTTACCACATTGATTACATTCAAAAGGTTTCTCCCCAGTATGAGTTTTTTCATGATTTCGAAGACTAGTTAAATGTACAAAGGCTTTACCACATTGAACACATACATAGGGTTTCTCTCCAGTATGAATTCTTCCATGTATTTTAAGATTATGGCGACTTACAAAGGCTTTACCACATTGAACACATATATAGGGTTTCTCTTGAGGATGGATTCTTTCATGTATTTTAAGATTATGGTGACTTGCCATGACTTTACCACACTGATTACATTTACATGATTGCTCATTAGTATGAGTTCGATGTACTTGAAAGCAACTGTGATGTGCAAAGTCTTTTCCACATTGATTGTATTTATAGGGCTCTACTTCCATATGAGTTCTTTGGTGTAACTGTAAAGAGGAATCAGATCTAAAGTCTTTATCATGCTGATTATATTCACAGAGATCTTCTTCATTATGGGTTCCTTTGTGTGTTTGAAGATACCTGTGAAGGTTAAAGCCTTTAGTAGATATTGCACATTTATCACTTACATTTCTCATATGAGCTTTATCACATTTTTCAACAGAACTGGAAGAACTCTCAAGTTTACCACACTGGCTGCATGCATAACATTTTTCTACACTGTGAGTCACACGACAAGTGCAAAGTGAACTAAAGCAGACAGAAGAATTCTCACACTCCTTGTATTCGTAAGACTTTTCTACAGTGTGAGTTTGTTGTATTCCCAGTGTAGTTGGAAAACCAATTAACTGTAAATTTGTATCACATTCACCAAATCTGCTCATAGTGGGGACTACTACATATCTTCTAAGTGTTGTAGGAGACAGAGAGGTACATTGCTTCTTTCCGTATCTCTTATGTTCAAATGGTTTGTATCCAGAGGGACAGATGAGATATCTATTAAGGGGAGAATAACAAACAAAAGATTTTCACATTGCATTCACACAGTTTAACTTTTGCTCCCCATAAAGATGTGGTATAGGGATTAAGGTTTCTCCACCACAACACCCTTCTTGATATTCATAAAGTGACCTTCCCTCACTAAACCATGGAAAGTCTCTATATGAGTAGCACTAGATTTACTATGGACTATTTGCTTAGAATATGTCTTGCAGACAATGATCCCCTTATCAATGTATATGCCTATATGATACAAAGGTGCAAAATTAAAGGGATGGACAGTTCTACAAAATGGATCTGGTGGAGCTATTAAAATACTGTCATGTGGCAGCATTCCCGGTGGGATACACCTGGTCTGGCTCCAAAGTGTTGGCACCTAACCCTAATCCATCTTTGATTTAGCAGATAACCTTTGCTTCTCTTGTCACCCTATGTGAATCTTGTGAGAGTTTCTCAAGGATAGAAAGTCTAAGCATAACTCAGTTCAGGAAACCTGGAAAACTGTGGTACCTGATGAATTGAGAATTTGCACTTGGCATTGTATTTTTGGAGGCTTCATTCCTGTTGTTTTGAGCATATGGAAATCAACTGGCTAAAGTGTAAATATAGAGAAAAATAAAAATGACCTTGGTGAAGGGAAAAGTGCTTCATTTTTTAGAATATTAGGTAAAATCCCCCTGCAGCCAGGAAAGGCTAAATTCATTCTTAAGGTGTCTCTGGGTCTTTTTTCCACAGACCAGAGTTCACCCAACACTGTGCTGCAACATCTGGTGCTCAACAGGAGGCATGAAGAAGGACAAAGGACCTGTGAAGGACAGAGAAGTTGGCTATCTTAAGAACTGGAAGAAGTGCCCTCAGGGTACAGACTCCAGGACTGGCAGGGTCATGGGAAACTTCCCATCACTGGAGCAACAATACATGCAGTTATTAAAATGTCTGTTCTAAGAAGACGGAGTGAAAGTGAAGGAAAAAACTTACAGAGCTTTTTGTATTAATTAAATGGCATTGCCATTGATTTTAGGCAACTCCTCAAGTTCAACTGAAACTAAAGATATGGAAGCAAGTTATAGAGACTTAAGGAGGGCTCATAAGAAAGGAGAGCTAATACCATTAAAAAAATTGGTCTTTGTGTAACTTAATATCAAATGCTCTAGAGCCATTGCCGAGTGAGGAGGCACTTAAAGTTGTATCTGAAGTAGAACAGAAAAAGGGTAAGACAATCAGTTAGCAGAGAATGTTCCTTCACAGGTTGCTAGGAAAGCTGTTTCAGAGGACAGCAGAAGTGAGGAAAGTCAGCATACTGGAGGTGACTTCCTTCTTCATCAGATGAAACAAACTTAGAAATCAGAAAGGCTGAATGGTTAACTGCATGTTTAAAAAATACAAGAGTTCCAGAGACAAAAAAGGAAACTTTCCAGTAAAGAAAAGGGAAAGCAAGGAGATGAAAATAGGAAATCTTCCCAGTAGAAAAGAAAAGGAAGGAGAAAGAATTAAAAGGAAAATTTTCCCACTAAGAGAAAGGAAAATGTTCAATTATAGACCAACAGCTCCACCTTAGGAGGGAACTTGAGGGCTGGTTGCCCACGGTCATAAGGACACCTCCAGCACGTTCCTGCAAATGATCAACAGTCTCAAGGCTATGTTCAGACTGACTGGAGACACAGAGGCGTGAAAGATCTGAAAAGGTTAAAAGCAGCAGTGAGCATATGGGATGCATTTGCTCTATGTAAGACAGGTTTTAAACAACTGGGCTACTCAGAATACTTATTCCACTCGACTGGAAGGACCTAATGGCAGTTATACTAGAAGCTAGTTCTCAGAGGGTGCAGCAGCCATGGAACAGGGTAATTCAGAACATAGAAATGAATATAGCGAAGGACCGATTATTAGGAGAGGCCGGTATGCCAATCTGCAAACACAAAAGCAGTTTGATGATGCTACTATGGAGAAGTATCATCTAGTCTTTCAAGTGCCTGGGATAAGGTTGAGGAGCCAGGGATCCATCACAAAAGGATCTGTCTCCTTCACAAAAATCACACAAAGTACACAAGGAGTTTACACTGACTTTCAGTAAAGATTAACTTAAGCATTACATAGAGCAATAGCTGATCCAGATGTCAGAAAGGTTCTAATTGACCCTTTGGATTTTGAGAATGCTACTGTAGAATGCCAAAAGGCCAAATGACCCTTGAAGACTCGGGGAGCTCCTTCAGAGGAATGGGTTAAAGCTACTGCTGACACTGGATCCACAGACTATAACACTGATGTAGTTGGAACACTCTATAGCTAAAGGCCTTAAATCCCAGAATACAAGATGTTTTAACTGTGGGAAATTGGGACAGTTAAGAAAAGATTGCTATCATTCTGTTACTAAAAAGGATACCTCTTTAGAGGATAATCCAAATAGAAAGCCTCAACCCCCAGGAATTTGTAAGAGATGTGGGAAAGTTAAACATTGGATCAACTAATGTAGTTCAAAGAGAGATAGGAGGCAATCCTTTACCTTTGGGGAAAACGGTTGAGGAGCCTACCTTGGGGCCCAGTAACAAACAACACAAGCTACCAATTTCCTGTCAGCAATGATATGGCTCACCAACAGAGCCACCAGGAGAACACTGGAGATCTAATACATGCTACTTTAGGGAGTAGAATTTTAGAATTGGCGGTGGGCAGAACTTTAACTTCATCCTCACAAATCCCTTGTTATAAGATAGCCACTGGGATGTATGATTCCCTTCCCACAATAAACAGTAGAAATAATTTTTGATAGAAGCAGTCTAATCGCTCGAGGATTTATTGTACACCCAGGAACTACAGATGAAGATTCCCAAAGAGAAATTAAAGTTATAGCATATGTAAAAAGGAATATGCTAATAGAAGCTGGTAATAGAATTGCTCAATTGTTATTACTCCCATATTTAAAAGGCAAAGCTGCTTCAGTGAATAAGGACAGGAAGTTTTAGAAATACTGGGAAAAAAGGGTATTCTGGCAAATAGTCATCAATGATGAAAGGCACAAATTAAATGGAATCAAGATTGAAGGATTATTAGATTCTGGTGGTGAGATATCTATAATTTCACAAGAATCCTGGGATCCCAACTGGCCTGTATATTCCAGTTTAATTGAGATAAGGTTCCACTGCCTACAAATAAATGGAGACTTCTTGTAGAGTGAATTAAATGTATAGGGACTGAGGGACAAGTAGGAATGTTGAAACCTTATATGACTGATATAGCCATGAATATATAGGGGAGAGATTTGTTACAACAATGGAGAGCTCAAATTAATATTCCCACAATTTCAGAAACAGCTCATAAACTGATGTCTAAATTGGGATATATTCCTGGAAAGAACATTGGAAAGAATTATAAAGGAAGGTCACAGGCTATGCAGATTGTAGAAAGGAAAGATAGCACAAGAACTGGCTATCCAAATTTGGAGTAGGGGCCACTTCTGATAGCCCACCTGCTCTGAGTTTAAAGTGGCTAACTAAGAAGCCTGTATGGGAAGAGCAGAGGCCCTTAACTAAAGAAAAATTGCAGGTACTTGACGAACTCGTGAAAGAAGAGTTAGATGCTAAGCACATCAAAGAAATTACTAGCCCTTGGAATTGTCCTATATTTGTAAAAAAAGAAAAAAAAGGAAAAAAGAAAATCTGCAAAATGGAGAATGTTGACCGATCTAAGAGCAATTGATAAGGTAATTTAACCTATGAGATCCTTACATCCTGGGATTCCTTTACCTTCTTTATTGCCTTAGGTTGGCCTATTATAGTTACTGATTTACAAGATGGCTTTTTTTACAATCCCTTTACAAGAACAGGATAGGGAAAATTTTGTTTATACAACTCCTATTTATAATAAAGCTCAACCAGTAAGAAGATATCACTGGGATGTCCTCTCAAAGGGAATGCTAAATAGCCCAGTTTTGTGTCAATATTTTGTAAATCAACCACTGGAAGCAGTATGTAAATAATTTCCTCGGTCTATTATTTATCATTATATGGATGATGTTTTATTGGCTGCTTCTCCTGACATAGATACCTTAGAAAGAATGTTCAATGTAATCCAGAAAATTTACCCTGTTGGGGACTACAAATGTCTCCTGAAAAAATAAGACGAGGATATTCTCTTAGCTATTTAGGCTATTAAGTAAGTAAACAGAGAATTCAACTGCAAAAAGTACAGATTAAGCCGGACGGTGGTGGCGCACACCTTTAATCCCAGCACTCGGGAGGCAGAGGCAGGCAGACCTCTGTGAGTTCGAGGCCAGCCTGGTCTACAAGAGCTAGTTCCAGGACAGGCTCTAAAAAAGTTGCAGAGAAACCCTGTCTCGAAAAACAAAAAAAAAAAAAAAAAAGAAAAAAGAGGAAAAAAAAGTACAGATTAGGAGAGATTGACTGCATACTCTTAATGATTTCCAAAAATTATTGGGTGGAATTAACTGATTGCAGCCAACAAATGGATTGTCTAGTCAAGAATTAACTAATTTGTTTCAAATTTTGCAAGGCAAACATTCCTGCTAATTCAAAATTAACTTTATTATTGTACAACTACAACAGACAATCCGAGAAAGAACGTGCCCACTTGATATCCCATATTCAATCCCATATTGGATGTCCCGGGCCATTAGCAGAAGGAAATACAGAAACTGATCAATTGTTAATAGGAAATGTGTTAGAAGCCTTAGACTTTCATAACACACACCATGTTAATAGTAGGGCTTAAAGAAAAGTTTCTATTACCTGGCAAAAAGATAACAAAATGGTGGATTCTATAATTATACATTTATTAGAAACAGTGGCTGTAATGGGCACACCAGCACAAATTAAGACTGATAATGGCCCAGCTTATGTTTCCAGTAAAATGCAACCATTTTTTGCACATTACAACATAAAACATGTTACAGGGATGCCATACACTCCTACAGGACAATCAATTATTGAGAGATCTAACCGCACCTGAAAGAAATGCCTGCTAAGCAGAAGGAGGATATGAGGATCCCCCCCAGAGACAAATGCCTTATTAACCTTAAATCTGCTAAATGTTGATGAAACAAAGACAACAGCAGCAGACACGGGAGCACAGAAAAGCACTGCTGATTTAAATCAACCTGCACACTACAAGAATGCTGTGACATCTGCTTGGAGAAAGGGCGAGTGTCATGATGGGGCTGGGGCTATGCTGATGTTCACACAGGAGATAATAAATTGTGGATCCCATCAAAATTGATAAGAATCCCACATGAGCAAGAGACATCTCCCGGATGCTGCAGATGCAAAGACACCTCCACCAAAGTCAAGACACAGGAGACCTCTGCAACAAACAACTATTCCTCCCACCTGAGGACAGCTTAAGAATTTGTGTGACAAAGGAGAGGTGGTACTTCCCATGACTCACAAGTCTGTAAATTCTACCAACTGCTAAGTTATAAGAAATATCTTGGCATGCTTTCCATGGTAACAGTACAGGTAAAGGGGATGGATCATAATTATTGAGTTTTATCCCCAATTCTCCAATTAACTGAGCAGTAAGTAGAGGAGATGTGGATATTCCTGTAGTGGTTAATGAATCTTCATGGTTACCTGGTTCTTATGACAACTGAGGTCCTGCTCAGCCAATTAAGGGGGTAGAATGACTGACAATCACACTGCGGGAGTACGAGGAATTCCTATTTGCATGGGAAATAGAATTCAATGCTTAAATATACCCTCTCAAGTATGGCTACCCATAGACAAAACTACCCAAGATTATCTTAAAAAGTTGTATATGCTTCAAGCATCTGGTTTTAAAGGACACGAGATTAATGCTACTAGCTCCGTTAATCTACTGTTCTGTGAGATGTGGGTAACCAACAGAGAATCTGAGTGGGTGCGTTAGCAACAATGCCAGAGTGAGAGACCTTGAGTGCTAATTAGTATCTCCCAAAGAGATGCCATGAATTGGAGTCGTGGCTCCCCTCAAGGAAAATATTCTCACTCAAAGTTAAGATGGAAATAGTTTGAATGGAACTGTAGAAATCAGTGCTTCTGTTAATGAACCTATCCAATGGCATGCAGTTGGAATGTCAAATCTCTTCCTACAATTTGGCAATTCAATTCAGACTAACTCATGGAAATTGGAAAATGCCTTCTTGATAGAGGCCACAGAGCCCAGCCCTCAGCGAGATAGGAAGCAAGCGTATCCTGGATTCACCCTCTACAGATATGGGAAGTGTTACTCCAATTAACACTGTTATAACCCTAAACAGGCTACTAACACTCTATTTTTCATCTCAGTTTATCAATATAAGATCTTAACTTAGAAGATTAATTGGATCTTAACCAGGTAAGTAAACAGAAACAAGCGATTAAACATTTTCAAAGTCCAAAGGCAATTCTTTTCCACAGATGCCATGGGAACAAACCACAGTCTAGCCCAGGAGGCTGGGAAGACTCCAGCTCCAGATTTTGTACTATGTTACTAACAGGCCCCCTCCTACGGCTTAGGTGTAAATGTAATTCTTAGATCTGAGAGGCCCTGCTCCCTTTTCCTAGCCTGCTAACCATTAGGCAAATACGCTAAGGCAGACCAAATGCCACAGGCATCCTTCCATAGTCCACGCTGGCGCGTTTTCAGGGCAGTTCTGGTGAGCCAGCCAGGAGAAGGCACCATGTGTACTTCCCCCCTTCACATTTATCAACTATAAACTTTTAACATATCACCTAACCGTGCTTAGAAATGTAGTTCAACACACAAAACCCCCTTCTTTCCTCTTAGATTCTATTTAAAGTTCCCTCCTTAACTGATCCTCCAAGCAGCTGTCAGGGAGTCTCACAGCCACAGTTCCCCGAGCCATACAAGAAGCTGCCAAGCTACTGCTCTCTGTGAGCTTGGATCAGTTCCTAAATCCATGAAAAATAAAAGATCTATAGTTTTGCCTGAGAACTGTGTATGGTGTGAGATAAAGGAATGATAACAGAAGAATAAACAGACATGAGGAAAGAAGGCGTGTGTGAGCTGATTCTCTTTAGTCGGTTCCCTTGCCAGCTGTAGCGTCTTGACTGGACCCTAAAGAGTTCTAAGGGGCTGGTGCCTAGAACACCTCATTACCTTCCACCCTCTTAAGGCATCTGAAGGAAAATTAAACATTAAGGATAATAAATATACTTTGTCTTTCAAACCAAGTCAAAGCCATACCTTTATGGCATGTGTACCATTATTTTACTTACTCCTAAGGGGCCTGTACAATGGCACCCTAATAATTACAGCATTGCCGGGTTCTCTGGCAGAAAGGGCAGCAGTGGAGCCGGACCTGCCGGACTTTCCCTGAGGCTGAGTGAAATGCTTTGCATCAAACACTCAGCTCCACCAGGCCAGCAGGAGAAACACACACACTGAGCCGGGGGCCTGTCAAAGCAGCATCTCGTTCAATTGTATTAGGCAGGACCAGTGCAGAGCAAGGGACGAGGGCCAATAATGTTCTGCCACGTTAGTGGTGGCTGGGCAGAGGCGGTCTGGGCCAGGCTGTGCTGAGTCACTTCCTGTGTGGAAGTTATAGCCAGACACAGGTCTCCAAATCAAGCTAGGCTCAGAAAGTTACACTGGGCCTCATGCCCAACACGGCATCACTGTGAATGCTGTACCCTTTGTACCCATGCTTAAATTTGACCATTTGAAAGTTTCTATGTTCTTAGAACAAGGCCAGCAATCTGGATTCCTGTGAGGCTGTCAAGTCCACGATAAGACTCTCCTGTGATGATCCTGAACAGAAGTTTGCTGAGAGAATATTAAAAAGAACACATCAAACAGTTGGATTGGCTATTGCACTTATTATGGGAATCATTGTAGCAACAGCAGGAACAGCAGCAACAGCTGGAGTGGAGCTCCATAAAGAAATCCAAACTGCTGAATGCGTTACAGACTGGCACAAACATTCAACAGAACTTTGAACTGAACAAAATACAACTGATAATGAGATAATGAATTAATTAGCTGAGTTAAGGCAACTGTTTTATTGTTCGGAGATCAGATAGAAATTTTCAAGGAGCAGATAACATTAAAATGTGATTGGAATGTCTCTTCTTGTTGTATGTATCACATCCTTAAGATTTAATGAAAGCAAGTATGATTGAGATAAGGCTAAGATGCATTTGATGGGTCACCCTAATTATTCTCAAATGACTTCATTTACAAAAAGAAACTTTTGCAAATAAAGTTTCCTGACACAGCAGGAATAGCTATTATGGAAGGTCCTGCAAATACAATAGCATTATTCAACCCTATGAATCACAGCAAGTATTGCTTTTGTTCTAGCAATATTAACTTTATTGGCTTTAAAATGTGCTTTAGTCTACTTACATGCGATTGTAAGACAAATAGTTAGAAAAAAGCTGTGTATCCTGTAAGACTGCATTCAAGTTAATCAATTTTTGTATAAAGGAAGGAGGGATCTGTGGCAGCATTCCCACTGAGCTATACCTGACCCTAATCCCCACTGGCCTACCTCCGGAATGCTAGCACCTAGCCCTGATCCATCTTTTATTTAGCAGATACCCTTTGTTTCTCTTGCTGACCTATGTGAATCTTATCTGAGAGTTTTCCAAGGGTACAAAGCCTACGCAAAACTTGGTTCAGGAAAACTGTGGTACCTGATGAATTGAGAATCTGCACTTGGCACTATAGTTTTGGAAGCTTCAATCCCATTGTTTTGAGCATATGGAAATCAACTAGCTAAAATGTAAATATGGAGAAAGATAAATATGCCCTGGGTGAAGGGAAAGGGCTTCAGTCCTTAGAGGCTGGGCCCCTGCAGCCACAAAAGGCTAAATTCATTCTTAAGGTATCTCTGAGTCTTCTCTCCTCAGACCCGCATGAACCCAACACCTATCCTGTGACAGTGTCATGTGTTAACACATTGTTTCTGTAGAATCCAGTCATGACAAACAGATCACCCAAAGGAAGTTATTTACTTCCAACCATTATCATCTGCCAGAGTAGAACTCAGCCATCGATAAATTTAATAAGAGGCCTGAGTCTCAGTAGTTTACCTGGATGCAAGAAGAACCACAGGCTGAGATTACCTGAGCACCACCCAAAAACAGACCATCCAAAGGAAATGCTTAATGTTCCAACCCTTGTAGACAGGATCACCTGCCAGCACACACTCACCAGGACACCCCTAGACAAATATCAGCCAATCAGGGGTCCTGAACCTCAGAAACCCCTCCCCCCACCTTTACTACTATAAAACCCTACTCTGAGCTTGGGGACCTCGGTTTATTCCAATACGTTGGACGTGCAGAGAGACCGAGTTTGCAAACTTGTATAAAATCAGGGTTCTTTGCTTTTACATACGGAACTCGGTCTCCTTGTTGGCTTTTGAGGGAACTTTGCAAATTTGGGCATAACAGTTTCATTGACTTCTTTCTTAGAGGAATGCCTTGGAAACATGGATCACCTCCCTGACACTGAGGTGCACTGGTTTGTGAGAATTTAATAATCATCATAAACCTGTGCTATTTAGTGTTGTCTTTCCTTAAAGTTTCAGATCATACTGAAATTTCTTCGGATGTATGTATGTATTAGCTTGCATACGTAATTACCTTTCATGTCTTCTAGAATTTTGACAATGTTCTTCAATATTCTGGTCTTCCCATTTGTAGCCTAAAATACAGTACCAGAAAATGTATATTATATATTACTAGAAATTATGCAAAATTCAAGTCACTATCTTCACTGAACCTAAGAACTGTAATTATTCAGCTACAGATAAGGCTGCACTTCCAGGTTCTAAAGACAGGCATATGTGGATGGGCCCTCAGGCAAAAAGGGCCCCGCATGACCCGCATGTGTGCGTGTCTGGTTACATCCACATGTGACTCAGCTGAAACCCCTGCGCACACGCGTGAGTCGCCCATCTGAGTCACCACGTAGTTACACCAACCCGTGCCCTCCCTGTGCACCTGTGCTAGGCGGCTTTTAAAAGCTGGATGCGCCATTTCTCTCTCTCTCTCTCTCTCTCTCTCTCTCTCTCCCTCCCTCCCTCCCCCCTCTCTCCCTCCCTCCTTCCCTCCTTCCCTCCCCCCCCCTCTCTCTCTCTCCCTCCCTCCTTTTCTCTCTCCCTCCCTCCCCCCTTCTCTCCCTCTCTCTCTCTCCCCTCTCTCTCTCTCTCACTCTCTTGTTCTCTGTCTGCACACCGATCCCCAGGCCTGTACGCACCCCCTCTAATAAACTCCTAAGCGGGTTTGTGTTCCATGTTTCCTTCTCACTCACACCAGGTAATTTCAAGAACCATGCCTGATTAATTCACCACATTCTTCCTTTTTCACAACTGAAATCCCAGGAGAGAACCAATGATTAAGAAATGCTTGTCCCAGCTTGTGGAAACTCATGAACTCTAGACAGTTGTGGAGCCTGCATGGGACCAAACTAGGCCCTCTGCATGTGGGTAACAATTGCGTAGCCTCGTGTTTGAGGGGCCCCTGGCAGTGGGACCAGGATCTATCCCTGGTGCATGAGCTGGCTTTTTGGAGCCTATTCCCTATGGTGGCGGGATGCCTTGCTTAGCCTTGATATTGAGGAGAGGGGTTTGATCCTGCCTCAACTTAATTTGTCAGGCTTTGTTGACTCCCCGTGGGAGGCCTTACACTTTTGGAGTGGATGAGGGGAGAGGTTCAGGGGAGCCAGGTTCAGGAGTTGGAGGAGGGGTAGGAAGGGAACTGTGGTTGATATGCAAAATAAATTTAAAAAATTAAAAAGGAAAAAAGTGCTTGTCCCCTTATTGTAAAAAACTGACAAAAAAAATGAGCAGTCCTACCTACAGCAGAGAGGTTCTCCCAGGTCTCCAGCATCACATCTCTGTAGAGAGTCTTCTGGGAAGGGTCCAGCAAAGCCCACTCTTCATGCGTGAAGTTCACATGCACATCCTCATAGGTCACTGCATCCTGAAATATGCCACATAGGTACACAATAGAAATGGTGAGACTGGCTGCACTATAAAAGTACACTTCAAGCCGGGCGGTGGTGGCGCACGCCTTTAATCCCAGCACTCGGGAGGCAGAGGCAGGTGGATCTCTGAGTTCGAGGCCAGCCTGGTCTACAAGAGCTAGTTCCAGGACAGGCTCTAGAAACTACAGGGAAACCCTGTCTCGAAAAAAAAAAAAAAAAAGTACACTTCATTGAGAATATGTTGACACGATCCTGCGTGTTCCACACATATATTCCATGGCACGGAATTTCAAATGCAGTCACAAAGACAATTTAGAAGGAAACAGAGAAGGAGGATAAAACATCTCATTTCTGTACCCACTGAAAGGGACCTGACAAGGATGTTCGGGGAGGGTTGTGAAAGGACAGATTTTACCAGCCCTTTTGTGTGAAGAACCTGTGCTGTCTGGTCCACTGGAGCCAAAGAGTCAACCGTGATTAACAAGAAACCAGAACCACTGAAGTGAAACTTTTGACTGACTGGGACAATTGATACTGCTCAGCTCGAGCTGAGAAATTTGCAGTGATTAAGAAAAGACAAGCATCGCTGAGGTGAAATCTGGGCAGTGTTTCCTCAGAGTCGGCACAGAAGCTGTGTTCAGAGGTAGCTGTCTTAGTTAGGGTTCTACTGCTGTGAAGAGCTATCATGATCAGGGCATCTCTTATAGAGGGAAACATTTAACTGGGTGGTTTACAATTCAGAGATTCAGTTCATTATCACCGTGGTGGGAAGCATGGAAGCATGCAGGCTGACATGATGCTGGAGAAATAGCAGAGAGTCCTACATGTTGCAGGCAACAGAAAACAGTCTGTGTATCACACTGAGCGAGGCCTGAGTATATATCACAACTCAAAGCCTGCCTCCACAGTGACATACTTACTTCATACCTACACCAACACCACCACAGCTCCCAATATAGTGCTACTGTCTTTCATACCACCACAATGGCCAAGGTTGCACCTTGTACTGGCAGGTGAACTTAGGAGTGTAAGAGTCACCCAGGTGGTACTGGTTTTGAAGGCATAAAGGAGTTGTGAAGGGCACCTGAGGCTTGGCACAGTGAGAGGCCATTGGTGAAGATGCAGTCTTAGTAGCAGCTGAAGGCTCAGGATTGAACAGAATTATGCAGGGAAGTTGAGGTTTAGCACCAGGAAGTAAGCCAGGAGAGCCTATTGATGAAAGTGGAATTGCAGCAAGGAGCCTGAGCACAGTGGAGATACCAGTACCATGAGATGACACCAAGAACAGCAGCGGTGGAGCAGAGGCAGTCGGAGCCTAGAAGACAGGCTGTGTGCGCTGCAGAGGGCAGGGCAGGAGAAGTGAGCAGAGTCCCTTGGAGGAGCCCAGAAGACTGTGAATCCCAGATGAATGGACATTGAGCTATTTACACTGCTGGCATTTGTTTTTGCTTTGTTCAGACTGTGACAATGACCTAGTTCTTCCCAACAACTGGGCTGACAGTGGCTCCACACCTCTCCTGTTCTCCAGATCCAATTTCCCCAGACTCATGCACAGCTGTGTAGCAGAACACCTGCTGCTGTCTCCCTTTCCTCCCTGACTCCACCCCCAATGGATCACAAAGCTCTCCAACCTTCCTTTCCCCAACGCATCCCAGTACTCCAGCCTCCAACACCAGCAGGCATTCACTGTAATACCCCAGCCCAGCAGGCTGGAGAAACAGGTGAATTAACCGAAGACCTTCACCTTCCTTCCTCTCCTCCAAACCCAATACCCCAGTCTCGTCACAACCTCTGCAACAGACCCTCAGCTGCAGACTTCGCGTCTGTGCACATCTGCTGTGCATCCCACGGACTTCCCCCTTCAGCTGCCCTCTCAAACCTGTCGCTTTATCCCAGTCCCCAGTTCCAGCAGGCGCATCCCATTAAGCAACAGACCACTTCTGCCAAGGAAGCAAGTAGGCTGTCTGTTTATCTTACCCTCCCCTTTTGTTCTAGATCCAATCCATGAGTCTCATCCCCAGTCCTACAGCAGACTCTCTAGACCAGGCTCTTTTCACTGTCTCCCTCCATTCCAAGGAGATGCCATAAACAGATCCTCATTGGACACTCTACTCTGCTCCATGCTAATCCCTTCAGATCCCTAGTCTGTTCCCATTCCTAAATGTCAGCTCCCAATGCCCAGCAACATATTTTACCTGGGGCCACCATTGGCCAAAACTATTGAGTCCAGAGAAAATTTCCTACCAGGCAACACACAACCATTACACTCCCTGAAAATGCAGAGAAAAAAAAAAAAAACAGAAGCCAAGAAACAAACACCCACCCAACAAAGACAAACTCAGAAATCTGTCCTAGACCTATAAACATCCCAATCCCAGATGCCTAGATGCCAGCATAAAACACAATCATTAATAGCTAGGGTAATGGCTCCACTAGAGCCCAGGTATCCTACCACAGCAGGCTCTGAATATTACAACATAGTTGAAATACAATGAAAAAGCTTTAAAATTGCCTGTATGAACTATAGAGGTCCTAAAAGAGGAAATTAATAAACCCCTTAAAGAAATCCAGGAAAACACACATACGGAGTATAAGGAGATGAAAAAGCAGGCTGAGCAAGCCATGAGGAGCGAGCAAGTCAGTAAGCAGCACCCTCCATGGCCTCTGCATCAGCTCCTGCCTCCAGGTTCCTGCCCATTTTGTGCTCTTGTCCTCACTTCCCACAAAGATGAACAATGACATGAAAGTGTAAACCAATACACCGTTTCCTCCTTCAACTTGCTTTTTGGTCATGGTGTTTTATCGTAGCAACAGAAATGCTAACTAAGACACGATTATTCAGGAGACTCAGGATTAATACTACAGATACATACCATCCTGGAGGAAAACATGATAGCCTTTGCAAATGTTGAAATGTTAAGATGTAAATAAAGATATAGATAGATAGATGATAGATAGATAGATAGATGATAGATAGATAGATAGATAGATAGATAGATAGATAGATAGATAGATAGATAGATAGATAGGCAGGCAGGCAGGCAGGCCATGCAGAGTTTGGGTGTAGAGTTTACTTAGTGGGTTATGGAGGGGAAAGGGAAGGAGAGAAGGGGGAAAAGGGAGAAGGGGAGAGAAGAGAGAGAGAGGAAGAAGATGCCTCTCCAGAAGGGCAGATAGAGATGGGGAGGGAAGGAGAGAGAGGGAAGGAGAAAGAGAGAAAGAGAGAGAGAGGAGGGAGGGGGGAGAGAGGACTGAAGAGGGGGTCAGATGGGCAGACAGGGGAGATTGGAAGTGGGCGGGGATTATCTCTAAAAGGGACAGGATACCCAGGTGACAGACCAGGCCAGCAGACTACAACAATCCCTCCAAAGAGAATGGGCTCAAAAATGGCAGTTCAAGCACAACGGATAAATCCTGGTTCCACTGCCAGCAGCCCCACAGACTGCTTAAGTCACACAACTGTCACCCACAGAGGGCCTAGTCTAGTTCTGTGTAGGTTACCGTGCTGTCAGTCAGAGTCAGTGAGTTCCCACTAACTCAGGTCAACTGTTTCGGGGGTTTCCCCATCACAGTCTTTACCCCTCTGCTTGCTAACTCTGTTCAACTGGTCTCCAGTAACTCAATCCAGTGATTAGCTGTGGCTCGCTGATTCTGCTTCCCACAGTTGCTGGGTAAGGTTCTATGATGACAATTAAGATAGTCATCAATCTGATTACAGAAGGCCAGATGAGGCACCTTCCCCACTACTGGTTAGGATCTTAGCTGGGGTCATCCTTATAGATTCCTGGGAATTTCCCTAATGTCAGGTTCCTCCCAGCACCATGGTTTCAGTTCTCCCTCCAGGCGCCAGAATGACAGTCTATCCTTTGTCCTTGTGTTGTTATTTGTTCTGCCTTAGGCTGACACGGATGGTATGGGACAGACTAAGAGAACTCTCACTCCCCTAACTTTGATTCTGGAAGACTTTCAGGACTTTAGAAATAGGGCAAAGAGAGACAAACTGGAGACTAAAGGGGGTAAACTTACCATTGCATTACCATTGCAAGAATAAATGGCCAACATTTGGAACCAGGTAGCCAATAGAGAGAACTTTTGACCCATATTATCATTTCTAGGACAAAAGACATGACCTTTGACAAACCTGGACACCCAGACCAGATTCCTTACATAGTCACTTGGGAGGACTTTGTAGCACACCCTCCCCCTTGTTTAAAACTCTCTATCTCCACAGGGCTGATTAAGGAAACCATCTTTGCCTTACAGAAAAAGGCTTCATGGCACCTTGCTCTCAAAATAAATGAATGAATAACCAATTGAGAAACATCAAATAAAGTTCTTATTTCTTCCTTGTTTTGAAGTTTATAGACGGGGGGGGGGGAGTTTCTCTGTGTATCCCTGGCTGTGGTGGAACTTGCTCTGTAGACCTGGCTGGCCTCAAACTCACAGAGATCTGGTGTAGGAGGTTCTTCTGTTCATATCTTGCTTTCATTGGTTAATGAATAAAGAAACTGCTTTGGGCCTGATAGGGCAGAACTTAGGTAGGCGGAGAAAACAGAACTGAATGCTGGGAAGAAGGGCAGAGAGAGAAAAAAGCCATGGTTCTTCTGCCTCAGATGGATGCCAGTTAGAATATCCGGTAAGCCAGACACATGGCGATACACAGATTAATGGAGATGAGGTAAACTAATGGGTAAGATTTAGCCAATAAGAAGTTAGAGCTAGATTCTCCCCGGATACCGCCTCTCTCTCCCTGTCCCTTCCCAGCTTGCACCCAGAATCCTCCCCCCCCCCCCTGCCTCATCCTCCCGTCTTTGGGGCCACAAAATCCCACAGCTCAGCCTGTTTGGGCTCTGGGGACCTGGAATTGAGTGCACCCAGGCCGGTGGGAGGTCCCCTCCTTCATTTGACTGCCCGGAGCAAGGTAGGCCTTTGTCTGAGAGCTGCTTGGCCTGCAAGGGGATCTGACAGTCTGCAGGAGGATCCATCATTCTTTGGGGTGAGTGAGGAGTGAGTGCCCGAACCGCGGCAGCTGCCCGGAGAGGGACCACCGACTCTCCACAACTCCCCCTGCCACCAGCACACTTCCTGCTCTTCCTGCAGGGGTTATTCTCCCCGGACACCGCCTCTCTCTCCCTGTCCCGTCCCAGCTTGCACCCAGAATCCTCCCCCCCTCCCCCTGCCTCATCCTCCCATCTTTGGGGCCACAAAATCCCACAGCTCAGCCTGTTTGGGCTCTGGGGACCTGGAATTGAGTGCACCCAGGCCGGTGGGAGGCCCCCTCCTTCATTTGACTGCCCAGGGCAAGGTAGGCCTTTGTCTGAGAGTTGCTTGGCCTGCAAGGGGACCTGACAGTCTGCCAGAGGATCCATCATTCTTTGGGGTGTCCTGCTCCAGTTCTAAGGCCATCCACCCAAAGGGGTCAGACTCTGGCCTCCAGGCAGGTCTGAGGATTCCTGTGGAGGGGTGCGGGCTCCTTCAGATTGTGCTGCCAGGTTCGCTGTGTGGTATTCCATCCCGCCCTGCCCCCACCTTGGCCCTTTTGTCTGGGCTGCGACCCTGGGCTGCCTGGAATCCCTGATCCTGTGCCCTGACATTCCATCTGAACTGGTGAGTGAATGCGGACCCTGGGGCAACCTGCCCTGGAAGAGAGCACAGACCCCCTACCCCCACTTCCCTCTGCAGGCTTGTGTCAGTTTCTCCCTTCCCTGTGTGTCTCCCAAGCTTTCCCTAGTGTTCTCAGGTGTCCTGCTCCTGTTCTCTGACCATCCACCCAGAGGAGTCAGACCCTGGCCTCCAGGA
Organism: Arvicola amphibius; assembly: GCF_903992535.2. Taxonomy (NCBI): domain Eukaryota; kingdom Metazoa; phylum Chordata; class Mammalia; order Rodentia; family Cricetidae; genus Arvicola; species Arvicola amphibius. The sequence goes on from NC_052047.1 coordinate 98,272,820, forward strand.
CACCAAACACCTCCGCGCTCCTTTTGAAGGAAGAGATGGGCAGGCGCCAATGCAGGAGCTCCTCCAACAACATGAAAGGCAACATGACATCACCACAAGCCAGACATCCCGAAACAACAAGAATTGAACACCCTACCCCAGAAGATATAGAAGAAACCGACATTAAACAGTACTTTATGAAAATAATAGAGGACCTTAAACAGGAGGTAAAAAACTGCCAGAAAGAAATGGAGATGACAAACAAAAAGGTAGACGAAATAAATAAATCTCTCAAAGATACCCAAGAAAAACAAGAAAAACAAGAAAAAGCAATCAAACAGGTAAGGGAAACAGTACAAGACCTGATAAATGAAATGGAGGTATTGAAGAAAACACAATCTGAGGGACGACTGGAAATGGAAACTCTGAGTAAACGAACAGAAACTTCAGAGACAAGTATTTCCAACCGAATACAAGAGATGGAAGAAAGAATCTCGGACTCTGAAGATACTATAGAGGAAATAAACTCACAGATTAAAGAACTAAACAAATCTAACAAATTCTTAACACAAAACATTCAGGAAATCTGGGACACCATGAAAAGACCAAACCTAAGAATAATTGGGGTAGAAGAAGGAGAAGAATTACAACTCAAAGGCCCAGAAAACATATTCAACAAAATTATAGAAGAAAACTTCCCCAACCTAAAGAAGGATGTTCCTATGAAGGTACAAGAAGCCTACAGAACACCAAATAGACTGGATCAAAAGAAAGCATCCCCACGCCATATAATAATCAAAACACAAAACATACAGAATAAAGAACAGATATTAAGAGCTGCAAAGGAAAAAGGTCAAGTAACATATAAAGGGAAACCTATCAGAATTACACCTGATGTCTCAATGGAAACCATGAAAGCCAGAAGAGCTTGGATAGATGTGCTACAGACACTTAGGGAACATGGATGCAAGCCTAGACTATTATACCCAGCAAAGCTTGCATTCACCATTGATGGAGAAAACAAGATATTCCAGGACAAAAACAGATTTAAACAATACGCAGCCACAAATCCAGCCTTGCAGAAAGTAATAGAAGGAAAATCACAAACCAAGGAGTCCAACAACGCCGACAATAACTCAGGCATCTAGCGACCCTTCACCAGCACAACTAGAAGAAGGGAAACACACAAACTCTACTACTAAAAATGACTGAAGTTAACAACCACTGGTCATTAATATCACTTAATATCAATGGACTCAATTCACCTATAAAAAGGCACAGGCTAAGAGACTGGATACGAAAACAGAATCCAACATTTTGCTGTTTACAAGAAACACACCTCAACCACAAAGACAGACATCTACTCAGAGTAAAGGGTTGGGAAAAGGTTTATCAAGCAAATGGCCCTAAGAAACAAGCGGGTGTGGCCATACTAATCTCCAACAAAGTTGACTTCAAACTAAAATCAATCAGAAGAGATGGAAAGGGACACTTTATACTCATAACAGGAAAAATCCATCAGAATAAAGTCTCAATCCTGAATATCTATGCCCCTAATATAAAAGCTCCCACTTATGTAAAAGAAACACTTCTAGAACTCAAGGCAGCCATCAAACCACACACACTAATAGTTGGAGACTTCAACACTCCTCTCTCACCAATGGACAGGTCAATCAGACAGAAACCTAACAGAGAATTGAAAGACTTAATGGAGGTAATGAACCAAATGGACTTAACAGACATCTATAGAACATTCCACCCAAATAGGAAAGAATATACCTTCTTCTCTGCGGCTCATGGAACCTTTTCGAAAATTGACCATATACTTGGTAACAAAGCAAACTTCCACAGTTACAAAAAAATATTAGTAACCACCTGTGTCTTATCGGATCACCATGGATTAAAATTAGAATTCAACAACAATGCTACCCCCAGAAAACCCACAAACTCATGGAAACTGAACAGTCAACTACTGACCCACACCTGGGTCAAGGAAGAAATAAAGAAAGAAATTAAAGTCTTTCTTGAATTTAATGAAAACAAAGACACAACATACTCAAACCTATGGGACACAATGAAAGCAGTGCTAAGAGGAAAGTTCATAGCACTAGGTGCCCACTTAAAGAAAACGGAGAAAGCGCTTATTGGTGACTTAACAGCACACCTGAAAGCTCTGGAAAAAAAAGAAGCAGACTCACCTAGGAGAAGTAGAAGACTGGAAATAATCAAATTGAGGGCAGAAATCAACAAAATAGAAACACAGAAAACAATCCAAAGAATCCATGAAACAAGAAGCTGGTTCCTGGAGAAAATCAACAAGATTGACAAACCCTTAGCCAAACTAATCAAACGGCAGAGGGAGAACACGCAAATTAACAAGATCAGAAATGAAAAGGGGGACATAACCACAGACACAGAGGAAATTCAGAAAATCATTAGATCTTACTACAAAAGCCTGTATGCCACAAAATTGGAAAATGTAAAAGAAATGGACAGTTTTTTAGATAAATACCATATACCAAAGTTAAACCAGGACCAGGTAAATGCTCTAAATCGTCCTGTTAGTCGCGAAGAATTAGAAACTGTTATCAGAAACCTCCCCACCAAAAAGAGTCCAGGACCAGATGGTTTCAATGCGGAATTCTACCAGAACTTCCAAGAAGACCTAATACCTATACTCCTTAAGGTATTTCATAATATAAAAACACAAGAGTCACTGCCAAATTCCTTCTATGAGGCTACAGTTACCCTGATACCTAAACCACACAAAGACTCAACCAAGAAAGAGAATTACAGGCCAATCTCACTCATGAACATTGACGCAAAAATTCTCAATAAAATACTGGCAAACCGAATCCAAGAACACATTAGAAAAATTATCCATTACGATCAAGTAGGCTTCATCCCAGAGATGCAGGGCTGGTTCAACATACGAAAATCTATTAATGTAATCCATCATATAAACAAACTGAAGGAAAAAAACCATATGGTCATCTCATTAGATGCTGAAAAAGCATTTGACAAAATTCAGCACCCTTTTATGATAAAGGTCTTGGAGAGATTAGGGATACAAGGGTCATTCCTAAATATAATAAAAGCTATTTACAGCAAGCCGACAGCTAACATCAAATTAAACGGAGAGAAACTCAAGGCTATCCCACTAAATTCAGGAACACGACAAGGCTGTCCACTCTCTCCTTATCTCTTCAATATAGTGCTTGAAGTTCTAGCAATAGCAATAAGACAACATAAGGGAATCAAGGGGATTCAATTTGGAAAGGAAGAAGTTAAACTTTCATTATTTGCAGATGATATGATAGTATACATAAGCGACCCCAAAAACTCCACCAAAGAACTCCTACAGCTGATAAACTCCTTCAGTAACGTGGCAGGATACAAGATCAACTCCAAAAAATCAGTCGCCTTTTTATACACAAAGGATAAGGAAGCAGAGAGGGTAATCAGAGAAGTATCACCTTTCACAATAGCCACAAATAGCATAAGATATCTGGGAGTATCGCTAACCAAGGAAGTGAAGGATTTATTTGACAAGAACTTTAAGTCTTTGAAGAAAGAAATTGAAGAGGATACCAGAAAATGGAAGGATCTCCCCTGCTCGTGGATTGGGAGGATCAACATAGTAAAAATGGCAATTCTACCAAAAGCAATCTATAGATTCAATGCAATCCCAATCAAGGTCCCATTAAAATTCTTCACAGAGATTGAGAGGACAATAATCAACTTTATATGGAAAAACAAGAAACCCAGGATAGCCAAAAAAATCTTATACAATAAAGGTTCTTCTGGAGGCATTACCATCCCTGACTTCAAACTCTATTACAAAGCTACAGTATTGAAAACGGCTTGGTATTGGCATAAAAACAGAGAAGTTAACCAATGGAAGCGTATAGAAGACCCGGATCTTAAACCACAAACCTATGAGCACCTGATTTTTGATAAAGGAGCCAAAAGTACACAATGGAAGAAAGAGGGCATCTTCAACAAATGGTGCTGGCATAACTGGATGTCAACCTGTAGAAGAATGAAAGTAGATCCATATCTATCACCATGCACAAAACTCAAGTCCAAATGGATTAAAGACCTCAATATTAATTTGAACACATTGAGCTTGATAGAGGAGAAAGTGGGAAGTACTCTACAACAAATGGGCACAGGGAACCGTTTCCTATGCATAACCCCAGCTGCACAGACTTTAAGGGCAACATTGAATAAATGGGACCTCCTGAAGTTGAGCAGCTTCTGTAAAGCAAAGGACATTGTCACTAAGACACAAAGGCAGCCTACTGACTGGGAAAAGATCTTCACCAACCCTGCAACTGACAAAGGTCTGATCTCTAAAATATATAAGGAACTCAAGAGACTAGACGGTAAAATGCCAATTAACCCAATTAAAAAATGGGGCGCTGAACTGAACAGAGAATTCTCAACAGAAGAAGTTCGAATGGCCAAAAGACACTTAAGGTCATGCTCAACCTCCCTAGCTATCAGGGAAATGCAAATCAAAACAACTTTGAGATATCATCTTACACCTGTCAGATTGGCTAAAATCCAAAACACCAATAATAACCTTTGCTGGAGAGGTTGTGGGGTAAGGGGCACACTCATCCATTGCTGGTGGGAATGCAAACTTGTGCAACCACTTTGGAAAGCAGTGTGGCGGTTTCTCAGGAAATTCGGGATCAACCTACCCCAGGACCCAGCAATTCCACTATTGGGAATCTACCCAAGAGATGCCCAATCATACAACAAAAGCATATGCTCATCTATGTTCATAGCAGCATTATTTGTAATAGCCAGATCCTGGAGACAGCCTAGATGCCCTTCAGTGGAAGAATGGATGAAGAAACTGTGGAATATATACATGCTAGAATACTCCTCAGCGGTAAAAAACAATGACATCTTGAATTTTGCAGGCAAATGGATGGAAATAGAAAACACTATTCTGAGTGAGGTAACCCAGACCCATAAAGATGAACATGGGATGTACTCACTCATATTCGGTTTCTAGCCATAATTAAAGGACATCGAGCCTATAAATTTTGGGATCCTTGAGAAGATAATAAGAAGGTGAACTCCCAAAAAAGATATAGTAATCCTCCTGGATATTGGAAGTAGACATGATCGCCAGGCAAAATTGGGAACTTGAGGGTTGGGCAAGACTGGGCCAAGGGAAGATGGGGAGAGAAAAGTGTGAAGGGGAGAGCGGGGGGAGCTCGGAGGAATGGGGTGCTTGGGATATAGGAAGGGTGGATATGAGAGCAGGGAAGCATATATCTTAATTTAAGGAGCTACCTGAGGGTTGTCAAGAGACTTGACCCTAGAGGGGTTCCCAGGTTTCCAGGGAGACGCCCCCAGTTAGTTCCTTGGGCAGCTGAGGAGAGGGAGCCTGAAAAGGCCAGTTCCTATAGCCATACTGATGAATTTCTTGCATATCACCATAGAACCTCCACCTGACGATAGATGAAGAAAATGACAGAGCCCCACATTGGAGCACCGGACTGAGCTCCCAAGGTCCTGATGAGGAGCAGAAGGAGAGAGAACATGAGAAAGAAAGTCAGGACCGTGAGGGAACCTCCAGCTGGCGACAGATGGGGAAGGTGACTGAGCCCCACATTGGAGCACTGGACTGAGCTCCCAAAGTCCCGATGAGGAGCAGAAGGAGCGAGAACATGAGGGAGAAAGTCAGGAACGAGAGGGGTGCGTTCACTCATGGAGACGGTGGGACAGAACTAATGGGAGATCACCAACTCCAGTTGGAATGGGACTGATGGATCATGCGACCAAACCCGTCTCTCTGAATGTGGCCAACAGCGGGGGCTGACTGAGAAGCAAAGGACAATGGCTCTGAGCTCTGATTGTTCTTCATGGACGGGCTCGGTGGGAGCCTTCTCAGCTTGGTCGATCACCTTCCTGGACCTGGGGGGAGTTGGGAGGACCTTGGTCTTAGCATAGAGTGGGAAACCCTGATGGCTCCTTGGCCTTGAGAGGGAGGGAGGGGAGGTATGGGTGGAGGGGAGGGGAGGGAAGGGGGAGAAGGAGGGGAGGGAAGGGGGAGGAGGAGGGGAGGGAGGGGGGACGAGGAGGGAAGGAGATGGAAATTTTTAAATATAAAAAAAAATAAACCATGAGAAAAAAAAAAGAAGTTAGAGCTAATGGCCAAGCAGTGTTTTAATTAATAGTTTCTGTGTGGTTATTTTGGGTGTAAGCTAGCTGGGTAGCCGGGACAAACAAAGGGCCCCCTCCTCTTGTAACAGAGATCTGCCTGCCTCTGCCTCCTGAGTGCTGGGATTAAAGGCCTGTGGCGCTACCACCAGGAATAAAGTTCTTGATAACCGGCAGTCCCTGGAGAACAGAAGTGATACTGTGGTGTTGTGAATGAGAATGGCCTCCACACGCCTTTATGACTGAACACTCAGTCATCAGAGAGTGGCACAGTTTGAGAGGGATTAGGAGGTGTGGCCAATCCCTCCTAATAGGTGCGGGCTTGTTGGAGGAAGTGTCTCATTGCAGGTGGGCTTTGGGTTTCAAGGGCCCAAACATGGCCCAGTGATTTTGCTGCCTGTGGATCCAATGTAGAACTCTCCAGTACTTTCTCCAGGACCATGTCTGCCTGTCTGCCACCATGTTCCTCACCATGGTGACAATAAACTAAACCTTTGAAACTATAAGCCAGGCCCAATTAAATGTTTTCCTTTTTAACACTTGGCATGACCAAAGTTTCTCTTCACAGCAACAGAACACTAACAGCGACACCAACAACCGGTGTGTAAGACTTAAATGTTAGCTGAAAGAACACTTGCCTATACTGACTGCACTGGAACAGGTCCTTTCTTGGCAGAGGGAATGTCATTACTGCGTGTGTGACCGTCTCTGTGTGAAATGTTAGCTGAGCGCTGTATGCCAACACACAAGCCACAGCCAAACGCCCATATCTCAGTCCTCTCAGCACGTCTGCACATACCAACATGAGAGTCGCCCAGTTGGAAACTTCAGAGGCTCGAGGTAAGCTCCCCAATTTGTACACCCACCAATTTGGTTTGCACTCATTCATAGGGTGTGAATGAACACACACTGGGAAAGTACACAGACGTTCACTCACGGTGCCCCATCTCTTCTAACCATCTCTTCTAACGGAGGCCCCTGCAGCTCACTGTCTTAGAATTAAACAACTTGAAATCCAGCCATTGCCTAGTCCGCTTACCCTTGCAGCGGACAACAAACTGGTCACACTATTCTGTTCTCCATGGAGAAGCCATGCTCCAAATACAATTTTCCTGTTACTGAAATGGACAGCCCACTCTGTGAGTCAAATGGGTAGATCTAGCACTGTGTGGTGCTACAAACCCTTAATCCAAGAATTGAGGAGCAGATTCAGGGGAACAGAGCATTAATAGACTGTGGGGCTGTACACTGGGATCCAGGCAACCTTGGAGCACACTGAGACCTTAATAAAGAAAAATCCCTTCAATAATAAGTCTCCAGCTCTGGCTGACACCCCAAGAAGATGGGTCCAGGAACAGATCTGCTAACTCACATACACCACAGGCTTATGTACCCAACACGTGCTGTCAACCTGAAGAAATGCTGCTGACTTCCCCCTGCTATCATGGCCTGCTCAGTTTGCCTCCTTACACAACTCAGGATCACGTGCCCAGGATGGGCCCTATTATATCAACCACTAATCAAGAAAACACCCCATAGCTTTGTCTACAGGCCAGTGTGACTCTTAGCTGTGGCAAGCTGACCAAATTTAACCAGCAACCCCCCCCCCCAGTCATCCCCCAAACCCCAAACATGGGCGGTAGTGGTGCACGTCTTTAATCCCAGCACTCGGGAGGCAGAGACTGGCAGATCTCTGTGAATTCGAGGCCAGCCTGGTCTAAAAAGCTAGTTCCAGGACGGGCTACAAAGCTACAGAGAAACCCTATCTAGAAAAACCGGGGGTAGGGGCACAAACTTAGAAACAAAATCACGATTATAACAGCGATATTTTAACACCTGAGATCCGGTAATCCAGTAGGTCTGGCCTTATTGACAACTGACCCACCCTGGCATTTCCATGCAGATGTGTTCATGACACAGACTTTAACTGCACAGAATTAACTGCAGACGGATCCTACACCTGAATGTTCAGTGCCAAATGCAGAACTTCTAGAAGACCCTAGAGGAATGAGGGCTCTTAGTCGGCCTCCCACTGCAGAGATGACAGCTGCGCGTGCGCGGCATGGTGACGTCATCCTCGCGCAGTTTCTCCGCCGCCCGCCCCCCCACCCCCATCCCCATCCGCGTGTTCTGCGCAGCCGTAGCCTTAGATGAGTCATTCCGGGCCACAGGACCCGGGAGCTGCAGGGAATGCAGGGAACTCTCCGCCACCGGTTCCCACAGCCCCGGGACCCCACACCGGCTCCCGCGGCTCCTCCCGCGTGGGGACGGCGGCCCTCGCTCACCATGGCGGATTCCGAGCTCGCCCCGCTCTCCCCACAGCGCCCGACCTCGGATCACAGCGAAGAACACGGAACACGAGACTCTCCCTTAGGCCCGGGGCCTCAGAACCTGTCGCATGGCGGACCAGAAGTGCCCGCCCCATTCTGACGGGCAGTCCGGCTGGGAGCCCTGATTGGCTACTGAGGCCTTAGTCACAGAAGCAGCGTCCTTGGGGACAAAGTGTTGTGAAGGAACGCAGCCCTCTCTATCTTCCAGCCCAGGCACACAACTGCCCCAGACCTGCAGAGACTGGCATTGCAGCAGAACTTGGGGTTGGGCTCAAAGTCTTCCCTGAACAATCCCTACACTCAGTAGGACTCTTCTGGGGCTTTAGTGAGGTTTTGCTAAGAAACTGAGAAAGGACTAAGGAAACCGTCCACTTTCTGGATAGTCATACACTGTGGAAAATGTGCTATTTTCATTTTTGTAAAAAGAAAGCTTGACTTAAAATACTATGCACCAAAAATCTGCAGTCTCTTAAACTATCCTGTAGAAATGGCCCGTCAACGTAAATACAGAATTTTGGTGAACTAAACCGTATGGGGTCAAAGTATATTTACTTAATCACTCCATATTTATCTCTTAATATTTTGACTAAATTATGCTTATTTTACTGCCCATTTGATATATAAATCTACAGATTTATTTTTCTCTCAGTTCTGCACCATTAGTGAAAAGTCACGTTAAGAATACTTATATATACATCACGATCCTAGCGTTTCATTTTCTTTGTCAGGGTCTCACTCTGTAGCCCTGGCTGTACAGGACCTCACTATGCAGACCAGGCTAGCCCTAAAATCATAAAGATCAGTTTGCCTCTGCTGCAGAGAGCTCAGATTAAAAGCCTGCTCCACCATGCCTGACTTCTATTCATTGCGCACTTTTATTAATGAAACAGAAGCCTGGTGTGGCACACAACTGAACTCTGCACTGAGGACATTGTATCAGGGAGAGCACTCTGAGAGTCAGGCAAGCCTGGGTTATAAGTGAGACTCTTTCTCAAAAGACCAAATGGCAAACACATGCGGCCACTGCCACCCCAGCATTTTGAGCCTGGAGTCCTGGAGTCCACGTGGGACTATGGAACCCTGGCCTTTGTCCCCAAGTCCACAGACCACTTTTGACATCTCTGTGTGGAACCCGTGATGGTGCTGCAACAGCAGCTAACAGCAGTGACAATGGCAGGAAGAGTCCGTGTCCAGCTGCTTTCCTGCTGTGCTCTACTGCTGTGGGGAGGAATTCCATCCCGTGTCCTGCTTGCAGGCCTTCCTCTGAGGAGTCCTTGAAACCATGCTAATGTGTGACTGCCATGTTCAGTCTGGCACACTACATGATTTCTAGCTCAGGTAATCAAGTTTCCCAGGGCTACTCATTTGTACATGAACTTAGAAACTGCAGGCAGTTACAGAAAAGGGTTGGACAGTCCTTGACAGCCCACTGGATGGATTAGAGGTGCATGTGGTATTTTGTCAGAACTTATAAACAATTGTTAAAAAGACTGAAAGCAGTGGGTGACGGGTGGCTGAAGATGGCTCTCCCTTCCCAGGCAACCCTGCTGGGGCCAGATATCTTCCCATTCCACCTCATCGAGCATCTGGCAGTGCCAAAGCAAAAGTTCATGCTGTTTGCACCATCTTACTGTTGACATGGAGACAACCAAGACCGGGGGTTCTATGGTGACTCCTGCTCTTTCTGAGTGTACATTGAGTTTTTCTCTTTAGAAAAGTAAAGTAAAACCATCTTCTGAGGGTACTGACTCGCCAACTTCAGAAACCTGCAGTGCCAGCCGAAAACACACAGCTGTGCTCTTGCAGAGGACCTAAGTCTGGTTCCAAACACACAACATGGTTGGTTCGCATGCCTATGATCCCAACTCTAAGGGGTCTGACCTCTCTTCTCTCCTCTGAGAGAATTAGTCAGGCAGGTATGCAGGAAACAAAGATAAACAAATAAACTCAACAAAGAAATTGAAATAAACCCTAGAAGGTAAGGTGCAGGCAGTGTTTTTAAAAAGCATGCTATGAACAAGTTGCATATGCTTGCGGTCTAGAAAGCGTTTTTCTTGTTTACCTCTCAGCTTGTGATATATTGTATAGATGTTACATAAAGATTATAAATATGGTCAGGTATGGTGACTTATGCCTTTAATCCTAACCCGTGTAGGGCTGAGGTGGTTGGATCTGTGACATAGACGCCAGTGAGGACCACACAGTGAGACCTGGGCTCAAAACTAAAAATGAATAAGCAAAGAGTGGAGGTGACAAATAGAAACTCTTTGTCTGGGGAGATGACTCTCTTGAATGTAGTTCTTGAACATCACCAGTATATCATGTGAATTGATTTTTCTCGTATAAATGATCCTCATAATTATTTGAATGCTTTCATGATGATAAAAGAATCAACTTTTAAACATCTGCAAAGGTAAACTTGATGATTTAAAACTGCAGAGGTTTAATACTTGTCATTTTGGCTGGAGAAGTGGCTCAGCTGTTAGGAGCACACACTGCTGTTACAGAAAACTCAAGCTGCACTCAGCGCCTGTGTTGGGCAGACATGAAAAGACTTGAATCCAGTTTTTTAAGTAAGCATCTAATTATTTAAAGTTTTTTTCTCTTTCTTGAGACAGGGCCTTTTTTTTTTATGTGTAGCCTTGGCTGACGTTGCACCTGCTTTGTAGACCAGGCTGGCCTTGAACTAACAAAGATCAAACTCCTTTACCTATTAAATGCTGGGTTTAAAGGCTAGAGCCACTACCACCCAGGTTCTTTAAGGGTTTTTGCTTGTTATTGTTTCTCTTTTTTTTTGAGACAGGCTCTCACTGTGGAGCCCCAGCCAGCCTGGAACTATTATTAGAGTGAGTAAGTTCACACTAATCTACCTAGTATCCCATTCAATTTTCCCTCCTTTTTATGAGATCTCCGGGACTACATAATTTCCACCCCAACCCTATATAAGTAATAATCAACCCCTAAATGGCACCCCTAACCCTGAGGATAAACTTTGTTGGGAGAGAGATCATTGTCTTCTAAATTGCTTCCAGTTGTCATGGGGGTGATGTTATTTCTATGGGATCCTATAAAAGTAAAACGATGTGTAAGTTTCAAGATCACTGTTTTGTATAATTGCAAATGGTCTCTGAGTAGTTGATAGGGTTTTACTGGAGCTCTTATTTGGAGTTCTGGCCAGGACATTGTAAGAAGGAGCACCATTTCTGCAGCTGGTACTCAAAACACAGTCTCATAGTAGCGCTATCAGCATCATGACATCATATCAACCAGATGGAGTCATTGTTGTGGGGCCCTATCTTCTTCCTGGGAGCTTCAAAAATTATTGCAGGAAAATCTACTGTTCGTTGTGGAAAACTTAGACATTATTCATATGGACGTATATTCAGTGAAAAGATACAATATAGACAAAATGGGCATAGAGGAAAGTAAAATATTTCCTTAAAATCTATATCCTTTCTGTCCCATACCAGATGGCTCCTAACATGAGACAGAAATTCTGAATTTTTCTTTTAACAGCATGCTTCGATTTAGAGAAGGATAACCATTGTCCAACTCCAAATCCAGCTCTGATTTTTAAGTAGAGATGTGTACATGTCTAGATATCAAATTTTAGTATGAAGATGATACATCATAAATTAGATTTCTCTTTGCTCATTGATTCTTTCTGGATAGCTATCTTTTCATCTTCAGTCATCCAAGGTATGAAGCTTGTCCAGTAAATATGACATCTCATCCCTGGGTGTAATTTTGGTAGTGTGCATGTTACCTTCCTGGAGAGAGACCTAATCCGTTAATCTGTCATAACTTTTCAATAGATTCTGGCTGTTAAATTCAACAGCACAAATTCTTTCAGATAATTCTCTCAAATTCATGTTATCCCTCTCCATAGTACTGATCTTCTCAACTAGCTGTCCATTATTAGTTTCTAAAAACTGTATTATTTCTAAAAGTTCCTTATTCTTGGCCCTGTTATCAAACCATTTTAATGAGATAATATGAAAAACAAAACTAATTCCTATAATAAAATAAAGGGATATAAAAGGCAAATAACAAAGGCCTTGCAGAATACCATTCATAGCATAAGCAAAATAATTATTGAACTCCTAGATAGTTATGTTATCAGTAATTTATGTAGTTTTTCAGATCTTACCTGTCGTAAGGCAATTACAATGAATAGGAGTAGGTGTAATAATCGATATTGGCCAGCAGGTGTCGCAGTTGCAGATGCAGGGCCTAGAGACACTAGCGGCAGTCAACATCACTTGTTGCTTACTTAGGTACTGAAAAATATGATTTGTTTAACAAATTAATAGCAGTTATTAAGGCGATCAAATGATTCCGAGAGTTGGGGACCAGGACAAAGAGAAAACCCAAAGTTTTCTGTCAGTGCGAGTTGCGGCAGCATCATGCACCCCATTCCTCCGAGCTCCCCCCCCCCGTTCTCCCCTTCACACTTTTCTCTCCCCATCTCCCCTTGGCCCAGTCTTGCCCAACCCTCAAGTTCCCAATTTTGCCTGGCGATCGTGTCTACTTCCAATATCCAGGAGGATTACTATATCTTTTTTTTTGGGAGTTCACCTTCTTATTATCTTCTGGCAGACTTTGACAAGCACTTTTTTCCCATTCCTGTGTATGGAAAAGATGGATCTCTCCATCCAGCATTTTATATTTCATTATTCTTATCAGAATATAATAGATCTTGGCCCTGACATTCCATCTGAACTGAACCTCCACCTGACGATAGATGAAGAAAATGACAGAGCCCCACATTGGAGCACTGGACTGAGCTCCCAAGGTCCTGATGAGGAGCAGAAGGAGAGAGAACATGAGAAAGAAAGTCAGGAACGTGAGGGGTGCGTTCACCCATGGAGACGGTGGGACAGAACTAAGGGGAGATCACCAACTCCAGGTGGAATGGGACTGATGGATCATGCGACCAAACCCGTCTCTCTGAATGTGGCCAACAGCGGGGGCTGACTGAGAAGCAAAGGACATTGGCGCTGGGCTCTGATTCTTCTGCATGGACGGGCTCTGTGGGAGCCTTCTCAGCTTGGTCGATCACCTTCCTGGACCTGGGGGGAGTTGGGAGGACCTTGGTCTTAGCATAGAGTGGGGAACCCTGATGGCTCCTTGGCCTTGAGAGGGAGGGAGGGGAGGTATGGGTGGAGGGGAGGGGAGGGAAGGGGGAGAAGGAGAGGAGGAAAGGGGGAGGAGGAGGGGAGGAAGGGGGGAGGAGGAGGGGAGGAGATGGCCATTTTTTAAATATAAAAAAAATAAACCATGAGAAAAAAAAAGAATATAATAGATCTTATCATTCATTCTCTGTGACTGGTATCCAGGGAAGTTACTGTCACCAGTTTGCACTATGTGTATTCCTGAGGCTTTTCCCTCTTCTCTGTCTGCATGCCCTCCTCTCCTTTCCAGAACTGTGAGACATGGTTGATGTTCCTAGTGTTGCTTTCTCATATGCATCTAACAGTCTCTATGGAGTCAGAAAAGATCCAGAGCAGCCCGCAGCTCTGCAGCTCAGAGCTGCAACCGATTCAGAGTCATAAGCGGCTCCGCCATGTTGGACTGGGCGTGGCAAGCTCACAGTACCTGTTTTTGATCCAGAAATGTCACAGCTTAGAGTCTTAAGTGCTTAGCGATGTAAAGGCGCAAATCAAACATGTTTCTGGACAGTAAAAAAATTACAGATTCACAATAGGACAGATTCAGACATAAAAGACTTTTAAATGGGTCACAATGTTGGATGGCTGTACGTAGGCTTGAGAGAGAAGAAAAAATATAGAGAATAAGGTTAATGCCTAAAAAAAGGGTAAAGTCTTTAAAGAGACAGAGTAGAGATAGTTATAGATTAAAAGAAGTAAAGTGATAGAGTAAAAATAAGCCACGTAAAAATGGAAAATTCACAGAGAGTCTGGATTATGTATTTTGTTGTGTTTTCTTTGAAATTTTTGACTGTAAAGGAGCTAAGTACAGAGAGACATTTCATTATATGGGCTGCCAGTCTAGACCAGAATGGACATCTTAACGGTATGACTTCAGAATTTGGATCTAAGAACATGATGCCTTGGAAAAGAGTTTCTTCTTTTGTTTTCACAGAGGACAAGATTCTGTGGATTGCTTCTATCCCAATATGGTATGATAGACCACGCCCTCCTGAAAGGTTGCTGTGAACACCCTCAAAAAATTACTTTGCTCAACTGCCGACTGAGATGAACCTGGCAGACAGGTTATACCGTAAAATAACAACGCCCCCATTCAGCAGGAAGCAGTTTGGAGAGAAAAAACTGCACCCATTTTCCCAAATATTGTTTATAAATGTTCTTTTACATTTAAAGGGGGATATGATATAGAGATGAATAATTTGCAATGGTATGGATTTTAAGGTCAATTTGTTATATGTATATGTATTTCTGATCTTGATTAAGGTATTATAATTGTGTAGTTCATTTAAAAATGTAATGTATAATTAGGAAGTATAGGTTGTTACTGGATAATCATCGATAATAGTAAAGCTTGTAGTTATGTTAGTTAGATTTTCTAGATATGTAGAGATATATTTCAGTTAGATAGACATTCTTCATATCTTTCAAAGACTGCAGAATATGGCATTTAATGTTTTAATAACTTAGGGATTTTCATGACAATGAGACACGTCTGCTCCTGGCAGCACCAATCTACTTCGAGAGGAAGATGGGCATCGAGGAGGCTACTTATGGAGTTTGTTAGCCATTTGGGCAAGAAACTGCTCTTGCCTGGACTGTTGCATAAACTGGACACAAAGAACCCACAAAAAGAGGACTGCTGAACTGGCCTAAAGGTGAGATGGTCTTTTGGGGTTCCTGATTCATTAAAGAGTCTGCGAGACGTTCTGCAGGACACAGCAGAAAGTGACTGAACTGTCTTTGGAATTTCCTGCTTCATGGAAATGTCTGCTGGACACTATGGGCCTGAAGGCCGAAGATGGATGCCCCAACGGTACAGAGGAACTTTGGGTGACTGTCCAGGCAGTGAGTTGTCTCTGTCATTTCTAGAGTTTGAAAGTTGCATATGACTTGTTTACTTAGGTAGTCTTATATCCTTCTGGAGTCTTTGATGGAGTTGAAGAACAAATAGATAGTTATAGCTTTCCTTAGTTATGATAAAAGATAAAATAGATCTAAATATTGTAACTGTAATACTTGCTTGATAACTGTTTTGTTATATGTAATTTTGCTATGTTAAAGTTGAAGCCTTTCTTTTTTGTTTAAACAGAAAAGGGGGAAATGATGGAGGAGTGTCTATGTGTTACTTTCATTTTTAATAAAGATACTGCCTTGGCCCTTTAAGAGACAGAAAATTAGGTAGGCGGAGTAGACAGAACAGAATTGTGGGAAAAGGGGTAGCAGGCACTGGGGAGACGCTTCAGGAAGTCACCATAGTGAGTCTCCATGATTCTCCTCTCTGAGATAGACGCAGGTTAAGATCTCTCCTGGTAAGCCACACCTCATGGTGCTACACGGATTACTAAATATGGGTTAAAGAAAGATGTGAGAATTAACCAATAAGAGGCTACAGATAATGGGCCAGGCAGTGTTTTAAAAGAATACAGTTTCCGTGTAATTATTTCGGGTGTAAAGCTAGCCTGCAGCCGGGTGGCAGGACGCAGCCCGCCGTTCCTTCTACAATCCAAGGATTAGGAGTTGTAGTTAGTAATTCCAGGTATGAGATTTGAGAAACATTAGCCCCCTGTTGATTCTTAGGGGGAAACATTTGAAAAGGAACAGAGTGTCCAGGGAAATGACAGCTGTTTTATTGTGACTGATGAAGTAAAATTAAGAACCACCCAAAGAACCACCAATATATTGAGAGAGAAAAGAGCCTGCAAGCTGCATGAATTTTGCAACTTCCTTCACTTTTTTTTGTCCCTTGCCAAGTGATAGTTCGTGGCTTGCTCCGTGGAAAATTGCTGGATGGGTAGTCATATGCCGGTCTGAGAGTAAACTGCATTGCTCCCAACAAAAAGCTGCATTGGATCATGCGAAAATGATTCTCAACCTGGGGAACAATTGTTTTTAGACCAGAAACTCTTGAATGAGGGGATGGCAACTTCCTCTGAGGAAGGACCTTGGTAAAATATCTAAAATTTTTACTGTTACCCTTTCTCCACCAGTTCTTCTCCAAAAGGACCTATGGCCTTTCACAAGGGTAACTATACACAGCGGGGGAAGAAACAATTAGAATTCTTGGAGTCTATTGAACACTGATTCTGAGTTGACACTGGTTCAGAAAGATCCCAAGAAACACTGTGGCTCTCTAGTTAAAGGAGAGACTTACGGAGGTCAAGTAATTAGTGGACTCCAACTTACAGTAGATCCAGCGGAACCCTGAAATCATCCTGGACTTTTTTTTCAAATCTCAGAATGTACAGTTGGGATAGATATACTTAGAAATTGGCAGAACTGTCACATTGGTTCTCTGACCTGTTGAGTTAGAGCTATTATGGTTGGAAAGGCTAACTGGAGCCTTCAGAGTTGCCTCTGCCAGGGAAAATAGTGAATCAAAACTAGTATTGCGTCCCTGGAGGAACCGCAGAAATCAGTTCCACCGTGAAGGACTTGAAAGATCCTGGGTGGTGGTTCCCACCACATCTCCCGTTAACTCTTCTCTCTGGCCAGTGCGGAAGACAGATGTTTAATAAGAAACCACAATTGACCTATAAAAGAGTCAGCCAGGTAGTAAAGACAACTGCTGTACCAGATGTGATGTCCTTACTTGAGCTAATTAGCACATCTCCTGGTATTGCAAATATCGACCAAGCAAGTGCCTTTTTCTCACTGTCTGTCCATAAGGACCACAAGAAGCAATCTGTTTTCAGTTGGCAAGTTCAGCAGAATCGCTTTACCGTTTTACTTCAACAATAAGTTACCTCTCCAGCCCTGTGTCATAACTTAGTTAGAAGGGATCTTCATGGTGTGTCTATTCCACAAAATATCACGCTGCTGCACTACATTGGTGACGATGTATTGAACTGATATATATTGGACCAAGTGAGCAAGAAAGAGTAAACACATCAAATGCATTGGCAATGGATACACATATCAGAGGATGGGACAAAAATCCAATCAAACTTCAAGGGTCTTCTACCTCAGTGAAATTCTTAGTTCAGTGGCATGGGACATACAGAGATATCCCATATGAGGTGGAGGGTGTTGTTGTACCTGGCCCCTCCCACCACCAAGAAAGAAGCACAACTTTTATTGGACCTGCTTTGGATTCTGAAGACAGCACATTCCTTACGTGGGTTTATTACTCCAGCCCATATACCAAGTGACGTGGGAAGCTGCTACCATTGTGTGGGGCCTGAAACAGGAGAAAGTGCAGGCTGCTGTGCTGGCTGCTCTACCGCGTGGGCCACATGATCCAGCAGACCTAGTGGCACTTGATGTGTCGGTACCAAATTAGGATGCTGTTTGGAGCCTGTGGTTGTCCCCTGTGGGTGAATCACAGGAGAGACTTTTGGGATTTCACAGCAAGACTCCATCATCTCCAGACAGCTATTCTCCTTTCAAGAGAAAGCTTTTGGCCTGCTCTTGTGCCTTAGTTGAACTGAGCCTTTGAAAGTGGGCCATGAAGTTCTCATACAATGTACGATAAAAGGGCAAGGGTGGGTTTCTTTCACTGGCTCTGGTTTCAGCCAGGGTGCATTTCATTGGTTGGCCCTTTTCCCCTACATGCAACCCAAGCTGCCCATCATGAAACTGCAGCAATCTATTATCAAATAAATCATCATGCCTTTAGATTAGAACTTGTTAAAATATTTAAATCAAAATTGAAAGCTTAGCGGCCTTGTGAGGCACTTCTGCACAGTTAATGCAGCTTCCGGATGTGATCTGCAACAGTCACACTTTACCACACCAAGGGACTGCCTTCTTTGTTTCCACCAGACATGCTACCAGGTTTCCCAGGTTCTCCGAGGAAACTGGGTAGGGAGGAAAACAAGGGATACTGATGTGCACTCAGAGGAAAGACAGAGACTTTAACCTTAGCTTGGAGGCCTAGAATTGTTTAATTTCTTCTTAGATGGGGTAAGGGACCCGATTGCCTGGCCAGAGGGACTGGATCCACACTATATCTGGGAAATGTTTACTGCCTTTCTCTCTGTCTCTCTGTCTCTCTCTGTGTGTCTCTCTCTGTGTCTCTCTCTCTTCTCTCTCCTCTCTCTTTCTCTCTCTCTTTCTTTTTATGTCATATTCCTTTCGTGGTTTATATTGTGCTCATCACTCGCAGACTCATATTTAAATACTTGGTATAATAATAGGAAGTATGTCCTTGTGGGGATAGATGTGTCCTTGTTTGCTGAGGTGTGTCACTGTAGGTGGGATTGAGGTTTCAGCAGTCCATACCAAAACAAGTGTTTTTTTCTGCCTGCCTGTATCTGTATGTAACACTGAGTGTCATGCCTTCCCAATGTATGATGATAGTTGACTAACCCCCTGTCACCGTAATCAAGACCCACATCAGAAACCGTCCAGGGTAAGAGTCACCTTGGTCATAATGATTCCCCACAGCAATAGAAAATTCACTAAGACAGGTTGTCTGGGTACTATTTTGATGTAATATCTCTCTGTGTGGTGCCCATGACATGTGCTATTGAGTAAGGCTGTATTAAAGAGTAATGGACTGTACTGACAAAACATACAGTCCATGATACAGTTAGTTTTGACGACACATGTAGGTCCATGGTGAATAAGAGCAACTGTGGGGACAGAAACAAGTAAAATCTGTGTGGTTTGGAAAGGAGAACAACACTGAGTCATTTCAGAGGTAGTCAGGTGCTGACACAGACTGTCACGTGCTGACACAGAGGCTGTCACGTGCTGACACAGAGGCTGTCATGTGCTGACACAGAGGCTTCCATGTGCTCACACAGAGGCTGTCACGTGCTCACACGGAGGCAGTCACCTGCTGACACAGAGGCTGACACAGACTGTCACGTGCTGACACAGAGGCTGTCACGTGCTCACACGGAGGCAGGAACTGCCCACCCAGCCAAGCACTGAGCTATGGAAGGTGATCACCGGTTCCCCAAAACACCTTCATACAGAATTTGCTGTTGTTCTGTTCTAGTGGGGCCAGGTCCATCCAAAGCTGGAACTTTGTATTATTATGTACTATGTACGTACTATGTTTTCTTGAAAGAAGGAAGACGCAACATTTGAAGTTCATGGATTTTTCTTGTGGGCGTTCAGCGCTGCTGCAGTCATCTGAATGAGGAGATTGGGATCGTTCATTGTACGGCAATGCGATAATGAAGCCGGTGTTGCGTTTTGAAACCGTAACAAGTGGAGATACCCAAGCTCTGAGACTCCGCATAGAATAGAATAGCTGAGAAAGAAGAAAAATGCGTCTCCTGTGCCATCTATGATTTGTGTTTTGATTTCACAAGATGCCATGTTCACGACATTGCCTTGATTTTTCAGGAACAAACCGTGATATGGAACAGGGTTGGGACTGTTACACAGAGTTCTGCTGCAACGCCAATCTCTTTAGGTCTGGGACATTCCAGTGCCTGGGGTGATAGCCAGGGCTGGAAACCTTGGTGCTGTGATGCTTCACAACACTCTGTCCCTAAGGGATCTGCTCCTGTCACTCAGGCCTCACTAGCCAATCTGAGCTTCCGGACGGACTGTCAGAATAGGGCGGGCACTTCCGGGCCGCCGTACTTCAGGCTTGGCCGCTCAGGGTCTGAGGCAGAGTCTCCTGATCCGTGTCTGCGCTGTGACCCGCGGTCGGGCGCCGTGAGCGAGGGCCGCCGTCCCCACGCGGGAGGAGCCGCGGGAGCCGGTGTGGGGTCCTCCCGGGGCTGTGGGAACCGGCGGCGGACGCGGTGCCCCGTGAGGTCACGTGAGCCCCTCCCCCGCTGTCCCTGCAACTCTGAATAATTTCGATGTGCAGACTAAGTCTGCACGTAACGCGAAGTTTGGTGGACTGTGTGGTTTGTCCTTATTACTGACGGCACCATGCAGCGCGCACGCATGCGTAGACGCCCCTTTCGTCTCTGCCCTGGAAGGTAGACTTGTTAACTCGCAGAGCCCTGGTTCCTATAGCGTCTTCTAGAAGTTCTGCACTTGTCACTGAACATTCAGGTGTAGGATCCGACTGCAGTTAATTATGTGCAGGGCGTAAAGTCTGTGTTATGAACACATCTGCGAGGAGATGCCAGGGTGGACCAGTCACGTGTGTCAGAAAAGCCAGACTACTGGGTTACCTGACCGCGTGTGTCAAAGTTGACTATATTAATTATTTTTTTAATTCATAAGTGTTCCCTCAAGTTCTCTTGGTCTCTTTATTCTTTCCCAAATAGTACTTTGCAAGTTCTAGTCCAGCTAGTGCTGCATGATGAGAGCACATCCCAGAAAACCTTAAAGAAAAGTCTGTCTGTGTACTTTGTTTAGAGTCAGGTTCGCTCTGCCTGATAGAAGTCATGGGAATAAACTTCAGTTCTCTGCACAAACAGTATGTGCTTTTAACAACCGAGCCGTCTCTCTAGCCAGAAATCCAAGCAGTAAATTTCTGTGACTTTGAATCAACAGGTTTACTTTTTCAAATATTTAAAAGTTGATTCTTTTATTAGTATGAAAGCATTCAAATAATTGTGAGGATCATCTATATGAGAAATATATATTCACACGATAGACTAGTAATCTTCAAAAATTACATTCAAGAGAGTGGTCTCCCTAAAACAATGAGATCTAGAAGGGAACTGATTTTTCTTATTAACCTATCATCTTATGATAGTTTATGTAAATATTACATAAATGTTGTAAATATGGCCAGGCAGGGTAGCTTATGCCTTTACACCTAGATGTTCAGATGCAGAAGTAGATAGATCTGCGAGTTCAAGGCCAGCTGAACTACACAGAGAGACCTGGTCTCAAATATATATATATATATATATATATATATATATATATATATATATATATATATTTATAATGGAGTTGAGACACAGAAAGTAGCATGGGTAGCCAGTAGCTCACTCCTGACCTGTCTGTACTCTCCATCTCTTTTTATGTGCTACTTCTGCATAGAGACCCTGGTGGGTCGTATGAGCATTCACTTTTCAATCCAAGCTAATATTCTAACCAACCATAGTAGATAGGCTTCCACTGTAAAAGTAGCTGCCCATATTCAGTAAAGCAGGTGCTAGTCCCTGAAACCATCTCTAGATGATTCTTCTATATGCCTTCTACTGTTGGAGAAGACACGCTTGTTTGTTCCCGGCTGCCCGGCTAGCTTACACACGAAATAACCACATAGAACCTGTATTCATTAAATCAATGCTTGGCCCATTAGCTCTAACTTCTCATTGGCTAACTCCTACATCTTAATTTAACACATCTCCATTAATCTGTATATCACCACAAGGTTGTGGCCTACCAGCAATGTTTCAGCACATCTATCTCTGGTAACAGTGGCTCCATGGTGTCTCTTTGACTCTGCCTTTTTTTCTCCCAACATTCAGTTCCATCTTCCTCACCTACCTAAGTTCTGCCCTATCAACAAGCCAAGGCAGTTTCTTTATTAGTTATGGTAATCACAGCACACAGAGGAGACTCCTTTTCTGTTTAAATAAAAAAGAAGGGTTTAACTTTAACATAGTAAAATTACATATGACAAAACAGGTATCAAGTAAGAATTACAGTTACAATATTTCTATTTACTTTATTTTTTATTATAACTAAGGAAAACTATATCTATTCTTCAACTCCATCAAAGACTCCAGAAGGATATATTACCTAAGTAAACAGGAAGTACATTGTAAGCAACTCCCAAAACTAGAATTGACAGAGACATCTTGCTACCTGTACAGTCACCCAAAGTTCTTCTGTACCATTGGGGCATCCATCTTCAGCCCATAGTATCCAGCAGACTTTTTCATTAGGCAGGGAATTTCAAAGACAGTTCAGTCACTTTCTTCCTGCAGAATGTCTTGTAGGCTCTTTTATGAAGCAGGAACCCTGAAGGATCACCTCACCTTTAGGCAAGTTCAGCAGTCATTTCTCTGTGGGTCCTGCATGTCCAGTCTAGCAGTCCAGGCAAGAGCAGTATCTTGCTCAAAAGGCTAAGGAGCCTCTCAATGCCCATCTTCCTCTTGAAGTAGTTTGGTGCTGACAGGAGCAGACATGCCTCATTGTCATGAAAAGTCCTAAGCTCTTAAAACATTTTAAATGCCATATTCTGAAGGTCTCTGAAAAATTTGAAGAAGACCTATCTAGCTGAAATATTTCTATATATCTAGAAAACCTAACTAACATGACTACAAGCTTTACTATTATAGATGATTGTCTATTAATCTATATTCTTAATTATACATTACATTTTTAAATGAGCTGCACACACAATACCTTAATCAAGATCAGAAATATACATATAACAAAATTGACCTTAAATTTGTATCAATAAGCCAGATCCGTACCAAAGCAAATTATTCATCTCTATAGCATATCCCCCTTTAAATGTAAACAAACAATTATAAACAATATTTAGGAATATGAGCTTCCTGCTGTTGGGGGTGATGTTAATCAAGTCTTTCATGGTGTATCCTGTGTGCTAGGTTCATCTCAGGCAGCAGTTGGGTGAAGTGACTTTTTGAGGGTGTTCACAGCGACCTTTTGGGGAGTCTTGTTGCATCATACCATACCAGTCCACAGGTTCTCATCCTCTGTGGAAACAAGAAAAAAACCTCTTTTCCAAAGCAACATATCCTTAGACCCAAGTTTGGAAGTCATGATGCCTTTATAATATACATGCTGGTTTAGCTTAACAGCCCATACAATAAAATGTCTCTCTGTACGTAGCTCATTGACGGTAAAAAAAAAATCAAAAATGACATAATAATATACATAATCCAGACTCTGTGAATTTTTCATTTTTACGTGACTTTTTTCTTTACTCCTTTTAATCTATGACTATCTGTACTCTATCTCATTAAAGACTTTACCCTTTTTAAAAAGCATTAACTTTATTTTATGACTCTCTATACTCTTTTTCTTCTCTCTTCCAAGCCTACGTACATTATCCAACACTATGACTCATCTGGATTTGTCTTTATTGCATATCTATAATTCTTCTTTGACCAGAGGTGCTTCTTAAAATGCTAAGCACATTTTAAAAACTTAAGCTGTGCCATTACTAGGGTAAATACAGTACTACATGCTGGCTCACTCCACACAGTCTAAAACTTAAGCTGTGCCACTAGTATGATATATATGGTACTGCCTTTCCGCTCTGCACAGTCCAGCATGGTGTAGCCGCTTGCTGCCTCTGAGAGAGATGCACAGTGGCCCATCTCTAGGCACATGGCCGGTCCATGCCACCATCAAGCAAGCTGCAGTTGTTTGTTCACAAACTCCAATCAAATGCTCCATCTCCTGAAAGAGTCAGAGGTCACGCTAGCAGAAAGCCGGTATTTTAAAATGGCTTTTTTCCTGCTATGGCTGAATCAGGAAAATCTCTCTTAAAGGAGCTGCGGCATGCCACCAGCTAAAAAATAAATGTGGCTAAACTTTGGGTTTTTTATCTAGAATTCCTTTTCAAGCCCTCTCAGGTTTTACGTGGATTTAGTTGGCCATGTAGGTGCCAATTTGTTGGAGAAGGCCCACTTGTTTGTTCCCAGTCACCTGGTTAGCTTAGACACAAAATAACCACACAGAAACTGTACTCATTAAATCGCTGCTTGGCCCATTAGCTCTAACTTCTTATTGGCTAACTCCTACATCTTAATTTAACCCATCTCTATTCTGTATATCGCCGTGAGGTAGTGGCCTACCAGTAAAGTTTCAGCACATCTATCTGAAAACAACTCTGAGATTCCATTTTACACCTGTAAGAATGGCCAAGATCAAAAACACTGATGAGAACTTATGCTGGAGAGGTTGTGGGGAAAGGGGAACACTTCTGCATTGCTGGTGGAAATGCAAGCTGGTGCAGTCCCTTTGGATGTTAGAGTGGTGATTTCTCAGAAAATTAGGAAACAACTTTCCTCAAGACCCAGTAAAACCACTCTTGGGTATATGTCCAAAGGATGCTCAATCGTGCCACAAGGACAAGTGCTCAACTATGTTCATAGCAGCATTGTTTGTCATAGCCAGAACCTGGAAACAACCTAAATGCCCCTCAACTGAAGAATGGATAAGAAAAATGTAGTACATTTACACAATGGAGTACTACACAGCAGAAAAAAATAATGACATCTTGGATTTTGCAGGAAAATTTATGGAGATAGAAAACATTATTTTGAGTGAGGTAAGCCAGACACAGAAAGACAATTATCACATGTACTCACTCATAGATGGTTTTTAAACATAAAGAAAACCATCCCACAAATCACAATCCCAGAGAACCTAGACAACAGTGAGGAACCTAAGAGAGACATACATAGATCTAATAATATACATGGGAAGTAGAAAAAGACAAGATCTCCTGAGTAAATTGGGAGCATGGGGACCTTGGAGGAGAGTTGAAGGGGGAGGGGAGAGGCAGGGAAGGGAGCAGAGAAAAATATAGAGCTCAATAAAAATCAATAAAGAAAAGAAATTCCGCTTCCAGATGGCATCATCTACCAAAGTAATGCTTAAAATACCAAGAAACTAACTTCCCTGTGTCCTCCAGACCTGATCCAAGGTTTCACGGGGTTTTTTGAGAGAAGGCAAAAAACGGATAATGCCGTGCACTCAGGGGATATTATATTGATCAAATATGTAATCCATCAAGAAGTACAGGCTCCCCTCAATTTGGGGTAAATATTTTCTTCCTTTATTTCTCTTCCCCACCCCTCCTCTACCCTACCTTTTTCTCTCCCTCCCCATTGTTATTTCATTTTTCTTGTATTTCTTTCACTGTTGTTCTTTAAAGTTCTTTCTACCTGGGTTACATTTCTTTCACAGTTTATATTTGCTACCCAGCCTCAGGCTCCTGTCTTAGCTCCTACTAGTAGAACAAGTTGTGTAAAATTAGGAGGCCTGCCCTTGTGGGAATAGGGGTGTCTTGTTTGTTAAGGTGTCCCTATAAATGAACTTTGAGATTTCAAAAGTCCAAGCCAATACAAGGGTTTCTTTCTGCTTGCATGTCTTTATCAGGATGTGATTCTTAGCCCCATGCATGCCTATCTTAATACCATTCATGATGATAATAAAGTGATCTGTCTGTGTTCAACCCCCAAATTAAAAACCTTGCATTATAACACTCCTTGTTCATAGTGTTTCTTCACGGCAAAAGAACAGTAACTAAGATAGATGTTTTGTATAATATTTTGGCATATTGTCTATACATTTGTCCCATGTGCTGAGAAAATGAGTAAGACTAAATTAAAGAGTCATGGATTGTCTTGACAAAACATTTAGTCTGTGGCTTGGTTATTACTGATGACTCATGCAGATCCATAGAGGATAGAGCGACAATAGGGGCAGATATTAATGAAACCTATGTGTTTGTTTGGCAAGAACAAAACACAGAAGGCATCCATGTCATTAAACAGAGGCTGGTGTGAGAAGTCCTATATATGTGTTGCTTTTATTGGTTAATGAATAAAGCTGCTTTCGGGCAATGGCTTAGCGGAATAAAACCAGATGGGAAATCCAAACAGGGTTGGAGAGAGAGAGTAGGTAAAGTCAGTGAGATGCCATGTAGCTGCTGGAGGAAACAGACATACCCCAGAACATGAGCCTCATGGTAAAATATAGAATAATGGAAATGGGTTAATTTAAGATATAAGGGCTAGCCAGCAATACACTTGAGCTATTGGCCAAGCAGTGTTTTAAATAATGTAGTTTCGGGTCTGGGTAGGTGTCTCAGCAGTTAAGAGCACTGACTGCTCTTCCAATGGCCCTGAGTTCAATTCCCAGCAACCATATGGTGGCTCACAACCATCTGTAATGAGACATGGTGCCCTCTGCCTGGCCTGCAGGCATGCAGGCAAAGCACTATATGCATTCTTTAAAATGTAGTTTCTGTATGATTATTTCGGTTCTGAGCAACAGGGAATGAATGAGCAGACTCCAACAACAAGAGGCTATAATTGTCAGGGAATTTAAGGCCATTAAAGAGAAGGTACCTGTTTCTCTTTGAAAATACAGAAAAGATGTTGCAAGGGTACTGTTCAACCAGCCAAGGATTTAAATAGTGAAGGAAAAGGCAACAAGATTCCTAGTCTCAGAAAGCAACTTCATACAGAAGTCGTTGCTGGTGTGCTCCAGTGGGGCAGAGCCAATACAAATCTAGAACCCCATGTGAACGCATCATTGATGTGTCACATTTTCTTGAAAGAAGAAAGATGCACAATTTAAAGGTCATGGGTTCTTCCTCTGTGCTTCAGTTCAGCACTGTTGCAGGCACCTGTTTGGCAGAGCACAGCAACAGGGAGGAGATGTGATAGTTCCTTGTATGAAGGTATTAAAATCAAGACTAGGTTGCATTTTGAGAGCACTAGATGTTGAGATACCCAAGCTTTGAGACACCTGCCATCAATAGCTGCATGTAGGGAGTGGAAGCCGCCAAAGAGAGAGAGATGTGTGAAAAGCTTCAGTGAGAAACAGCCACCTCAGCCCTTTGGTATCTGACACAAATTGCATGATTTGGTGTTTACCCAGCAAGGTTTCTGTCTTGTCTTGGTCCAATCTTCTTTTACTTCCTTGAAAGGGAAATGTGTATTCCATATATTTGTGTGTTGCATAGATATAATTTGTTTTTTATTTAAAAGATATCAGTCAAGAGACTGCCTTGAATGTCAGAAAACATGTTTAACTTTTTTATTTTTATTTATTTTACATACCAACCACAATCCCCTTTCCCTCTTCTCTTTACCCTCCCCCTCTCCCCAATTCACCCCACTCCTCAGAAACAATAAGGCCTCCCATGAGGAGTCAACAAAGCCAGGCACTGTTCAGTTGAGGACTAAGCCCCACCCCCACCTGCATCAAGGCTGAGCAAGGCATACCACCATATGGAATGGGCTTCAAAAACCCAGCTCATGTACTAGGGATAGAATCTGGTTCCACTGCCAGAGGTCCCACAAACAGACCAGGATACAGAACATTTATACTGATCTCCTGAATCAATACATTGCAGATGTATAACTTTCTCTATTTCTTTATGTATGTTTTAATTTCTTTTTTTAGTTTTTGAAATGTATGCATATCTTATATGTATATGTGTGTGTGTGTGTGTGTGTGTGTGTGTGTGTGTGTGTGTGTGTGTGTGTGTGCTGTGAGCAGTGGTGGTGTTCACTGAAGTCAGAAGAGATCAT
Source organism: Arvicola amphibius (assembly GCF_903992535.2). NCBI lineage: Eukaryota > Metazoa > Chordata > Mammalia > Rodentia > Cricetidae > Arvicola > Arvicola amphibius. The sequence goes on from NC_052047.1 coordinate 98,300,606, forward strand.
TGGATTTTCTTGATCTGGAATTACAAATTGTTGGGAGCTCCAAGTGAGTTCTGGGGATTGATGTCAGTTTAATGCAAAAAACAACAGGTAATCATTATCATTGAAGCATCTTTACAATCTACTGGGTTTTTTTGTTTGTTCGATTATTTTTTTAGCATCAGCCTTTACTTACTAATGTTTTTGAGAACTCTTTTGATCTGTCAGTCAATAACTTATTAAAACATGCATTCCTTCATAGAAATGTTGTATGGCCCTTGGAGCTTAGATGAGGCTCTCCAGTTTTCTAAAAGACAAGTACATATATGGAGTAGGTGTTTAACTCATTGGTAGAATGTAGAGTGAGCCCGAGTGCTCTCTTTTTATTTTTCCTGTTTGTTTGAGACAGGGACTCAGTATGTACCTTTTTGGCTGTCCTGGAAATCTCTCTCCAAACCAGTCTGGCCTGGAAATCACAGAGATTCACTTGTTTCTGCCTCCTGGTTTTGGTATTAAAGGTGTGCACCACCATGCCCACCCTGTCCATCCTTTTTTATGCCAGTAATTTTGATAATTTTGCTGGTGTTTACTCAGTACTATTGCTCTGTTTGTAAGTCTCTCCATATGTAAGTCCACATTTTCTTACAATGTCATATACTCCTCAGAAGGCCCATAAATAAGAGTCATAGTCCTCCTTTTCTGTTTCCTTCTTAAAAGACTTGGCGAATGCATTTGAAATTCTGTGATATGAAATAAATTTCTTCAGCACACAGAATTATGTAAATATATATACAATAAAGTATACATTTGAAATCACTCAATCTCACCATTTCTATTATGTACATATATGGCATATTTTAGGACACAGTGACCAATGAGGATGTGCATGTGAACTTCACTCATGAAGAGTGGGCTTTGCTGGATCCTTTCCAGAAGAGTATCTACAGAGATGTGATGTTGGAAACCTGTGAGAACCTCACTGCTGTAGGTAAGAATGTGAGTTTTCTGTCACTTTTTACTTAAGAGGACAAGCCTTTTTTTTGAAATTTTTGTTCCACTAGGATTTTACTTTTAAAGAGGAAGAATGATGAATAAGTCAGGCATGCTTCTAAAAATCACTGAAGATAACCCAAATTTTTTATATTTTCTAATAAGATATCATATTTTGGTACTATGTTTTAGGCTATAAATGGGAAGATCAGAATATTGAAGAACACTGTCAAAGTTGTAGAAGACATGGAAGGTAATTTTCATGTGGAATGGGATATATTTATGCCTTTGAAAGAATTTTAATATACCCTGATATTTAATGAAAAGCAACAGTGTAAATAATTACAGCTTTGTGATGCTTATTAAATTCTTAAACCATCATGTACTTCTGTTTCAGGTAACAGATCTGTGTTTGTAAGGCAGTCCTCTAAGAAACAAGACAAGGAAATATCTTAAGAGATGTCACCTTATTAATCATAACCCCCTGAGATGCATGTTGTAGAACTATCCATTCATTTAGGCTCATTCCATTCAAGTATTATAAAGGTATTCACTTTTATTAGGGGATTGGGGTATATCTAATACCTTTTATAAACAGATAGTGGACAGTAAAGCTAGTATTGCTCATGTACTTCTGCTGGCTTACCATAGTTTAGTGAGAAGGGCAGAGAGTCAAGAAGGTTGTAGGGGAGAGACCTGAAACTTTAAAGTGTTTTTTTAAGATTTATTTATATATTATGTATACAACATTCTGGCTCGATGAATGCCCACACGCCAGAGGAGGGCACCAAATCTCATTACAGATGGTTGTGAGCCACCATGTGGTTGCTAGGAATTGAACTCAGGACCTCTGGAAGAGTAGCCAGTGCTCTTAACCTCTGAGCCATCTCTCCAGCCCCTTTAAAGTGTTTAAATACAATGTGAAAACCTTTTTGTGTAATTGTTCCTTTAATAGGTATATCGTCTGTCATTGTGGATACATGAGGGATATGGAAAGAAGCAATGTCCCTCTGTCTCTCCAAGGAAAATTAGAAGATATGTAGTAGTCCCCACTATGAGAAAACACTGTGATCACAATATAAGTGTACAGTTAATTGGATTTCCAAATAATTCATCGGGAATACATCAACGTACTTACACTGGAGAAAAGCTTTATGATTACAAGGGATATGAAAATTCTTCCATCTGTCCTGGTTCAGGTTGCACATGGAATGTGACTCCCGCTACAGAAAAATGTTATGAATGTAGTCAGTGTGGTAAAGCCCTGAGTTCTTCCAGTTCTCTTCAAAGAAGTGAAAAAACTCTTGTGGGTAAAGGATGCAACAAATGTGAGCCACGTACTAAAGGCTTTAACAATCACAAGTATCTTCACACACATAGAAGATCCCATATTGAAGATGAACCCTATGAATGTAAACAATGGGGTAAAACATTTAGATCTGATTCCTCCTTAAAATTACAGGAAAGAACTCCTTTGAAAATAAAACATTATGAATATAATCAAGGTGATAATGCCTTTTCATGTCATATTTATCATCAAGTACCTAGAACTCATACTAGAGACAAACACTATGGATATCATCAGTGTGGAAAGACCTTTCAATGTCACAATTATCTTCAAATACATGAAATTACTCATACTCAAGAGAAACCCTATGTGTGTAGTCAATGTGGTAAAGCCTTTGCACAGAAGAGTAATCTTCACAGGCATGAAAGAAGTCATACTGGAGAGAAACCTTATATACGTAGTCAGTGTGGTAAAGCCTTTAAAGATAGTAGTAGTCTTCACAAACATGAAAGAAATCATACTGGAGAGAAACCCTATGAATGTGATCAATGTGGTAAAACCTTTGCACAAAAGATTAATCTTCACAAGCATGAAAGAAGTCATACCGGAGAGAAACCCTATGTTTGTAATCAATGTGTTAAAGTGCGGTGAACCCCCCTGACCTGCAGGGAAGAACAACCACCAGTCGAGGATTCTTCTCAAATCACACTTTATTGGAGCCTCTTGGTTGAAGGGAGAGCGGACACGGGTCATGCCTGGATTGGCTACTCGCTCGTCTTTCGATGCATCCGGCCACGGGATTGGCCATGATTACTGCACACTACTGCACATGTGAGAGGTTCTGTCTACAGCCTTGCCTAATATGGAGTTGTTTACTCGATGGTGCAGGGGTTCGGCGCCATCTTGTAATGGAGGCTGGCAAATTGACTTCCTGCAGTTCCCTCTTTTTGTTTTTATAGCAGGATAGGCAACAAGGGGTCTTATTCCCATTCTGGCTCCCACCTCATGATTTGGGGGCCGATCAAGGGAGGCCCTGGCTTGTGGTACTCCTTCTCCTGTGCAATGGGCCAAACCCCTAGGAGGTGCAAAGGCAGTATCTCAAGCGTTCTCAGCATATCTTCCCTGGTGCAATGGGAACTAGCCCTACAGGGGTGCAAAGGCTATGCAGGACAAATGCCTACTGGTTCTTAAGAACCAATAACCATATTTGGGGAGAGTCACCACACTCCAAAGCGACTAGGGCCTGTAGGACAGCAACCTTATCTCTATTTGTTTGGGCTCGAAGACGGCAAATCAGCCACAAGCAGACCGTGCATCCTCCCAGACAGCAAGCCAGAAATATCCCAACCCCCACCCATTCCTTAAAAAAGGAGAAAGCGGAATATAGCCAATCAGAAAACTGTTCAAGGGTGATGGGCTGGACATGAGTATTATTCAGGATAGTGATCTGAAACAATTGATTCTGGAGAAACAGCTCCACTTCCCGCGACCAGTTCCCTGCCAGATACTCCCCAAATCTTCGTGACTCATTCCTGGAATTGTTAAAGACAAGAGAAGTAATGCACACATGTTTTTGATAGGAGACACATCCGATCTGGACCAGACGGGTCAATTCATCCACCTGGGTCTGCACATAAACTATCCTCTGATTGGCAGCTATTATGCCAGAAAGGATATGATTGTTGATCTTATTCTGGGTTTCTAATGCATCAGCTGTTTTTGAAACCACGTCGTTAATTGTGGTCGCCATTTGCACCTGATTAGCCATGGCTATCCCAGCTGGGACGGCAGCCGCCGCCGACACTGCTATAACGGAGACAATGGCTGCAGTAATACCAAAGTCACATCGTTCATGCAAAAGCATTGTGATGGGAAATTGGTCCGGGTCAGCCTGGACCGGGAGGGGTACGAAGGTTGGGACCTTCACCATTATAGCCAGCTTTTGGGTGCCATTCCAACATTCAGACAAGTGGCACTTAACTGATCCATTTGTGCAATCCAAGGTACCCGAGGAGTCTGGGGTGGAATTAGTAAGCAAAAAGGAAAAAGGGGGGGTCACGCAGACCGCAGCATCCCCTAGAGTGGCATTACCCAATTCTTCTTCCTGATAAATGCGAAGCCATCTCCCCTGGCCCGATGACTCTGAAATGCTACCAGAAACATTAAGGAGCCAAGTCCTAGTTAATTGTAGCGTCGCCAGGGCTGAGATGTCCACAGTGGCTCCCATCTCATTAGAAAGCTGCCACTGATACCAGGACCATCCTCATCCGATAGTAGAATTTTGATTAGACTGGTTATAAAAGTATCTCCTCATAGATGGGGATAGGGAGAACCCATAGGCAACCTGTGCCTTTTCCTAAGTCTTAGCTTGGCAGGCCGTGAATGTGGGTGGAAATGAAAAATCTGGAACACAGTGTGGTGACTCCCTAAAACGAGTGGCATTTTAAGGGGTGGATGCACCTCCCAAAGGTACCATGGACTCCACTCTCATGGCCAAGGTGGTAGTGTTAATGGATGTAGCATTACTGGGCCCTCCTGGCTCTGAGGTAGCACCCTGAGTCACCTGGGCTAATGCTGCGCCCAGGAACCCTATCCCAACTTTACTCTGCATCAGGGGATCCATCCAATTGGTCAAGTTTTTGCGTAAAAGCCTTATGCAGGGTCCCTTCCCCTCAAGGGAGAAACACATAGTCCCATTTAGGGCTATCTTTGTAGCATTAAACAACTACTGTTTGGTGTCCGAGTTAGGCAGACAGGGTGCCTCCAGATCGCAGGAGGTGGAAAACAATGTGGGCAATATGGAGGAGTTAGCATGAACAGGCATCGGCATGGGCCAGGCCCTCGTTACCGCCCATAACGTCATTGGACTCGCGTTCAGCAGGGTTGTCTCTATTGCCAGGATCAGCATCCATGTTGTGGCCCTCATCTTCAGCTGTTGGTCTCAGGCTTCTTGTCAGCCATGTCGGTACCCAATGAGGAACTTCTTGACTCTGTGGGAAAACACAAACAGCTCCCCTGGAACTCGCAATGACTGGATCCGATCCATTCCATTTATTATCCAACACATCCTTCCACATAACAGACACTCCCTTATCTTCGGGGGTCATGTTAGCATGTCTATCAGCCGCCATTTTTCCATGGCCATCAGAGATTAGAAAATTGAGCGTAAAGAGTGCCAGGGCAATTCTATCCCTGGGGGACACTGCTCCTGCTATTCCCCCTTTTTGTTTTGTTGGAATATCTTTAAGGCTTCTGTTAGCCCTTTCAACGATCCCCTGGCCTTGGGGGTTATATGGCAGGCCAAAGGTATGTTCAACTTGAAGCTGTGTGCAAAAGGAGTGAAAGCCTTGGGAGGAGTACGCTGGGCCATTATCTGTTTCAAACACAGCAGTTTACCCCAGGCCGCCCAGGCTTCCAGGCAATGAGTTTTAACGTGGGCAACCTGTTCCCCTGCCAACGGGGTGGCATGGACAATGCCCGAGCAGGTATCAACGGACACGTGTAAATATTTCAGCCTCCCAAATTCAGGGACGTGAGTCATGTCCATCTGCCATAGATCAGTCGGGCGCAGGGCCTGGGGATTAACCCCTGTATGAGGAGGGTGAAGAAAAGTCACACAAGAGGAAGAGGCCTTCACAATATCTCTTGCATTGCTTCTGGACAGGGCAAATTTTCTACAAAGGGTATCAGCAGGCACATGATAGAGCATGTGGAATGCTTGAGCAAGCTCCACTGGGTCCGCAGCAACCAAGGCCATAGCTCTGGTTGCCTGATCAGCCCTTGCATTAGCCTCAGACATAGAACCAGGCAGTAGTGTATGGGCTCTAATATGGCCAATATAGAATGGATTACTCCTTTGAAGTATATGTTGCTGAATCTGTATTAGAACATCGGAAACCGGACTTGACTGGCGAATGGAAGCGGCCACCTCGAGAGAGGACACCACATTAACTACATATTGTGAGTCTGAAAACAAATTAAAGGGCTCAGGAAATTTCTTAAAAACCTCCAATACCACCAAGCATTTGGTAGTCTGAGGGGCATCGGGTTGAAAATTAAATACCACCAGTGGCTGATTTTCCACCACCATAGCCCCTATTCCTGTTTTCAAGCCATCAGTAAATATGGTTACAGCTCCCAATAAGGGCTTAGGGGAGGTAAATCGTGGAAAGTACACCAAATTCTTTCCCACAGAACTCAAAATTGGATGCTTAGGAAAATGATTATCAATAGTATTAGAAAAGGTGCAAAGCAAAATAGCCCAATTGTCCACAGTAGCAGCCAAGACCTCCACTTGCTCTTTAGTATAGGGATTTAAACTCCAAAAACTGTCCTCGGGACAGGCATGCCCTAGCAATCTCTGTCCAGTCTGTGGGTGTTAGGACCTGGGTACAGAGCCTGCGCAACAACACAATGGTATAGTCTGCGGTGGGCCCAAAGTCCCTAGCTGCGGCCACTATGTCTTTCAGCTGTTTATAGGGCACCGGCTCATACCACCTATGATGTGTATCAGCGTCTTCAAACACTGGGAAGGCTGAGGCCAAACGAGCCCAAGTATTACTGCTAATGAAATGAAAGCCTTCGTCAGGCTGTGCTGCCTGCACATATGATGGCGGTGCCGAGGGTCGAGACTTACCCAGCAGCCGCCCAGGCCCTCCTCTGGCCCCGCCTCCAACTGCAGGAAGCCGCAGCAGGCATCGCCCATACCGCTCCTCCTCATATCTGGCAGCTTCCTCCTCTAAGTCCTCCTCTTCCTGAGGACTCAGCTCATCGTCTGACAAGTCTAGGTCAGTGAACTCCTCAAGAACCGGATAAAGCCGGTTCTTTTCCTCCTTTTCTCTGCCCAAGGGCTCTCTTTGGCCCTTTTCCCTGGGCTTAGTTTTTGGATCCTTTTCCTTTTCCTTTTTTCTTTTAGGCCTATCCAAGTCTCCCCCCTTTTGACTCCGATTCTGATAAGCTGTCCTGGTGTGCCATTAATGCCTCTCTACCTTTTCTAACAAGATCTGCATTATCACCCCCTCATAAGCAGTTCCTCACTAGTCGCCATAGCGGCATAGTGCCACGGCCTATTTTGTCCTCATGTTTAGCTCTTTCCAAGTCCCATCCTAATTTTTCCCATGAGGGCAAGGTGAAATCCCCAGAGACGGCGAACCATGGCGGGTTTTGGTCAATGTCCTTCACGAACGTATTGATCGTGCTCCGAGAAACCTTCAGGCCACGTTGTTTAAGCAGTGCCTGCAAGGGGCTAATCAGGTCGATGGCACAAGGACCAGCCCCATGAGTGTTGCCCATAATGCTGTCTTATGTATGGATGCCCTACTAGGGAGCCGCTTAATCTACACCGGTCTTACTTCCGATTTTTGACTAGGTGCGATCACAACAGAGGCACTCTTGACCAGGCTTATGGCAGCGCAACCAAAAGCAACATAGGAACACACAGATCACTATCACCACGAAAGCGAGGCAGAACACTCCAGGCTCAACTCCAGCAATCATCATACCTGGGAGACTTGCTTAATGACATCGCTGCTCCGCATGTCGAGTTCTGAATCCTCTTCGGCCCCTCGCCCAGTGACCGAAAGATGTCCCGGCGTCCCGGGTTTCAGCACCAGTTGCGGCGAACCACCCTGACCAGCAGGGAAGAACAACTACCAGTCGAGGATTCTACTCAAATCACGCTTTATTGGAGCCTCTTGGTTGAAGGGAGAGCAGGAAGCAAGGGGCCCCGAGGACTAAACGGCAGCTGCCTATATAGGGAGAGCGGACACGGGTCGTGCCTGGATTGGCTACTCGCTCGTATTTCGATGCCTCTGGCCACAGAATTGGCCATGATTACTGCGCACTACTGCGCATGCAAGAGGTTCTGTCTACAGCCTTGCCTAATATGGAGTTGTTTACTCGGTGGTGCAGGGGTTCGGCGCCATCTTGTAATGGCTGCCGGCAAATCGGCTTCCTGCATTAAAGCATTTACAGATAGTAGTACTCTTCCAAAGCATGTAAGAAGTCACACTGGAGAGAAACCCTATCTATGTAATCACTGTGATAAAGCCTTTGCAGAGAGGAGTCATCTTCACAGGCATGAAAAAGTCATACTGGAGATAATCCCTATGACTGTAATCAAGAGTACATACTAGAGAAAAATCCTATACAGACAAAAAAGAGGTAAACCTTTGCACACCAGAGAGAGACTCAATCATTTTGGAGGTGCCAGTACCATATGGTGTCCACCAACATCAGCAGTGGTGACATGGAACCAGTCAGAGCCTAGAAGAGAAGTTTGTACTGCAGATGGCAGAGCCAGTGAAGAGACCCAGGCTCTTTGGAGAAACCCTGAAGATTGTTAGTGCATCCCAGTCATTAATAGTGGAGTTATTTATACTGATAGAGTTTGGTTTTGCTTTTTTCAGATTGTGACTGCCTTCTTCCCCTTGAAGGGAGAAGGTATTTAATTTTATTTTGATATTTACAAAAGCCACAGTTAAAATATTTTGGATTTATACTACGCTTAGATATTTTTAAGGAAAAAAATTAATGTGTTTGAGTTTGTTAAGATTGTGGGACTTTAATTATTAAAGTTATTTATGGTTTTATTTAAATTTTTTTAAATTTTACATACCACCTCCAGTTTCCCCCATTCCCTTCCCCTGCCCATAAAGTTATTTGTGTTTTTATGTGAGATCTTGGGAATGAATAAGAAAGGGAAGGTTGTGGCTCAGTAGTGATGTGTCTGTGTGTCACGTTGACAAGTGCTCATTTGTACTGGCTAGTCTTATGTCAATTTCACACACAGACTAGAGTTATCTTCGTGGAAACTCAATTGAGAAAATGCCCCCATAAGATCCAGTTATAAGGCATTTTTTAAAATAGTGGTAGATAGGAAAGGGTCCTATGTTGGGGCAGCTGGCCCAATCCCTGTGTTCAGGGGCGTGCCTTCCCCAGGGGAGAGAGGTACCTTTAAAAAGAACCCGGTTGGGGATAGCCACCCTGTTTTTTCCTCCGCTTGACCCTCCACTTCGCTGGAGCCTTGGATTTGTAAGTGTCCCTCTTCCTCCTTTTATTAAAACTGATTTGAAGGTGCGTGGTTGATCGGCAGTTATGATTCACCAGACTAGCTTTAATATATATATAATTCAGTTTTAATAAAGGAAAGGAAAGGGAACTTACAAATCCAAGGTTCCAGCGAGGAGCGCAGGAAAACAAAGAGCAGGCCGGCTGCAGGCCCGCAAGATTTTATAAGTCAATATTAGCCTAAGGGGGACACGCCTAAGGGGGACACGCCTTTAGCCAAAGGGGGACACGCCTTTAGACCAAGGGGGACACGACTTACAAAACAAGGTTTTTGGCTAGGCTTCCCCTTCATCTCCCCCTTTTGTCTAAATAAGACAGAACCAAACCAAATATAACTATATTCAATAGGAACAAATAATAAATATAAAATTACAAACAACAAATAATATTAAGAAGAAACATATAACAAAAGTTTTACTAAGCATTCTATTTCAAGGAGTCTAAATAATGTAGAGGGTAACTACAATTATCTAATCTTCAACCCCATCAAAGATCTGAGAAGGGAAGTAATATTACTTAAGCAACCAGGAAGTACAAACAAGAAACTTCCAAAATGTGCAACAAATGACAGAGACAACTAACTACCTGGGCAGTCACCCAAAGTTTCATTTTGCAATGTTGAGGCAACCAACTTTGGCTAAGGCCTAACACAACTGACATAACATTTTTCAAAGGCAAGGAACTTTTTGTAGAACTGTCCAACCCTGTCTTGGCAAGATAAGACAATCCTTTTTTATCCACTTATGGATATTCTGTATCTTTGTCAGTAGTTGATATGGGCTTTTCTTTGCCCAAAGGCCAGTTCTGCCAAGAAGAAGACAAGCTCTCAGTGGAGTGCCTTTGGTGCTCAACATTCTCTCAGGAGTAGAGCAGTGTTGCCAGGAGTGATTGTGTCTCATAAGTACAAAACTCTAGGTTAGATTAAAGGCCATTTTCTACAGCTCTTCAAAGAGGTTGAAGATTATACTATCTATACTAAATATAATTTCTATGTATCTAAAAAACCTGAAAAACAACTGTGCAATAAATGAGGACAATATCCCCAAATGTAAACAATGTCATTAAACAAATGTACATTGCAATATGATAAATATCTCAATATAACAATTGTTTTAAACAGAGGTAGAAGCATACTCTCATACAATAGAGGTAGAAGCATACTCACATACAATGTTCAATATACAAGAATCAACACCAATGCAATTTTCTAATAACAATAATTCACAAATACCAATCATCCCATCAAACCAGGTAATTCCCCCCCTTTTTTTTTCATAAACACCCTTGAGTCCATATAATACCTCCCCCATCCCCTCAACCCTATACCAACTACTAAATGATGTCCCTAAACCAGAGGGCAAACTCTGTTGGGAGAGGGGGCGTCGTCCTCTTAGATTGCTTCCAGCTGACATGGGGGCGACGTTCTTTTCAGGGGGTACCGTAAAAGCAAATGATGGTAAAATTCCCAGAATAACATTTGGTCGAGGAAATTGTAACTAGCCTCTGAGTGTTTTGAGGAGGTCCGGCCAGAGTGTTGTCAAAATTGTACACCATTTGAAACTGTCTTGTGTACTTGGTACCAAAAAAAAGGTCTAATTTTAGCACTATTAAAAACATGACATCATAGTAACCAGGTGAAATTGATGTTGTGGGGCCCCATCTTCATCCTGGAAACTTCAAAGATTACTGAAGGAAAATTTGTTGTTTGTTACAGGAAAGGTAAACATTATCTGCAAAGACATATACAGACATATATATTCGATGGAAGGTATAATAAAGACAGAAACAGATATGAGGAAAGGCAAAGAAAGTTTATCAAGTATCATCATCATCATAATCATCATCATCATCATTATTACTATTATTATTCTGTCCCATTTCATGGCTCCTGACCTGAGACAGAAACTCTGAGATATCTCTTATAAACAGGCTTGGAATTGAAGAAGGACTGAGCCATAGTCCAACTCCAAAACCAGCTCTATATACATATAAATAAAAGCACAGTATATATGTAAAAAATGTTTTATACTTACTAAACATATTCGGGTTCTGTGTTGATCCATATTAGGTTGTAACTAGTGTTCATGCATCAGTATTTAAATATCCAGGGTCCCTTAAGTTCTTTGAAGATGAGTGGTTTCCTGTGGAGATAAGAAAAGAACCCTGCCCCCAACCTATATGCTTTTCTTACCATCAGTATGATCATCATCCTTGTGAATGAATTATTTTTCTTTTCCAAGGGGCTTCTTCTCTTGAAACCGAACCTTTATTAATTTTGACGGTATCCACAATTTTTCCTCTCCTGTGGAGACAAGAGCAAAACCCCTTCCCCAACGCAACACATCTCCTGGCTTCCATTGCGAGGTCAGCACATCCTTGAAATAAACTGGTTGATTTAATTCAGCAGACTTTTCCATTATCCAATGTCTTTCTGCAGCTGTTGTCCCCTTCTCATTAGCGTTGAGAAAGTTCAAGGTTAATAAAGCACTATGTAACCTATTTCTAGGGGTATTTTCCACCCCTTTCTGTTTGTTTAACATATCCTTTATAGTTCTATTTGATCTTTCAATGACTGCTTGACCTGTAGGATTGTATGGTATACCTGTAACATGCTTAATATTGTAATAAGCAAAAAACTGTTTCATTTTCCTAGAGACATAAGCTGGACCATTATCTGTCTTTATTTGTGTAGGTATACCCATGATGGCCAAAACTTCTAATAAATGAGTGATTACTGAATCAGCTTTTTCTGAGCTTAAAGCAGTTGCCCATTGAAAACCTGAATAAGTGTCAATGGTGTGGTGTACATATTTTAATTTGCCAAATTCTGCAAAGTGAAACACATCCATCTGCCAGATTTCATTCCTTTGAGTGCCCTTTGGATTAGCCCCTGCAGGCACTGGTGTTTGGTTATAAAAAGAGCAAGTACGGCATTTCTTTACAATTTCCTTAGCTTGTTGCCATGTAATAGAAAACTCGTTCTTCAAGCCTTTGCTATTGACATGATGTTTTTTATGAAATTCAGAGGCCTGCGGCACACTACCAATCAACAATTGATCAATTTCTGCATTACCTTGTGCTAGAGGACCTGGCAGACCCGTATGGGATCGGATGTGTGTTATATACATAGGGCAAAGCCTGTTCCTGATCATGTCTTGTACCTGGATAAACAATGAGGTTAGTTCTGTATCATCAGGTATAAATTCAGCAGTTTCAATATGTAAGATTACTCTTTCTGCATATTGTGAATCAGTAACTATATTAAGCGGTTCTTTAAAATCCCTTACCACCATAAGAATGGCATATAATTCTGCCTTCTGGACAGAATCATAAGGACTTTGTTCCACCTTACTCAAATCTTCTGATTTGTAACCTGCTTTCCCTGATTTATTGGCATCAGTATAAAATGTACGTGCTCCAGTTATTGGAGCATCATGGATGACTCGAGGGAGAATCCAAGAAGTACTCTTTATAAAGTTAAGCCTCTTGCTTTTCGGATAGTTGTTATTGATTTCTCCCAAAAAATTAGCGCAAGCTCTTTGCCATGGTTCGTTATCTTCCCACAACTTTTTTAGTTCATCAGCAGTGAAAAGCACTATAATTTCTTCTGGGTCTATGCCTGCTAGTTGACGAAGTCTCAATTTGCCTTTTATAATTAATTCAGAGACTTTTTCCACATAAGTTTTTATTTTCTTACTTGGTTTATGTGGTAAAAAGATCCATTCTAAGATAATATCATCTCTCTGCATTAAAATTCCTGTAGGAGAAATTTTGGAAGGCAATATGACAAGAATACAACTGAGCTCTGGATTCACCCTGTCCACATGTGTCTCTTGTAATTTCTCCTCAATCATTCTCAGCTCCTTTTCTGCTTCAGCTGTTAATTCTCTGAGACTGTTTAAGTCTTTTTCACCATCCAAGGTTTTATTTAAATGAATTATCATATCAGGTGTTATGCCAACAGCTGGTCGTAAGCTGGAAATGTCTCCTAACAACCTTTGAAAGTCATTGAGAGTCCGTAACCGATCTCTCCTAATTTGTGCTTTTTGTGTCTTAATTTTTTGCAAACCTATTTTATAAACTAGATAATTAACAGAATCTCCTCTCTGAATTTTTTCAGGAGCAATCTGCAATCCCCATTTAGGTAAAAGTATTTTTACTTCTTCAAACAGTCTTTCTAAAGTATCCATGTTTGAATCAGATAACAGAATATCATCCATGTAATGATAAATTATAGACTTGGGAAATTGATTGCACATTATTTGCAATGGTTGATTTACAAAGTATTGGCACAGGGTGGGAGAGTTCAACATGCCCTGTGGGAGGACGGTCCACTGGTATCTCCTTGTAGGTTGAGAGTTATTATAAGTAGGCACTGTGAAGGCAAACTTTTCTCTGTCTTTTTCTTGTAAAGGTATAGTGAAGAAACAATCCTTTAAATCAATAACTATGAGAGGCCATCCTTTTGGTAATAAAGATGGCAGAGGAATTCCAGATTGCAGAGAGCCCATAGGTTGAATAACCTTATTGATAGCCCTGAGATCTGTCACCATTCTCCACTTACCAGATTTTTTCTTAACAACAAATACAGGAGAATTCCAAGGGCTGGTAGATTCTTCTATATGTCGAGCATCTAATTGCTCTTGTACCAGCTGTTCTAAAGCTTGCAACTTTTCCTCAGCTAATGGCCATTGCTTTGTCCATATTGGTTTCTCAGTCAACCATTTTAGAGGCAGTGCTGTTCGTATCTCTGAAGGGCCATCAATTGCTTTGCATTCTTGTACAGCCCGAACAGCCAGTTTCCGCCTTCTGTAATATCTTTTAATATTTCCCTCGGTGATATAGGCTCTAGAAGCAGCAAGAATGTTAATTTGGGTATTCCATTGCTGCAACAGGTCACGGCCCCATAAATTCACTGCAATATTGGCTACATATGGGCTTAATTTTCCTATTTGTCCTTCTGGCCCTATGCATTCAACCCATCTCGTGCTCTGCCTTACTTGAGATAGGGTTCCAATTCCCAGGAACTGAACATTTACATCCTGAAGAGGCCAATACGGATGCCAAGATTCTGGAGTAATGATACTTACATCCGCACCTGTGTCCAGTAGGCCAGTAATAAAAACGCCATTTACACACACTCTTAACTTTGGTCTTTGTTCATTTATAAAAGTCTGCCAAAATACACGTAACTCATCTTTCAGGCCATTTTTGCTTTTAACAGCAGGCATGGGGCTTTCTAATTTTCTTGATGAGGCATGTTCTCAGCAGTAACTGGAAATGACTGGACCACATTCGCCATGGGGGCCTGCGAGAGGCCCCCCATTGAGTTTCCCAGTGGCAACAGGTTGCCTTGTCTATCTCTTGTTGACCTGCACTCATTTGTCCAGTGTATGCCTTTTCCACATCTCCTACATATACCTGAAGGCTGAGTCCTCCTACGTCTGTTATTTCTAGAAGAGGCATTATTATTATTATTATTATTATTATTATTATTATTATTATTATTATTATTATTTCTGAAAATCCGTTGTCTGCAATTCCTTTTAATATGTCCCATCTTGCCACAATTAAAACATTTGGTAACTTGATGCCTCCTTTTTGCATTAGAAATTGCTTCTTCTACCCATGCTTCAGTGCCATAGTCAAATGATTCAACATTCATTGTATGCAATACCCATTCGTCCAAGGGCGCTGACCTCATCTTTAAAGGCCCCAGGATCCTTTTACACTCCACATTGGCATTCTCATAAGCCAAAGACTCAATTATTATACGTCTTGCTTCTGGGTCAGATATCCCTATCTGTACAGCTTTAGTTAGCCTTTGTAAAAAATCACTAAAGGGTTCTCTCTGACCCTGTTTAACTCTGATATATGATTCCAGTCTCTGTCCTGGGTCTTGAACCCTGTCCCAAGCCTTTAAGGCTGCTGTAGTACATATGGATAAGGTGTGTTCTTCATAATTAGCTTGTTCCAGAGGATCGGAGAAAAGTCCTTCACCTAGAATTTGATCTAGGGAGATCTCAATTCCCTTTGCTCTTTCCTGCTGTTCTAAAAGTTTAGCCTCTTGTCTGAACATGCATTTCCAATTTAATTGTGACCCACTCTCTAGAACAGCTGATACTAATTGTACCCAATCATGGGGCGTTGCCTTATTGCTTATAGACCAAGTTTTGAGCATCTCTCTAACAAAGGACGAATGTAGCCCAAAGTTCATAATGGCTTGTTTAATTTCTTTGAGATCGTTCATACGGACGGGTTCCCATGTATATTCCTTGATGACCTTAGGGTTTTTGGAACCAGTCACCTTTTCTGACGTTATTATTGGAAAGGCAGGTAGAACTTTATGGAAATTATCCCGGAGAGTTTTACTCATTGAAGGAGTTAAATTTTGCCTTTCTACCGTTTGCTCCTGTTCATCATAGTCTATAATTTCCTCAATCTTTTCTAATCTGCTTACTATTGCCTTCTGTAAGGCCTGGATCTCCTGTCCAGAATTATGCTCCAAGGCCTTCATGGAGGATTCCAAAACATGAAGTTTGTCCAGTAGAGTTAGTATCTCATCCTTGGATAGAATTTTCATGGCATGAATTGTGCCTTCTTGTATTGACAATCTGTCAGCCAATCTGTCATATCCTTTAGACAAAGTCTGATTTTCACATTCAGCAGTTTTAATTCTCTCTGATAATGTTTCAGACAGGGACTGAAGTTTACGATCCAAATCAGCTATTCTCTCCTCCGCAGCAATGAATCTCTCCTTAATATCAGACTGTAGTTTTTCTAAATTTTGCTCATTTGACAGAGTCATATCAGACAAAGCCCTATTCCCTTCCTTGAGACCTTCAAACTCTTTCTTGGTGTCAGTCTGAATTGTTTTTGCAAATACCTCGACCGACTTAAAGTTGTCACTCAAAACAGTTGTGCCCTTTCTTAAGCATTCAACCTCTGTCCTAAGAATCCTGGTTTCATTCTGTAAGGACTTTATCATTTTTCTATTTTCAAACCATGTAAGGGAGAAACCAAATACGAGAAAAATTGCAAGCCCTATAAACATCCAATTTATGGGAATATCATATGTATCCTGTAATATTTCTACCATAGTATAATTAAATAGACTGCAGAAGCTTTCAACGGTGATATGGTCAGACATTTTTTTTTTAATCAAAAGAAATTTTACCTGTAATGACCGTTCCCTGCCAGTAGGTGGCGAGGGCAGTAACCGCTCGGCCAAACCGAGTCTGCAGTACTGGCAGAGCTCGAATGCTGGGACTCTGGCAGTAACCACTAGTCTCTGGCAGGTCAGGGCCCAGGCCGAACTCAGCCGGGACTGGTGCTGCCTGAGGGGTTAGCGAGCTCGGACTGAGTCACCCGCACACGTCCTTTGCTCTGTACAAGCGGGGCTGGGATAGACTAGTCTGGGAAACTGCGCTGAAGCAATCAAGAGCCCAAGGCCGAATCCCTGCCACGCAGTGCGGGAACTGGAGCTGAAGGCTCCCAAATGCCCGAGTTGTACGCCAAATGAAGGTGCGTGGTTGATCGGCAGTTAAGATTCACCAGACTAGCTTTAATATATATATAATTCAGTTTTAATAAAGGAAAGGAAAGGAAAGGGAACTTACAAATCCAAGGTTCCAGCGAGGAGTGCAGGAAAACAAAGAGCAGGCGGGCCGCAGGCCCGCAAGATTTTATAAGTCAATATTAGCCTAAGGGGGACACACCAAAGGGGGACATGCCTTTAGACCAAGGGGGACAAGCGTTACAAAACAAGGTTTTTGGCTAGGCTTCCCCTTCACTGATTTATTCTAAAAGGACTATTTTTGGTTATTTCAAATCTCCCGCATCATTTTGGCGTTCCAACGTGCCCCCCCCCTTTCACCAGGGGCCTGCAACCCGACATTTCCCTGGCTGGCCGCCCCCGTAGCCACCAATGCAGAGGAACTCCCGCGGGGTTGTCCGCGGCAGTTTTTCCTTTTCTTTTTTTTTCTTTTTCTTTGAGCTGCCTGCATCTTAGTGTGGGAAATCAAACCACGCGTGCCGTTATGAGCCGCGCCGAGATTGTATTTCCCCTTTCCCCTCCCCCCTTCCCTCGGCTCCATGCCCCGTGCCACTCACGTGCCCCACCGCTCCTTCTGCAGAAGGACTCCCACTTGTGCAGCTTTTGCAGAGATTCAACATTGATTTTAAGCTAGCGGACCGTCCGCACGCAGTTTTTCCCCCCTCTGAGCTGCCCGGGCCTCCCTATCACCACCACCGAGAGCTCCGCACACCCTGGTACAGGACGTCATCTTTGGTTTTCCCCAGCCACGTGAACCTAGGTGCACTGCGCCATCTACTGGCAGACAACAGTCATTACAGGTAATTTTTCTTTCGATTGAAATTAAACATTCGGATTGAAAATGTCTGATAATCCCTTTCCAGCTTGGGCCTGGCAGAATGGCTCCCGCAAAGAAGGGTGGCGAGAAAAAGAAGGGCAGTTCTGCCATCAACGAGGTGGTGACCCGAGAATACACTATCAACATTCACAAGCGCATCCATGGTGTGGGCTTCAAGAAGCGTGCTCCTAGGGCACTCAAAGAAATCCAGAAATTTGCCATGAAGGAGATGGGGACTCCAGATGTGCGGATTGATACCAGGCTCAATAAAGCCATCTGGGCCAAAGGAATAAGAAATGTTCCATACCGTATCCGGGTACGTTTGTCCAGAAAACGTAATGAGGTTGAGGACTCACCAAACAAACTCTACACATTGGTAACTTACGTGCCTGTTACCACATTCAAAAATCTACAGACAGTCAATGTGGATGAGAACTAACCTACTGAATCTCAAATAAAGTTGGAGAACTGCCTTCAAAAAAAAAGAAAATGTCTGATAATATCACTGTTAAAGGATTTTATAGTTTGTTTAATTACACGATGACTGAATTTTGGAGCGATGCAGATGTGGTTTCCTTTGGCTGGATATTTACAGGGCTTGGTATCTTCTTTATTTTTATTTTTTTCATTACAATGTGGTTGGAAGATAGAAAAATGATAGAGTCCTTACAAGCAGGAGTTAAAAAACTAAACAAGGACATGGCTGGTTTGGGAAATAACTTCTGCCACACCAATAAACAGTTTGAAGAGATGTTTGCAGCTCTCGAGGAAAGGAATAGTAGAGCTTCCTCTGAGATGGCTTTGTCAATTGAGAAAAATATGCAAGAGATTTGTAAACGGTTTGAAGCTCTCAAAGAGAAGTTTGAATCTCGTGAGGAAAGGAATAACAGATCTTTCTCTGAGATGGCTTTATCACTTGAGAAAAATGCAAGATATGGTGGCAGGAACAGCTGATTTGAATCATAAATTGCAGTCCCTGTCTGTAGGAACTGAAACATTATCTGAGAAGATTCGAACCATTGAATGTATTAACAAGACTTTATCAAAGGGCTATGAAAGATTACTGGACAGAATTTCGATACAAGATGGCACCATTCATGCAATGAAAATTCTGTCCAAGGATGAGACATTATCGGTGTTGGACAAACTTCATACCTTTGAATCCTCTATGAAAGCCTTGGAACATAATACTGGGCAAGAGATTGAGGCATTGCAGAAGGCAATGGTAAACAGATTTGAAAAGATTGAGGAAATTATAGACTCTGATGAACAGGAGCAAATAGTACAAAAGAAAATCCCGACCCCATCAGTAAATAGAACTCTCCGGGATAGTTTTAAGAAGACTCTGCCTCTTTTTCCGGTGATAACAACAGAGAAGGTGACTGGTCTAAAAACCCTAAGGTCACCAAGGAATATACATGGGAACCCATCCGTATGAATGATCTGAAAGAAATTAAACAAGCTGTTATGAATTTTGGGATACATAGCTCCTTTGTTAAGGAGATGCTAAAATCTTGGTCAATAAATATGAGACCTACACCAAGGGACTGAATTGACCTAGTATCGGCGGTTCTAGAGAGCGGATCTCAATTAAGCTGGAAGTGTATGTTCAGACAAGAGGCTAGGCTTTTAGAACAGCAGGAAAGATCAAAGGGAGCTGATATTACCCTAGATCAAATTCTGGGTGAAGGACTTTATTCTGATCCTCTAGAACAAGCTAATTATGATGAACACACTTTATCCATATGTACTACCGCAGCCTTAAAGTCTTGGGACAGGGTTCAAGACCCAAGACAGAGAACGGAATCATATATCAGAGTTAAACAGGGTCCAAGAGAACCATTTTTTGACTTTTTACATAGACTAACTAAAGCTGTACAAATAGGGATATCTGACCTAGAAGCAAGGCAGGTAATAATTGAGTCCTTGGCTTATGAGAATGCCAATGTGGAGTGCAAAAGGGTTTTGACGCCTCTAAAGATCAGATCAGCACCTCTGGATGAATGGGTCTTACATACAATGAATATTGAATCGGCTGATTATGGCATGGAGGCCTGGGTGGAAGAAGCCATTGCCAACGGTAAAAGAAGACACCAAAATAACAAATGTTTTAATTGTGGCAGAATGGGACATATGAAACGGAATTGCAGACAAAGGATTTACAGAAATAATAATAATAATGCCTCTTCCAGGAATAACAGGAATAGGAGGCCTCAGCCTTCAGGTTTATGTAGGAGATGTGGAAAAGGTAGACATTGGGACAGTGAATGCAGATCGTCAAGAGATAGGCAAGGAAATCCACTGCAAGCGGGAAATGCCATGGGGGGCCTCTCGCAGGCCCCCATGGCGAATGTGGTCCAGTCATTTTCCGTTACTATGGAGAACATGCCTTGGCAGGACAATTAGAAAACCCCATGTCTGCTGTTAGAAGCAAAAATGGCCTGAAAGATGAATTACGTGTATTTTGGCAAACTTCTATAAGTGATCAAAGACCGAAGTTAAGAGTGTGTGTAAATGGCATTTTCATTACTGGCCTGCTGGACACAGGAGCGGATGTTAGTATCATTACTCCAGAATCTTGGCATTCGTATTGGCCTCTACAGGATGTAAATGTTCGGCTCTTGGGAATTGGAACCCTATCTCGAGTAAGACAAAGCACGAGATGGGTTGAATGCATAGGGACAGAAGGACAAATAGGAAAATTAAGGCCATATGTAGCTAATATTGCAGTAAATTTATGGGGTTGTGACCTATTGCAGCAATGGAATACTCAAATTAACATTCCTGCTGCCTCTAGAGCATATATTTCTGAGGAAAACATCAAAAGGTATTACAGATGATGAAAACCAGCCATTCGGGCTATACAAGAACACAAAGCAAAGGATGCCCCTCCAGAATCACCAATGGCCCTACCTCTAAAATGGTTGACTGAGAAACCAATATGGACAAAACAATGGCCTTTATCTGAGGAAAAGTTGCAAGCTTTAGAACAGCTGGTACAAGAGCAATTGGATGCTCAGCATATAGAAGAATCTACCAGCCCTTGGAATTCTCCTGTATTTGTGGTTAAGAAAAGATCTGGTAAATGGAGAATGGTGACAGATCTCAGAGCTATCAACAAGGTTATTCAGCCTATGGGTTCTCTGCAATCTGGACTTCCTCTGCCTTCTTTATTACCAAAAGGATGGCCTCTCATAGTTATTGATTTGAAGGACTGTTTCTTCACCATACCTTCACAAGAAAAAGATAGAGAAAAGTTTGCCTTCACAGTGCCTACTTATAATAACTCTCAACCTACAAGGAGATACCAGTGGACCATCCTCCCACAGGGCATGTTGAACTCTCCCACCCTGTGCCAATACTTTGTAAATCAACCATTGCAAATAATGTGCAATCAATTTCCCAAGTCTATAATTTATCATTACATGGATGATATTTTATTGTCTGATTCAAACATGGATACCTTAGAAAGACTGTTTGAAGAGGTGAAAATAGTTCTACCTAAATGGGGATTACAGATTGCTCCTGAAAAAATTCAGAGAGGAGATTCTGTTGATTATCTAGGTTATAGAATAGGCTTGCAAAAAATTAAGACACAAAAGGCACAAATTAGGAGAGATTGACTACGGACTCTTAATGACTTTCAAAGGTTGTTGGGAGACATTTCCAGCCTTCGACCGGCTGTTGGGATAACACCTGATATGATAATTCACTTAAACAAAACCTTAGATGGGGAAAGAGACTTAAACAGTCCCAGAGAATTAACAGCTGAAGCAGAAAAAGAACTGACAATGGTTGAAGAAAAATTGCAGGAAGCACATGTGGATAGGGTGAATCCAGAACTCAGTTGTATTCTCGTCATATTACCTTCAAAAATTTCTCCTACAGGAATTTTAATGCAAAGAGATGATATTATTATAGAGTGGATCTTTCTACCTCATAAACCAAGTAAGAAAATAAAAACCTATGTGGAGAAGGTTTCTGAACTAATTATAAAAGGCAAATTGAGACTTCGTCAACTAGCAGGCATGGACCCAGCAGAAATCATAGTGCCTTTCACTGCTGATGAGATAAGAAAATTATAGGAAGATAATGAACCATGGCAAAGAGCTTGTGCTAACTTTTTAGGAGAAATTAATAACAATTATCCAAAAAGCAAGAGGCTTAACTTTATAAAGAGAACTTCTGGGATTCTTCCTCGAATCGTCCGTGATGCTCCAATAACTGGAGCCTGCACGTTTTATACTGATGCTAATAAATCAGGGAAGGCAGGCTACATATCAGAAGACTTGAGTAAGGTGGAACAAAGTCCTTATGATTCTGTCCAAAAGGCAGAGTTATTTGCCATTCTTATGGTGCTAAGGGATTTTAAGGAACCTCTTAATATTATTACTGACTCACAATATGCAGAAAGAGTTATCTTACATATTGAAACTGCTGAATTCATACATGATGATACTGAACTAACCTCATTGTTTATCCAGGTGCAAGACATGATAAGGAACAGGCTTTGCCCTATGTATATAACACACATCCGATCCCATACAGGTCTGCCAGGTCCTTTAGCACAAGGTAATGCAGATATTGATCAGTTATTGATTGGTAGTGTGCCGCAGGCTTCCGAATTTCATGAAAAGCATCATGTCAATAGCAAAGGCTTGAAGAAAGAGTTTTCTATTACATGGCAACAAGCTAAAGAGATTGTAAAGAAATGCCCTACTTGCTCTTTCTATAACCAAGCACCACTGCCTGCAGGGACTAATCCAAAGGGCACTAAAAGGAATGAAATCTGGCAGATGGATGTGTT
Source organism: Arvicola amphibius (assembly GCF_903992535.2). Lineage (NCBI taxonomy): Eukaryota > Metazoa > Chordata > Mammalia > Rodentia > Cricetidae > Arvicola > Arvicola amphibius. The sequence goes on from NC_052047.1 coordinate 98,323,107, forward strand.
CCACTTCACAGAATTTGGCAAATTAAAATATGTACACCATACCATTCACACTTATTCAGGCTTCCAATGGGCAACTGCTTTAAGCTCAGCAAAGGCTGATTCGGTAATCACTCATTTGTTAGAAGTTATGGCCATCATGGGTATACCTGCACAAATATAGACGGATAATGGTCCAGCTTATGTCTCTAGGAAAATGAAACGGTTTTTTGTTTATTACAACATTAAGCATGTTACAGGTATACCATACAATCCTACAGGTCAAGCAGTCATTGAAAGATCAAATAGAACTATAAAGGATATGTTAAACAATCAAAAGGGGGTGGAAAATACCCCCAGAAATAGATTACATAATGCTTTACTAACCTTGAATTTTCTCAACGCTAATGAGAAGGGGACAATGGCTGTAGAAAGGCACTGGATAATGGAAAAGTCTGCTGAATTAAATCAACCAGTTTATTTCAAGGATGTGCTGACCTCACAGTGGAAGCCAGGGTATGTGCTGCGTTGGGGAAGGGGGTTTGCTCTTGTCTCCACAGGAGAAGAAAAATCGTGGATACCATCAAAGTTAATAAAGGTTCGGTTTGAAGAGGAGAAGCCCCTTGGAAAAGAAGAATAACAATTCATGCACAAGGATGGTGAACATACTGATGGTAAGAGAACTATAGTTTGGGGGCAGGGTTCTTTTCTTATCTCCACAGAAAGACACTCATCTTCAAAGGATCTGAGGGACCCTGGATATCTTGAATACTGATGAATGGAAACCAGTTGCAACCCATCAAGGATCAGCATTAACACTGGGTAAGCTCCGTGAGTATGAAAAACAATTTTTTGAATTTGTGTCAATATGCATTTCTTTATAAATATTTAGAGCTGGTTTTTTGGAGTTGGACTCTGGCCCAGTCCCTCTCCAATTCCAAGCTTGTTTATAAAAGATTTCTCAAATTTTCTGTCTCAGGTCAGGAGCCATGTTATGAGACAGAATAATAATAATAATAATAATAATAATAATAATAATAATAATAATAATGTTAATAATGATACTAATATATTTGCCTTCTTTGCCTTCCCTCATTTCTATGTCTGTCTTTAATGCACCTTTCATTGAAGATACACACGTATATGTCTGTATATGTCTCTGTAGATAATGCTTATCTTTCTCATAACAAACAATTGTCTCTGTCTTCTGTTGTACATTTTGGAAGTTTCTCGTTTGTGCTTCCTGGTTGCTTTAGTAATATTACTTCCCTTCTCAGATCTTTGATGGGGTTGAAGATTAGATAATTGTAGCTACATTCTACATTATTTAGACTTCCTGAAGTAGAATGTTTAGTAAAATTTTTTGTTATATGTTCCTCGCCTAATATTGTTTGCTTCTTGTAATTTTATATGATCTATTCCCATTGTATATAGTTGTATTTGGTTTCTGAATCTGCCTTATTTAGACAAAAGGGGGAAATGTTGGGGCAGCTGGCCCAATCCCTGCGTTCAGGGGTGTGGCTGCCACAGGGGAGAGAGGTACCTTTAAAAAGAACCAGGTTGGGGATAGCTGCCCTGTTCCCCCCCCCCACTTGACCCTCCGCTTCACTGAAGCCTTGGCTTTGTAAGTGTCCATCTTCCTCCTTTTATTAAAACTGATTTATTCTAAAAGGACTATTTTTGGTTATTTCAAATCTCCCACATCAGTCCTAGGTTCTATAAGAAAGCAGGTTGAGCACAGCATGGGAAGCAAGCCATTAAGAATGGCCTCTATATCAGCTCCTGCCTCCAGGTTTCTGCCCTGCTTGAGTTCCTGTCCTGACTTCTTTCAATAATGAACAGCAGTGCTGAAGTGTACGCCAAATAAACCCTTTCACCCCCACCACTCATCTTGCTTTTTGGTCATTGTATTCCATTGTCAAAATTCTAACTAAGACATACTGTCCCGAAAAACTAAAAGAAAAGGTTGTGGACAGATGGCTCAGCAATTAAACACACTGGTTATTCTTCCAGAAGACAATTTTTCCCCCAGAAGGCAGAGTCTCAATTCCCAGCACCCACATGGAAATTCATAGCTGTCTTTAAGTCCTATTCCAGGTTACCCAACACCCTAACAATCTTACATACAAACAAAACACCTATGTGTGTAAAATTAAATTATTTTTAAAAAATTACATTATGGAAATTTCCCTAACATAATCTGGACTCACCTCTACTCAAGTAAATCTTTTGTTGTCTTCAACAATCCCATTAACAATCACAGTCAGAAGAAATGTGCAGAGTCCATTCACAGAGGGACAAATAGAAAGTTTCATCACCTCCAAGTGATGGAAAACAGAAAGTAATGGTGCATTTTCATCTTCTACACTGTAATGACATAATTGGGAGTGGGGATTTGACTCAGTTGTACTCCTGCTGTTGTGTACCCAACTTTGGTTCCTAGCACCCACGTCATAAGGCTCAGAACTACTTATAAGCCTTTTCCAGCCAATCGAATACACTCTTCTGGGTTCCTTAAGCACCAGGTGTACAAGTGGTGCAAATGTGTGTGTGTGTGTGTGTGTGTGTGTGTATTTTTAAAAGAGCTTTCTTCATGTATATGTTATGTTTGTTTCTAAAATTAAATAAAATAAATTTAGGTATATTGTTGGAACATGGTCCTGGAAAGAAATCATCTAAAAAGAATTCTGAATGCTCTTGTTAACACTTTAAGAAAACAAGACAGTTTCTACATGGAATTGTTCTTGAAATGTGTTTTTTGCTCCTCACAGGTGTAGCAGATAAGAGGAAAATGACTTCAAATTACTCATTATTGCTTGCTATTGTTATTCAATTAAATGTTTCAACTATCTTTTATATGACTATGAAAAACAAGCTTTTGTCCTATGTGACATGTTTTTACTATTGTATACAGCCTGGACTCATGAGAACGTTACTCACGACCTTTCTTAACCTGCAGAATATAAATTGTATGGGACACTGAAAAACATTGGCCATTGCATGATACTTTAGTCCTCATTTATTGGCTCCATTCTCCCAGGTCCCACTAGCTCTAGAGTGGTGAGAAGTGGCATTTGAACAGAAACTGGAAGTTGGCTACAAGTTAAGAGAGAGAAAACACTCAGTGATGGGGGTGAGTGAGGCTGCTGGGACAGAAATGAGCGGTGCTTTTCCTTGTATTGCTCTAGTGCATCGTTTTCTTTTAAGAAAGGAGAATGCACATTAAAATCACAAATATTAGATTGCTTACAAATTCATTATGATTATAACTTCTGGTTTCCTGAAGATGGAAGCTTTGATTAAGTATGGAGCACAGCATAAGACGATAATGAAAAGGCAAATAAAGAAGGAAAAGATCCCTGTTCAATTTTGTGTCCTTTGACCACTCACATGGACTGTTACAAAACTAAGGAAGATAAGGAGGACATTAATCATGTGGGAGTCATAGCAAACTCCTGGAATAAATATAAACTTTATGATCAAACTTTAAAATTGGTAAAAGAGGCACAAAGATGATTTTCCTTGTTCAGGCAAAATCAAAAGTAAAAATTGCATCATCTGTGTGTGTGCTGAGACCAGATCCCCTAACTCCATCCTGAAGCCTCCTTTATAACATCCTCCATTTTTTGAAGTGTCCCTGAAGCACGGGTTGAGAAGTTTACTGATCAATCTTGAATTCTCTCCATTTTGGTGAAGACTTAGGAGAGTCTATAAGAAGGTGACTCTACAAATTCCTTACTGGCCTCATAAGGCATAATTGGTATTTCCAGTGCAGCTTCAGAAAACTTGAAATGTGGGCTGGAGAGATGGCTCAGAGGTTAAGAGCATTGCCTGCTCTTCCAAAGGTCCTGAGTTCAATTCCCAGCAACCACATGGTGGCTCACAACCATCTGTAATAAGGTCTGGTGCCCTCTTCTGGCCTTCAGGCATACATGCAGACAGAACACTGTATACATAATAAATAAATAAATATTTAAAAAAAGAAAACTTGAAATGCTTAAATGTTAAAGAACTGGATAGACTTTCAAATCATTTGCAGATTACTATGGAAAGAGGAAATCTTTATACAGCTGGCAATATAGGGGCTTTTTCATATCTGAATTTGTAGTTATAAAAATTGTCCAAACCCCTCCCATTCCACAAGTAGATTCTTCTTTTATTGATGGCTCATCTATTGGATTAGGAAGGATTCATGGTCCAGATAGCCATCAATCTATTAGTACCTCTTTTTTCTGAGCTCAGCATGTAGACCTGACTGCTTTGATAGATGTATTACAGTTAATTTATAAACCTTTAGATAGTTCAAATTCTACTTATGTTATAGGAATATTTCCAGCAATAGAAACTGCTTTAATTTTATCTACACTTCCTGTTATGCTCCCATCACTACAGGAACTAAAACATCTGGTAAGACACATAGACATCCTTTATTACTCATGCTTGTGCATATTCCAGCATGCCAGTTTTTATTGCAGAAGGAAATATGCCAGCTGATGCATTATCCTACCATTTTTACTTCTCCAGAACAGAAACATCTACACCTTTACAGTACTGCTAATATACATCATGTACAGTGCCCATCCCACTTAGAGAAGTGAGATAAATTGTTCAAGAATGTCCTACTTATGATCTTTCACACTGTCAGTTGTATAGGTTGAGTTAATCTCAGAGTTAAAGATACTAATGAATTATGGCAAATGGCTGCCACTCCCTTTGCTCTTGAACCTTGGATACCTGCATATGTGCATTTATAGATACAGTCTGTGAACTGGACCTCAATCCTCATAAAATGCTTCTGCAAACAAATATTTGCTATTATGGCAGTGCCTACATTTATAGAACTTACAATGGAATAGTATATAGTAATTTTTAAAAACTGCACCCCCTCCCCTGCACTTCATAATCCAGGCCACAATTCCGGAAGATGTCTGTTTACCATAGGGCAGGCCTGTTCAGGGACCCCAAGTAAAACACCACCCACTACTCACTAACATTCTTTATAGGTGATCCAACATACCTCCCCTTGGGTTCCATATTCTGAGGCACAATGCTGACAGAAGACATGTTAATGGAGGCCATGCCAGTACAAGGAACCCTAGGTAAGAGACCACTCACTGCAAGCTAACACCCCCTAGAGCCCACCCAACAGCCTCCAATTGCACACATTCCCCTAGGTTCCATATCCCAGAACACAACTTTGGTAGGAAAACTTCTGCTTCACCAGAAGTCATGCCTCAAACCAATGGAAAAAAATTCAAAACTCCATCTGACAAAGATAAAATCAGAAATCAGCACCTAAACTTATAATAACCCCAAACCCAGATATCTAAAGGCAGGTTAAGAACACAATCAAAAACAGCCATGGCAGTACACTACCAGCAGACCCCAGCTATCATACTACAGCATGTCCTGATTATTCCAACACAGCTGAAGCAAAAAGAATATGGCCTTAAATCCAATCTTCTGAAGATGATAGAGGACCATAAAGAGGATATGAATAAATCCCTTAAAGAAATTTAGGAAAATACAAATGAACAGTTGAAGCAAGTTAACAAAGCTGTTCAAGGCCTGAAAATGGAAAGAGAAGCTTGAAGAAAATACAGACTATGAGAATCCTGGAGATGGATGATGTAGGGAAGCAAACTAATTACAGACACAAGCGTCACCAACAGAATACTAGAGATAGAAGAGAGAATCTCGGGCATAGAAGATACGATAGAAGGAATTGATATATCAGTCAAAGAAAAATGTTATCTCTAAAAGAATTCCCAACAAAACATTCAGGAAATCTGGAACACATGAAAATACCAAACCTAAAATTAATAGGCATAGAAGAAGTAGAATACAGGTCAAAGGCCCAGAAAATATTTCAACAAAATCATAGAAGAAAATGTCACTAGACTAAAGTAAGATGTGGCTATAAATGTACACAAGAAGCTTACAGAACACCAAATAGATTGGGCCAGAAAAGAAAATCACCCTGGCACATAACAATCAGAACACTAAATGTACAAAACCAAGAAGGAATATTAAAAGCTGCAAAGGACAGATCCAACATAAGGGCAGACCTATTAAAATTACATCTGACTTCTCAACTGAGACTCTAAAAGCCAGATGGGCCTGGACAGAGGTCTTCAGGAAGAGATCAAAGATGCCAGCCCAGTCTACTGTACACGACAAAATTTTCAATCAACTAGATGGAGAAAACAAGATATTTCATGACACAACCAAATCTAAATATATCTATCAAAAACCCAGCCCTACAGAAGATTTTTTGCTATTTTTTGATTTATTATATTACTACTTAAAAATTACCAATCCAAATTCCCCCTCCCTCCCCTCCTCTGACTCTCCTCCCTTTCCCTCCACAGACCCTCCCACCCCACCCCATCCAATACTAAGAGAGGGCCATGCACCCTGCTATGTGGAGAGTTCAAGGACCTCCCCACTACATCTAGGTTGAGAAAGTTTTACATCCAAAGCGAACAGGATCCCAAGAAGCCAGTATATGCAGGAGAGACAAATCCCAGTGTCACTATCAATGGCCCCTCAGTCTGCCCCAACTGTCAGCCCCCTTCAAAGGGGCTTGGTTGTTCCCATGCTCATTCATTCCCACTCCAGTTGGAATTGCTGAGCTCCCAGTAGCTCAAGAAAACTGTCTCAGTGGATGAACCCCTCATGCTATTGACTTCCTTGCTCATACTCTCACTTCTTCCACTCTTCAACTGGATTTTGGGAGCTCAGTCCAGTGCTCCCATGTGGGTCATTGCCTCTGTTCCCATCTGTTGTTGGGCAAAGGTTCTATGGTGATATTTAAGTTAATCGTCAGTCTGACTACAGGGTAAGGTCAGTTGAGACATCCTCTCCTCTATTGTTTAGGGTCTTACCTGGGGTCATCCCTGTGGGTTCTTGGGCATTTTTTGAGAGCCACGATTCTTGCTAACTCCATAATGGCTTCCTCAATCAAGATATCTCTTTCCTTGCTCTATTTGCTGAATTCCCCCATCAGCTCTCCTTTCTGTCCTTCCTCCATTTATACTATCTCATTCCTTCAAGTTCTCCTCAACTCCTTCTTCTCCCCTTCTTTCTATCCTCCTGCCCTCCTGCTCTCAAATTTTTGTCTGATTCCAATTTCCAGGTGGGTCTATATGTGTTTTTCTTTGGGTGCACCTTATTACTTAGTTTCTCTGGGATCATGAACTATAGGCTTGATGCCCTTTGTTTATGGCTAGAATCTACTAATGAGTGAATACATACCATATTCATTTTTTGGAGTCTGGGCTACCTCACTCAGGATAGTGTTTTCTAATTCTATCAATTTTTGCATGCAAAATTCAAGATGTCATTATTTTTTACCGCTGAGTAGTATGTATGTGTGTGTATATATATATATATATATATATATATATATATATATATATATATATATATATATATGCATGCCACACTTTCTTTATCCATTCTTCCATTGAGGGGCATCTAGGTTGTTTCCAGGTTCTGACTATTACAAATAATGCTGCTATAAACATACTTGAACAAATGCCTGATGGAGGACTCTCATTGGTTAATAAAGAAACTGCCTTGGCTTTTTGATAGGGCAGGATTTAGATAGGTGGAGTAGACAGAACAGAATGCTGGAAAGAAGGGAAGTGGGTCAGTCGCCATGACTCTCCTCTCCGAGATGGATGCAGGCTAGAATCTTCCTGGTAAGCCACCACCTCGTGGTGCTACACAGATTACTAAATATGGGTTAATCAAGATGTGAGAGTTAGTCAGTAAGAGGTTAGAGCTAATGGGCCAGGCAGTGTTTAAAAGAATACAGTTTCCGTGTAATTATTTCAGGGCATAAGCTAACCAGGCGGCCGGGATCCAGGCAGCAGGAATGCAGCCCACAGCCATCACTACAAATGCCTTTGTAGTATGATTGAACATCTTTTGGGTATATTCCCAATAGTGGTATTACTGGATCCTGAGGTAGGTTAATTCTGATAAACTGCCACACTAATTTATGAAGTGGTTGCACAAGTTTGCATTCCCACCAGCAATGAATAAGTATTCCCCTTGCTCTGCATCCTCTCCAACATAAGCTATCATTAGTGTTTTTGATCTAAGCCATTCTGACAGGTGTAAGATGGTATCTCAGAGTTGTTTTGATTTGCATTTCCATGATAGCTAAGGAAGTTGAACATGATATTAAGTATCTTGTGGCCATTTGAACTTCTTCTGATGAGAATTCTGTTTAGTTCAGTGCACCAATTTTTAATTGGGTTATTTAGAATTTTAATGTTTAATTTTTGAGTTCTTTATATATTTTGGAGATCAGTCCTTTGTCTGATATGGGGTTGGTGAAAATCTTTTCCCATTCAATAGGCGGGCTTTTTGTCTTATTGACTGTGTTCTTTGCATTACAAAAGATTCTGTTTCAGGAGGTTCCATTTATTTATTGTTGCTCTTATTGTCTATGCTTCTAGGGTTATATTTAGAAAGTGGTCACCTGTGCCCATGAATTGAAGGTTATTTCCCACTTCCCACTTTCTATCAGGTTCAGTGTGGTCAGAGTTATATTGAGATATTTAATCCATTTGGACTTGAGTTTTGTGCATGGCAACAGAAATGGATCTATTTTCATTCTTCTACAGGTTGATATCCAGTTATGTCAGCACCATTTGTTGAAGATGCATTCTTTTTTCCATTGTATCTTTTTTGCTTCTTTGTCAAATATCAGGTATTCATAGGTGTGTGGATTAATATCCAGGTCTTCAATTCCATTCCACTGGTCAACATCTCTGCTTTTATGCCAATACCAAGCTGTTTTCATTACTGTAGCTCTATAATAGAGCTTAATGTCAGGGATGGTAATGCCTCCGGCAGTTCATTTATTGTACAGGATTGTTTTGGCTATTCTGGGTTTTTTGCTTTTCCATATGAAGTTGATTATTGTTCTTTCAAGGTCTGTGAAGAATTGTGTTGGGATTTATAGAATGGAGTGGCAGGGCTGTGTCCCGCCACCCGGCTAGCTTTATCCAAAATAATTACACGGAAACTGTATTCTTTTAAACACTGCCTGGCCCATTATCTGTAGCCTCTTATTGGTTAATCCTCACATCTTCCTTTAACCCATATTTAGTAATCCGTGTAGCACCACGAGGTGTGGCTTACCAGGAGAGATCTTAACCTGCGTCCATCTCAGAGAGGAGAATCATGGTGACTCACTATGGCGACTGCCTGAAGTGTCTCCCCACTGCCTGCTACCCAGCATTCTGTTCTGTCTACTCCGCCTACCTAATTTTCTGTTCTCTTAAAGGGCCAAGGCAGTATCTTTATTAAAAATGAAAGTAACACATAGACACTCCTCCATCATTTCCCCTTTTTCTGTTTAAACAAAAAAGGCTTTAACTTTAACATAGTAAAATTACATATAACAAAACAGTTATCATGCAAGAATTACACTTACAATATTTAAATCTATTTTATCTTTTATCATAACTAAGGAAAGCTATAACTATTGAACCATTCTTCAACTCCATCAAAGACTCCAGAAGGATATAAGACTACCTAAGTAAACAAGAAATATGCAACTTTCAAACTCTAGAAATGACAGAGACAACTCACTGCCTGGACAGTCACCCAAAGTTCCTCTGTACCGTTGGGGCATCCATCTTTGGCCTTAAGGCCCATAGTGTCCAGCAGACATTTCCATGAAGCAGGAAATTCCAAAGACAGTTCAGTCACTTTCTGCTGTGTCCTGCAGACTATCTCACAGACTCTTTCATGAATCAGGAACCCAGAAAAACCATCTCACCTTTAGGCAAGTTCAGCAGTCCTCTCTCTGCAGGTTCTTTGTGTCCAGTTTATGCAACAGTCCAGGCAAGAGCAGTTTCTTGCCCAAATGGCTATCAAACTCCATAAGGAGCCTCTTCGATGTCCATCTTCCTCTTGAAGTAGATTGGTGCTGCCAGGAGCAGACGTGTCTCATTGTCATGAAGAACCCTAAGTTATTAAAACATTAAATGCCATATTCTGTAGTCTTTGAAAGATATGAAGAATGCCTATCTGAAATATATCTATGCACATCTAGAAAATCTAACTAACATGACTACAAGTTTGACTATTGAAAGATATGAAGAATGCCTATTTAACTAAAGTATATCTCTATATATCTAGAAAATCTAACTAACATGACTACAAGCTTGACTATTATCGATGATTATCCATTAACAACCTATATTTCCTAATTATACATTACAGTTTTTAAAATGAACTACACAATCAAAATAGCTTAATCAAGATCAGAAATACATATACATATAACAAATTGACCTTAAAATCCATACCATTGCAAATTATTCATCTCTATATCATATCCCCCTTTAAATGTAAAAGAACATTTATAAACAATATTTGGGAAAATGGGCGCAGTTATTTCTCTCCAAACTGCTTCCTGCTGAATGGGGGCACTGTTATTTAGGTCTTTCATAGTATAACCTGTCTGCTAGGTTCATCTCAGTCAGCAGTTGAGCAAAGTAATTTTTGAGGGTGTTCACAGCAACCTTTCAGGAGGGCGTGGTCTATCATACCATATTGGGATAGAAGCAATCCACAGAATCTTGTCCTCTGTGAAAACAAAAGAAGAAACTCTTTTCCAAGGCATCATGTTCTTAGATCCAAATTCTGAAGTCATACCATTAAAATGTCCATTCTGGTCTAGCCTGGCAGCTCATATAATGAAATGTCTCTCTGTACTTAGCTCCTTTACAGTCAAAAATTTCAAAGAAAACACAATAAAATACATAATCCAGACTCTCTGTGAATTTTCCATTTTTACGTGGCTTATTTTTACTCTATCACTTACTTTATTCTGTCTCTTTAAAGACTTTACCCTTTTTTAAGGCATTAACTTTATTCTCTATATTTTTTCTTCTCTCTTAAGCCTACGTACATTCATCTGACACTGTGACCCATTTAAAAGTCTTTTATGTCTGAATCTGTCCTATTGTGAATCTGTAATATTTTTACTATCCAGGAACACTTCTTAAAATGTTAAGCACTTCTTAAAACCTTAAGTTGCGCCATGGAGAGGTAATATGGTACCGCCTGTTTCCAGCCCAGTCTAAACCTTAACTGCGCTGTTATCATGGTAATTACAATAGATCCTGCCTGAGGTCAGCACAGTGCAGCATGGCGGAGCAGAGCAGAGCCAGAGCCACTCCTGCCTCAGTCATTTGGTGCCCCTGAGCTGCACACAGTTCCAGGCACACAGCAGTCCACATTGGAGCCGCAATCAGCAGTTTAATTCTGAGGCTGAGCGTGCAGCACAGAAACTCTTTTCATCCAAGTTACAGCCAAATCTGAGACACAGAGCACTGCACAGTCTGAAAACATCTCTCTGTATTGTGGCAGAAATCCACCATGCTCTTCCGATCGCCTAAGCCTGATTCCGCCATCTGCCCAGGTGCAGGCAGGGAGCAGTGAGCCATCGGCATGGTCTCAGAGTACTTTCTTTCTGATCCCAAGCGGGCACACAAACATCCAGTCCATAAAAGCCACTGAAAAGCTTTATAGCCAGAGTTTGCACTGGCGGCACAGCACCAGGAAGCCACGTTTTAAAATGACTCAGCGTTTTATCTGCCGCTATTGCCGAAACAGGAAATCTCTCTACGGCACGTCCTAGCAAACAGCAAAAAGCTGTGTTAAACTCTCTCTTTCCTTTATTTAAAGCCCTCTCAGGTTTTTAAGTGGATTTTGTCACCATGTTGGGTGCCAATCTGTAGAATGGAGTGGCGGGGCTGTGTCCCGCCACCCGGCTAGCTTTATCCAAAATAATTACACGGAAACTGTATTCTTTTAAACACTGCCTGGCCCATTATCTGTAGCCTCTTATTGGTTAATCCTCACATCTTCCTTTAACCCATATTTAGTAATCCGTGTAGCACCACGAGGTGTGGCTTACCAGGAGAGATCTTAACCTGCGTCCATCTCAGAGAGGAGAATCATGGTGACTCACTATGGCGACTGCCTGAAGTGTCTCCCCACTGCCTGCTACCCAGCATTCTGTTCTGTCTACTCCGCCTACCTAATTTTCTGTTCTCTTAAAGGGCCAAGGCAGTATCTTTATTAAAAATGAAAGTAACACATAGACACTCCTCCATCAGGGATTTTGATAGGGATTGCATTGAATCTATAGATTGCCTTCTGTAAGATTGCCATTTTTACTATGTTGATCCTATCCAAGAGCATGGGAAATCGTTCCATTTTCTGGTATCTTCCTCAGTTTCTTTCTTCAAAGACTTAAAGTTCTTATCAAATAGGTCTTTCATGTCCTTTGTTAGTGTTACCCCCAGGTATTTTGTGATTTGTAGCTATTGTAAAAGATGATGTTTCTCTAATTTCCCTCTCTACTTCTTAATCCTTTGTGTATAGGAAGGCTACTGATTTTTCTTAGTTGATCTTGTATCCTGCCACATCACTGAAGGTATTTATCAGCTGTAGGAGTTCTCTGGTAGAGTTTTTGGTGTCACATATAGACTATCATATCATCAGCAAATAACTAAAGTTTTTCTTTCTTTCTTATTTGAATCCCATTGATCACCTTATGTTGTCTTATTAATATTGCTAAAACTTCAAGAACTATGTTGAAAGGTATGGAGAGAGTAGGCAGCCTTGTCTTGTTCCTGATTTTAGTGGAATAGCTTTGAGTTTCTCTCCATTTAATTTGATGTTAGCTGTTGGCTTGCTGTATATTGCTTTTATTATATTTAGATATGATCCTTGTATCCCTAATCTCTCCAAGACCTTTATCATGAAGGGGTGTTGAATTTTGTCAAATGCTTTTTCAGCATCTAATGAAATGATCATATCGTTTTTTTCTTTCAGTTTATTTATATGATGAAGTACATTGATAGATTTTCATATGTTGAACCAGCCCTGCAACTCTGGGATGAAGCCTACTTGGTCATGAAGGATGATTTTTTTTATGTGATCTTTGGTTCGGTTTGCCAGAATTTTATTGAGAACTTTTGCATTGATGTTCATGAGTGAGATTGGTCTGTAATTCTCTTTTTTGGTTGAGTCTTTGTGTGGTTTAGGTATCAGGGTAACTGTAGCTTGTAAAATGAGTTTGGCAGTGAGCCTTCTGTTTCTATTATGTGGAACACTTTGAGGAGTATAAAAATTAGCTCTTCTTGGAAGGCCCCGTAGAATTCTGCACTAAAAACATCCGGCCCTGGGATTTTTTTGGTTGGAAGATTTTTGATGACACCTTCTATCTCCTTGTAGCTTATAGGTCTATTTATTTATTTTTTTTTTTTTTTTTTTTTTTTTTTCCTCATGGTTTATTTTTTTTTATATTTAAAAATTTCCATTTCCTTCCCTCCTCCTCCCCCCTCCTTCTCCCCTTTCTCTCCCCTCCTTCTCCCCCTTCCCTCCCCTCCCCTCCACCCATACCTCCCCTCCCTCCCTCTCAAGGCCAAGGAGCCATCAGGGTTCCCCACTCTATGCTAAGACCAAGGTCCTCCCAACTCCCCCCAGGTCCAGGAAGGTGATCGACCAAGCTGAGAAGGCTCCCACAGAGCCCGTCCATGAAGAAGAATCAGAGCCCAGAGCCATTGTCCTTTGCTTCTCAGTCAGCCCCCGCTGTTGGCCACACTCAGAGAGACGGGTTTGGTCGCATGATCCATCAGTCCCATTCCAACTGGAGTTGGTGATCTCCCATTAGTTCTGTCCCACCGTCTCCATGAGTGAACGCACCCCTCTCGTTCCTGACTTTCTCCCTCATGTTCTCGCTCCTTCTGCTCCTCATCGGGACCTTGGGAGCTCAGTCCAGTGCTCCAATGTGGGGCTCAGTCACCTTCCCCATCTGTCGCCAGCTGGAGGTTCCCTCACGGTCCTGACTTTCTTTCTCATGTTCTCTCTCCTTCTGCTCCTCATCAGGACCTTGGGAGCTCAGTCCGGTGCTCCAAGGTGGGGCTCTGTCATTTTCTTCATCTATCGTCAGGTGGAGGTTCTATGGTGATATGCAAGAAATTCATCAGTATGGCTATAGGAACTGGCCTTTTCAGGCTCCCTCTCCTCAGCTGCCCAAGGAACTAACTGGGGGCGTCTCCCTGGAAACCTGGGAACCCCTCTAGGGTCAAGTCTCTTGACAACCCTCAGGTAGCTCCTTAAATTCAGATATATGCTTCCCTGCTCTCATATCCACCCTTCCTATATCCCAAGCACCCCATTCCTCCGAGCTCCCCCCGCTCTCCCCTTCACACTTTTCTCTCCCCATCTTCCCTTGGCCCAGTCTTGCCCAACCCTCAAGTTCCCAATTTTGCCTGGCGATCGTGTCTACTTCCAATATCCAGGAGGATTACTATATCTTTTTTGGGAGTTCACCTTCTTATTATCTTCTCAAGGATCCCAAACTTATAGGCTCGATGTCCTATAATCATGGCTAGAAACCGAATATGAGTGAGTACATCCCATGTTCATCTTTATGGGTCTGGGTTACCTCACTCAGAATAGTGTTTTCTATTTCCATCCATTTGCCTGCAAAGTTCAAGATGTCATTGTTTTTTACCGCTGAGTAGTATTCTAGCATGTATATATTCCACAGTTTCTTCATCCATTCTTCCACTGAAGGGCATCTAGGCTGTCTCCAGGATCTGGCTATTACAAATAATGCTGCTATGAACATAGATGAGCATATGCTTTTGTTGTATGATTGGGCATCTCTTGGGTAGATTCCCAATAGTGGAATTGCTGGGTCCTGGGGTAGGTTGATCCCGAATTTCCTGAGAAACCGCCACACTGCTTTCCAAAGTGGTTGCACAAGTTTGCATTCCCACCAGCAATGGATGAGTGTGCCCCTTACCCCACAACCTCTCCAGCAAAGGTTATTATTGGTGTTTTGGATTTTAGCCAATCTGACAGGTGTGAGATGATATCTCAAAGTTGTTTTGATTTGCATTTCCCTGATAGCTAGGGAGGTTGAGCATGACCTTAAGTGTCTTTTGGCCATTCGAACTTCTTCTGTTGAGAATTCTCTGTTCAGTTCATCGCCCCATTTTTTAATTGGGTTAATTGGCATTTTACCGTCTAGTCTCTTGAGTTCCTTATATATTTTAGAGATCAGACCTTTGTCAGTTGCAGGGTTGGTGAAGATCTTTTCCCAGTCAGTAGGCTGCCTTTGTGTCTTAGTGACAATGTCCTTTGCTTTACAGAAGCTGCTCAACTTCAGGAGGTCCCATTTATTCAATGTTGCCCTTAAAGTCTGTGCAGCTGGGGTTATGCATAGGAAACAGTTCCCTGTGCCCATTTGTTGTAGAGTACTTCCCACTTTCTCCTCTATCAATCTCAATGTGTTCAAATTAATATTGAGGTCTTTAATCCATTTGGACTTCAGTTTTGTGCATGGTGATAGATATGGATCTACTTTCATTCTTCTACAGGTTGACATCCAGTTATGCCAGCACCATTTGTTGAAGATGCCCTCTTTTTTCCATTGTGTACTTTTGGCTCCTTTATCAAAAATCAGGTGTTCATAGGTTTGTGGTTTAAGATCCGGGTCTTCTATACGATTCCATTGGTCAACTTCTCTGTTCTTATGCCAATACCAAGCCGTTTTCAATACTGTAGCTCTGTAATAGAGTTTGAAGTCAGGGATGGTAATGCCTCCAGAAGTACCTTTATTGTATAAGATTTTTTTGGCTATCCTGGGTTTCTTGTTTTTCCATATAAAGTTGATTATTGTCTTCTCAATCTCTGTGAAGAATTTTAATGGGACCTTGATTGGGATTGCATTGAATCTATAGATTGCTTTTGGTAGAATTGCCATTTTTACTATGTTGATCCTCCCAATCCACGAGCAGGGGAGATCCTTCCATTTTCTGGTATCCTCTTCAATTTCTTTCTTCAAAGACTTAAAGTTCTTGTCATATAAATCCTTCACTTCCTTGGTTAGCGATATTCCCAGATATCTTATGCTATTTGTGGCTATTGTGAAAGGTGATACTTCTCTGATTTCCCTCTCTGCTTCCTTATCCTTTGTGTATAGGAGGGCGACTGATTTTTTGGAGTTGATCTTGTATCCTGCCACGTTACTGAAGGAGTTTATCAGCTGTAGGAGTTCTTTGGTGGAGTTTTTGGGGTCGCTTATGTATACTATCATATCATCTGCAAATAATGAAAGTTTAACTTCTTCCTTTCCAAATTGGATCCCCTTGATTCCCTTATGTTGTCTTATTGCTATTGCTAGAACTTCAAGCACTATATTGAAGAGATAAGGAGAGAGTGGACAGCCTTGTCGTGTTCCTGAATTTAGTGGGATAGCCTTGAGTTTCTCTCCGTTTAATTTGATGTTAGCTGTCGGTTTGCTGTAAATAGCTTTTATTATATTTAGGAATGACCCTTGTATCCCTAATCTCTCCAAGACCTTTATCATAAAAGGGTGCTGAATTTTGTCAAATGCTTTTTCAGCATCTAATGAGATGACCATATGGTTTTTTTCCTTCAGTTTGTTTATATGATGGATTACATTAATAGATTTTCGTATGTTGAACCAGCCCTGCATCTCTGGGATGAAGCCTACTTGATCGTAATGGATAATTTTTCTAATGTGTTCTTGGATTCGGTTTGCCAGTATTTTATTGAGAATTTTTGCGTCCATGTTCATGAGTGAGATTGGCCTGTAATTCTCTTTCTTGGTTGAGTCTTTGTGTGGTTTAGGTATCAGGGTAACTGTAGCTTCATAGAAGGAATTTGGCAGTGACTCTTGTGTTTCTATATTATGAAATACCTTAAGGAGTATAGGTATTAGGTCTTCTTGGAAGTTCTGGTAGAATTCCGCATTGAAACCATCTGGTCCTGGGCTCTTTTTGGTAGGGAGGTTTCTGATAACAGTTTCTAATTCTTCGCGACTAACAGGACGATTTAGAGCATTTACCTGGTCCTGGTTTAACTTTGGTATATGGTATTTATCTAAAAAACTGTCCATTTCTTTTACATTTCCAATTTTGTGGCATACAGGCTTTTGTAGTAAGATCTAATGATTTTCTGAATTTCCTCTGTGTCTGTGGTTATGTCCCCCTTTTCATTTCTGATCTTGTTAATTTGCGTGTTCTCCCTCTGCCGTTTGATTAGATTGGCTAAGGGTTTGTCAATCTTGTTGATTTTCTCCAAGAACCAGCTTCTTGTTTCATTGATTCTTTGGATTGTTTTCTGTGTTTCTATTTTGTTGATTTCTGCCCTCAGTTTGATTATTTCCAGTCTTCTACTTCTCCTAGGTGAGTCTGCTTCTTTTTTTTCCAGAGCTTTCAGGTGTGCTGTTAAGTCACCAATGAGTGCTTTCTCCGTTTTCTTTAAGTGGGCACTTAGTGCTATGAACTTTCCTCTTAGCACTGCTTTCATTGTGTCCCATAGGTTTGAGTATGTTGTGTCTTTGTTTTCATTAAATTCAAGAAAGACTTTAATTTCTTTCTTTATTTCTTCCTTGACCCAGGTGTGGGTCAGTAGTTGACTGTTCAGTTTCCATGAGTTTGTGGGCCTTCTGGGGGTAGCATTGTTGTTGAATTCTAATTTTAATCCATGGTGATCCGATAAGACACAGGTGGTTACTAATATTTTTTTGTAACTGTGGAAGTTTGCTTTGTTACCAAGTATATGGTCAATTTTCGAAAAGGTTCCATGAGCCGCAGAGAAGAAGGTATATTCTTTCCTATTTGGGTGGAATGTTCTATAGATGTCTGTTAAGTCCATTTGGTTCATTACCTCCATTAAGTCTTTCAATTCTCTGTTAGGTTTCTGTCTGATTGACCTGTCCATTGGTGAGAGAGGAGTGTTGAAGTCTCCAACTATTAGTGTGTGTGGTTTGATGGCTGCCTTGAGTTCTAGAAGTGTTTCTTTTACATAAGTGGGAGCTTTTATATTAGGGGCATAGATATTCAGGATTGAGACTTCATTCTGAAGGATTTTTCCTGTTATGAGTATAAAGTGTCCCTTTCCATCTCTTCTGATTGATTTTAGTTTGAAGTCAACTTTGTTGGAAATTAGTATGGCCACACCCGCTTGTTTCTTAGGGCCATTTGCTTGATAAACCTTTTCCCAACCCTTTACTCTGAGTAGGTGCCTGTCTTTGTGGTTGAGGTGTGTTTCTTGTAAACAGCAAAATGTTGGATTCTGTTTTCGTATCCAGTCTCTTAGCCTGTGCCTTTTTATAGGTGAATTGAGTCCATTGATATTAAGTGATATTAATGACCAGTGGTTGTTAACTTCAGTCATTTTTAGTAGTAGAGTTTGTGTGTTTCCCTTCTTCTAGTTGTGCTGGTGAAGGGTCGCTAGATGCCTGAGTTATTGTCGGCGTTGTTGGACTCCTTGGTTTGTGATTTTCCTTCTATTACTTTCTGCAAGGCTGGATTTGTGGCTGCGTATTGTTTAAATCTGTTTTTGTCCTGGAATATCTTGTTTTCTCCATCAATGGTGAATGCAAGCTTTGCTGGGTATAATAGTCTAGGCTTGCATCCATGTTCCCTAAGTGTCTGTAGCACATCTATCCAAGCTCTTCTGGCTTTCATGGTTTCCATTGAGAAATCAGGTGTAATTCTGATAGGTTTCCCTTTATATGTTACTTGACCTTTTTCCTTTGCAGCTCTTAATATCTGTTCTTTATTCTGTATGTTTTGTGTTTTGATTATTATATGGCGTGGGGATGCTTTCTTTTGATCCAGTCTATTTGGTGTTCTGTAGGCTTCTTGTACCTTCATAGGAACATCCTTCTTTAGGTTGGGGAAGTTTTCTTCTATAATTTTGTTGAATATGTTTTCTGGGCCTTTGAGTTGTAATTCTTCTCCTTCTTCTACCCCAATTATTCTTAGGTTTGGTCTTTTCATGGTGTCCCAGATTTCCTGAATGTTTTGTGTTAAGAATTTGTTAGATTTGTTTAGTTCTTTAATCTGTGAGTTTATTTCTTCTATAGTATCTTCAGAGTCCGAGATTCTTTCTTCCATCTCTTGTATTCGGTTGGAAATACTTGTCTCTGAAGTTTCTGTTCGTTTACTCAGAGTTTCCATTTCCAGTCGTCCCTCAGATTGTGTTTTCTTCAATACCTCCATTTCATTTATCAGATCTTGTACTGTTTCCCTTACCTGTTTGATTGCTTTTTCTTGTTTTTCTTGTTTTTCTTGGGTATCTTTGAGAGATTTATTTATTTCGTCTACCTTTTTGTTTGTCATCTCCATTTCTTTATGACAGTTTTTTACCTCCTGTTTAAGGTCCTCTATTATTTTTATAAAGTACTGTTTAATGTCGGTTTCTTCTATATCTTCTGGGGTAGGGTGTTCAATTCTTGTTGTTTCGGGATGTCTGGCTTGTGGTGATGTCATGTTGCCTTTCATGTTGTTGGAGGAGCTCCTGCATTGGCGCCTGCCCATCTCTTCCCCAAAGAATGATGGATCCTTCTGCAGACTGTGAGGTCCCCTTGCAGGCCAAGCAGCTCTCAGACAAAGGCCTACCTTGCTCCGGGCAGTCAAATGAAGGAGGGGACCTCCCACCGGCCTGGGAGCACTCAATTCCAGGTCCCCAGAGCCCAAACAGGCTGAGCTGTGGGATTTTGTGGCCCCAAAGACGGGAGGATGAGGAAGGGGGAGGGGGGGAAGATTCTGGGTGCAAGCTGGGAAGGGACAGGGAGAGAGAGGCGGTATCCGGGGAGAATAACCCCTGCAGGAAGAGCAGGAAGTGTGCTGGTGGCAGGGGGAGTTGTGGAGAGTCGGTGGTCCCTCACCGGGCAGCTGCCGAGGTTCGGGCACTCACTCCTCACTCACCCCAAAGAACGATGGATCCTCCTGCAGACTTTCAGGTCCCCTTGCAGGCCAAGCAGCTCTCAGACAAAGGCCTACCTTGCTCTGGGCAGTCAAATGAAGGAGGGGACCTCCCACCGGCCTGGGTGCACTCAATTCCAGGTCCCCAGAGCCCAAACAGGCTGAGCTGTGGGATTTTGTGGCCCCAAAGACGGGAGGATGAGGAAGGGGGAGGGGGGGAGGATTCTGGGTGCAAGCTGGGAAGGGACAGGGAGAGAGAGGGAGTATCCGGGGAGAATAACCCCTGCAGGAAGAGCAGGAAGTGTGCTGGTGGCAGGGGGGGTTGTGGAGAGTCGGTGGTCCCTCTCCGGGCAGCTGCCGCGGTTCGGGCACTCACTCCTCACTCACCCCAAAGAACGATGGATCCTCCTGCAGATTTTCAGGTCCCCTTGCAGGCCAAGCAGCTCTCGGACAAAGGCCTACCTTGCTCCGGGCAGTCAAATGGAGGAGGGGACCTCCCACCGGCCTGGGTGCACTCAATTCCAGGTCCCCAGAGCCCAAACAGGCTGAGCTGTGGGATTTTGTGGCCCCAAAGACCGGATGATGAGGCAGGGGGAGGGGGGGAGGATTCTGGGTGCGAGCTGGGAAGGGACAGGAAGAGAGAGGCAGTATCCGGGGAGAATAACCCCTGCAGGAAGAGCAGGAAGTGTGCTGGTGGCAGGGGGAGTTGTGGAGAGTCGGTGGTCCCTCACCGGGCAGCTGCCGCGGTTCGGGCACTCACTCCTCACTCACCCCAAAGAACGATGGATCCTCCTGCAGACTTTCAGGTCCCCTTGCAGGCCAAGCAGCTCTCAGACAAAGGCCTACCTTGCTCCGGGCAGTCAAATGAAGGAGGGGACCTCCCACCGGCCTGGGTGCACTCAATTCCAGGTCCCCAGAGCCCAAACAGGCTGAGCTGTGGGATTTTGTGGCCCCAAAGACGGGAGGATGAGGAAGGGGGAGGGGGGGAGGATTCTGGGTGCAAGCTGGGAAGGGACAGGGAGAGAGAGGCGGTATCCGGGGAGAATAACCCCTGCAGGAAGAGCAGGAAGTGTGCTGGTGGCAGGGGGGGTTGTGGAGAGTCGGTGGTCCCTCTCCGGGCAGCTGCCGCGGTTCGGGCACTCACTCCTCACTCACCCCAAAGAACGATGGATCCTCCTGCAGATTTTCAGGTCCCCTTGCAGGCCAAGCAGCTCTCGGACAAAGGCCTACCTTGCTCCGGGCAGTCAAATGAAGGACTTATAGGTCTATTTAAATAACTCACCTGGTCTTGATTTAATTTTGGTAAATGGTATCTATCTAAAAAAAATTGTCCATTTCATTTACATTTTCTAATTTTGTGGAGTACAGGTTTTTGTAGTAGGACCTAATGATTCTCTGAATTTCCTCAGTGTCCATCGTTATGTCCCCTCTTTCATTTATGATTTTGTTAATTTGGATGTTCTCTCTCTGCCTTTTGATTAGTTTGGATAAGGGTTTGTCAATCTTGTTGGTTTTCTCCAGGAGCCAGCTCTTTGTTTCATTGACTCTTTGTATTGTTTTCTGTGTTTCTTTTTTGTTGATTTCAGCCCTCAGTTTGATTATTTCCAGTCTTCTACTCCTCCTGGATGAGTCTGCTTTTTTTCTAGAGCTTTCAGGTGTGCTGTTAAGTTGCTAGTGTGAGTTTTCTCTGTTTTCCTTATGTGGGCACTTAATGCCATGAACTTTCCTCTTAGCACTGCTTTCATAGCTTCACATAGATTTGGATACGTAGTGTTTTTATTTTCATTGAATTCAAGGAAAACTTTGATTTCTTTCTTTATTTCTTCCTTAACCAAGGGGTGGTTCTGTAGTTGATTGCTCAGTTTGCATGAGTTTTGGGGCTTTCTGGGGGTAGTATTGTTGTTAAATTCTAACTTTACTCTATGGTGATCCAATAAGACACAGGTGGTTACTCAAAATTTTTTTTGTATCTGTGGATGTTTGTTTTGTTACCGAGTATGTGATCAATTTTAGAGAAGGTTCCATGAGGTCCTGAGAAGGTATATTTTTTCCTGTTTTGATGGAATGTTCTATAGATGTCTGTTAAATGCATTTGACTTGTTACATCTGTTAGTTCTCTTATTTCTCTGTTAAGTTTCTGTCTGGTTGACTTGTCCATTAGCGAGAGAGGAGTGTTGAAATCTCCTAGTATTAGTGTGTGGGGTTTGATGTGTGATTTAAGTTTTAATAATGTTTCTTTTACATATGTTGGTGCTCTTATATTAGGGGCATAGATGCTCAGGATTGAGACTTCATCTTGATGAATTGTCCCTGTTAGAGTATAAAGTGTCCTTCTCCATCACTTCTAATTGATTCTAGTTTGAAATCAATATTGTTAGATATCAGGATAGCCACACCTGCTTGTTTCTTAGGTCCATTTGATTGGAAAACCTTTTCCCAACCCTCTACTCTGACGTAGTGTCTTTGAGATTGAGGTGTTTCTTGTAAGCAGCAGAATGTTGGATCTTGTTTTCATATCCATTCTCTTAACCTGTGCCTTTTTATAGGTAAATTGAGTTCATTGATATTAAGCAATATTAATGACCAGTAGTTGTGAACTCTTTTTTGTTGTTCTTGTTGTTTGTTTTGTTTTTGGTGGTAATGTTTGTGTTTCCCTTGAGTTGTGTTGGTGAAGGGTTATCAGATGTCTGTGTTATTGTGGGTGTTGTTAGCTCCCTTGGGTTTAGGTTTTCTTTCTAGTATTTTCTGTAAAGCTGAGTTTATGGATACATATTGTTTAAATCTGTTTTTGTCACGGAATATCTTATTTCCTCCATCAATGGTGAATGAAAGCTTTATTGGGTGTAGTAGTCTGGGCTTGCATCCATGGTCTCTTAGTGTCTGCAGCACATCTATCCAAGACCTTCTGGCTTTCATGGTTTCCATTGAGAAGTCAGGTATAATTCTGATAGGTTTACCTTTATATGTTACTTGACTTTTTTTCTTTGAAGCTCTTAATATTCTTTGTTTATATGTTTTGTGTTTTATTATATGTCAAGGGGATTTTTTTTATTCAGTCTATTTGGTGTTCTGTAAGCTTCTTGTACCTTCATAGAGATATCCTTCTTTAGGTTGGGAACGTTTTCTTCTATAATTTTGTTGAATATATTTTCTGTGTCTTTGAGCTGTAATTCTTCTCCTTCTTCTACCCCTATTATTCTTAGGTTTGGTCTTTCATGATGTCCCAGATTTCCTGAATGTTTTATGTTAAAAATTTGTTGGATTTAATAATTTTTTGACCATTGATTCTATTTCCTCTATATTATCTTCAGCGCCTGAGATTCTTTCTTCTATCTCTTGTATCTGTTGGTTATACTTGTCTCTGTAGTTACTGTTCATTTACCCAGATTTTCCATATACAGCCTTCCCTTAGTTTGTGTTTTCTTTATTAGCTCCATTCCGGTCTTAAAGTCCTGTTTCCTTCACCTGTTTGATTGCTTTTTCTTGGTTTTCTTGGGTATCTTTTTGGGATTTATTAGTTTCTTCTAACTTTTTGTTTGTCTCCTCTTCCATTTCTTTAAGGGAGTTTTTCACTTCCTCTCTAAATGTCTTTATCATTTTCATAAAAATGAATTACGTTTAATTTGTTTTCTTCTACTTCTTCTGGGTTAGGATGATCAAGTCTTCCTGTTGTGTGTCCACTGGGTTCTGGTGTTACCATGTTGCTTTTCAGGATGTTGGAGGGATTCTTGCATTGGTGCCTGTCCATCTGTTCCTTCAAATGAGACCAGCGGTGTTTTGGAATCTTAGTCCAATCTTTCTGTGGCTGGCTGAGTACTTGGGAGTTTTTCTTGGTCTGCCCTCTCTTAGGTCCCTTCAATATTGGAGCAAGCTCTGTTGCAGGGTTCCAAGGACCTCGCAGGTGAAAAGGCAGGCTTGGAGGCAGGGTGGGTTAAGGGAAAGCCAAGCAGCAGGAACACTCCCCACTGGCTGGCCAGAAAAGCCTAGGGAGTTGGGGAAGGGCCCCTGGGTTCTGTCCCACTGGTAAGGTCCCAGAGAGTGGCATGTGTTGCTTCCATTGGTTAATGAATCAAGAAACTGCTTTGGACCTGATAGGGCAGAACTTAGGTAGATGAAGAAAACAGAACTGAATGCTGGGAAGAAGGGCAGAGTGAGGGAAACCATGAATCATCTGCCTGAGATGGACACCAGTTATAGTCTTTCCCGATAAGCAACAGCCACATGGCAATACACAGATTAATGGAGATGGGTTAAACTAATATGTAAGATTTAGCCAATAATAAGTTTGAGCTAATTAGTGTTTCAATTAATACAGTTTCTGTGTGGTTATTTCGGGTGTAAGCTAGCCAGGCGGCCAGGACAAACAAGAGACCCTCTCCTTGTAACACTGGAGCAGGCTGTGTTGCAGGGTTCCAAGGACTTCACTGGCGAAAAGGCGGGCTTGGGGACAGGGTGGGTTTGGGGAAAGAAAGCCTGGCAGCAGGAACACTCCCCGTTGGCTGGTCAGAAAAGCTTAGGGAGTTGAGGAGGGCCCCCTGGGTTCTGTCCCACTGGTAAGGTCCCAAAGAGTGGGGCATCCAGCTGTCCGGGCTTGTGGTCGCTAACTCACCTCTCCGGTCCCCTCAGCACTGGAGTTCCATCCATTTTCCTGCAAAATTCAGAACAGGCTGACTGAACTCACAGAGATCTGCCCGCCTCTGCCTCCCAAGTGCCTAGATTAAAGGTGTGAGCCACCATAGCCTGGCCCCCATAGAGGCATATAAAGTATAGTTTAAGAATTTAATTGAATGATATGAGCAAGCAATGAGTAATCTGAAGTAAATTAACTCTTGTATGCTACAAACAAGAGGAGAATGAAAACACATTCCAAGAACAAGTCCAAGTTTTTGAAGAAACTGAGGTCATAAAAATCTGTCTTAAGCCAGGCGGTGGTGGCTCACGCCTTTAATCCCAGCACTTGGGAGGCAGAGACAGGCAGATTGCTGTGAGTTCAAGGCCAACCTGATCTACAAGAGCTAGTTCCAGGACAGGCTCCCAAACTACAGTGAAACCCTGTCTCAAAAAACAAAACAACAACAACAAAAAAAAAAAAAGAATCTTGTCTTGTCTTGTTTTCTTGGGGTTTTCTTATAAGCACTCAGAAATCTCATAGGATTTCATTCTTAGACTGTGTCCCAACAGCTCTCCCCTTTTTTATGTTTTTAAACACAGAATATCCAGAGTAGTTTTAAGATGCTGTATAAAAGTGTTTGTCATTTGATGCATGAGTGTCCTATAACAAGCAAATTATAAATGTAATAAATAATATTGAAATTGTGAAAGAACCGTCTATCACCAAGAACAGGAATCCAAACTATTTCGAGGAGTATTGGTTATATTACCATACTGATTAAAAAAAATCTAGCAAATAGCTTGAAGAGATCCATATGGTGAGTAGTTCTGGTATCTCACAGAACATAAGCCCACATTTGCCTTTAATTGGAATGCTAATGTTATGACATCTTATGCAAATGGGAAGTGATTCAAATCCCAAGGAAAAAATTAAATACAGTTCCTTCTTCAAATGGAAGAATAAATCTTTTATGGTCCCAAGGCCCACTTAGTCATCAACACAGAGCCATTGGTGGTACGGGAGAATTGTCTGTATTCTGTCAATCATGTTTTAAATAAATGCTGATTGGCCAGGCAGGAAGTATAGGCAGGAAAACCAGACAGGAAGTAGAAATGATGCAATGAGAACAGGAGAATTCTGGGAAGGAGGAAGTTGATTCCTCCCAGTCCTGCGCAGACACCGAAGAAGCAGGATGTGACCTGCCAGCTGAAAAAGGTACCAAGCCATATGGCAAAAATAGATCAGAATAATGGGTTAATATAAGCTACAAGAGCTAATAGGTAGCCTGAGCAAATGGGCCAATCAGCTTTATAACTTATAGAGATCTCTGTGTGACTTTCTTTGGGGCTTGCCAGTTGTGGGATACTGGGGGGGAGGGACAGAAACCCCAACAAGCCTGACCCTCATGTTACACATTAGTATTGATAACAGGAGCTGGATCCAAACAATCCAGTGTGAAGCTAAAAAGGATGAGTAATGTTAGATCCATACATGTACTCAGCAGCACTCACTGCAGATGCATGGGTCAAGTCAACTAGCAGTTCCAGAAAAAGGTTTGCAGGTCACATAGAGCAGAGTTCTGTGTTTGTAGAACAGCTTCTCCCTTGGTGTACAGGGTCTTATCTTGGCCCCAGGTGGGTTAATAGAGTTCTGATGATATGGTTCATATCTCCTTTTCCCCATTAGCTGGAGGGTTGCTATCTTTCCTGTGAGTTCCATGCTCTTCTCACCTTGTGCAGCTGTCCTTGATGGTCCCTGAAAAGAGCTGAACAGAAATCCAAAATGTTTCAGTGGATCTATCTGCAATGACAGATGCATGTATCTTCCCAATTTTTCAGCCAACTGGACTTCCAAGTCTCAAACTATTTAAACCACGCAGACCTAGCTCAAAACAGTTCAGAGTGTTCTGCAGAGAAATGATTTTAAGCTCTGAAACATATACAACCTGTAGGTTAATTTTTAAACTTAAAAGTACCTCTTGATCCTTTTCCTTTTTTGAATTTTTTTTAGTGAATTGTTTTAACATGCTATTTGCTCTTTCAATTATATTCTGGCCTTGAGAATTTTAAGGAATGCTTGTAATATGATTAATACTTTACAGTTATTAAAATACTTTATTAGTATAAGCTATTCCATTGCAAGTTGTCTAGAAGTAAAAACTCCCATAATAGTAAAGGTTTTGATAAGAGTAGAGTCTACTACAGAAGCATTCTCTTGAGGACTGATGTACAGCCAAAGAAATTTAGAATAGATATAAACAAATACATGCAGATAGGGCATCCAAGGTTCAAGAGCAAAGGGTTCAAGACAGTCATTTATTATAATTCATTAGTAGTTTTAACTTAATTCAAGCTATATGACTCTACTAGTGTAAAAAAAATCAATCAGATATTCTTGCACAATTTATCTCACTTCTATATGTGGGGTAGGGCACTGTACATGAAGTCAATTAGCTTTAGTGTGTAGGTGCTTATGTACCTGTTCTGGAGAAGAAAAACAAGGCAGGTTCATACATCTGATCACTTATTTCCTTAGCAATAAAAACACAGGGAGGTTAGAGTATGAGTACAAAGGATATGTGCTGGTTTTAACCAGAAGTTGTAGCTCCTGTAGTAATGGGAAAATAACAGCAAGTAAAGATAGAATTAAAACAGCTTCTATTGCTGGAAATAATCGTACAACATAGACAGAATCTGAAACAATATTTAAAGGTTTATAAATGAACTGTAATACATCAATCAAAACAGCTGGTTCCACATGTTGAGCTCTAGAAAAAGAAGTATTAATAGATTGATGAATTTCTGGACTATGAATCCTTGCTAATCCATTAGATGAGCCATTGATAGAATTGTTCTGCCTCTAGAATGGAAGAGGTTTGGACATTTTTTGTAATCACAAATTCAGGTCATGTGAAAAAAATATTATAGCTTGGGCTGGAGAGATGGCTCAGAGGTTAAGAGAACTGACTGCTGTTCCAGAGGTCCTGAGTTCAATTCCCAGCAACCACATGGTGGCTCACACCCATCTATAATGAGATCTGGTGCCCAAAACACTATATACATAATAAATAAATTAAAAATAGTTTTTTAAAAATAAAAATAAAATTATAGCTTGACAGCTGGATAATAGTTTCCTAGCCTTCCACAGTAATCTGCAAATAATGTGAAAGTCCATAGAGTTCTCTAACATGTTTAAGCACTGATTGTTAGTTAAGAAAAATATAATACAGCAAAGATCAAATCCATATAAGTGATAATATCAGGTCCTGATCAAGAAGAGTAAGGAAAGCTGGTAGTATATTTTTACCCCTTTTGGTATAAACAAATCCATTCCAAAGGCTCATTCTCTGGTACTATAATACATGTAGGAGACAAATTAGTGGGGAGAAAAGTAATTTTAAAGGGAGTGAAAATCCACATGACACACAATGTCTCTGTTATTCCAAATTCAGGTATCTGTAGTTCTTCCTTTGCCTCCGGAGATAATGTGTGAGGACTATCCAATGCTGCCTCTCCTCTGGTTTTAAATAGAATAGTTAGTGCATCATTGGGTACTCCTAAAGGATAACACAATCAATTAATATGCCCTAATAATTTCTGAAAGTCATTGAGTGCTTTTAAATTATCTTGTCTGGGTGGCACATGTCTTTAATCCCGGTAGTCGGGAGACAGAGGCAGGTGGATCTCTGTGAGTTCAAGGCCAGCCTGGTCTACAAGAGCTAGTTCCAGGACAGGCTCCAAAGCTACAGAGAAACCTTGTCTCGAAAAACAAAACAAAGTCTTGTCCAATGGATGACTTTTTTGTGTGGTTTAACAGTTATTCTAGTAACTAATTTCCCCAAATATTGTACAGTGTCTGATCTTTGTACCATTTCAGCGCAATAATAAGTTCATTTTGGCATATCCTGAGTCATGTCATCTATGAATTATGGCTCTTCCTCTTTGGAGCAGGCAAACAGGATATCATCTATATATTGAGTGACATTAGGCTAAAGTAAGGCCTCCCTCACAGGCTCCAACACCTTTCCTATATAGTATTCATTCATAGTAAGGGAATTTGTCATGCCTTGAGGTAATAGAGTCCATTGACATTGAAGCACTGGTTCTTTACAATTGAGTGAAGGGAAAAGGCAAAATGCATGTTATCATTAGGATGAATACATATAGCATAAAAGCAATTTTTTAAATCCAAAACTATTGAAGGCCAATATTTAGGAATACCTATGGACATGAGGAAACCTGGCTGTAAATCTCCTATTGGCCAGTTAGAGCTTTATAGCCTTTATGATGTAAATAAATCCATTTCACAGGTTTGTCGTATGCTATAATATCTGTAGATGACAATTTAGTGGAGAAATGAGTATGTTTAAAGTCAACAAAGGAGCCATATGTTACATAATGCCTTTTTGGTCTGAATTTAATAGTTGTAACTTTTAGAATTTGCTGAAGTTGCACTGGACATGCCAATTAAAACTCATGAGGCCAGGAAGGAATTGGCAAAGGAAGTTAAGCTTTCCCACATGTGCTCCTAAGTCCTCATCAAGATGGAGAATTCAAAATTTGGTTAATGAACAAATAACACACCCCATGCTACAGGGTCATTTTCAGAAAATGACCAACATGGATGTAAAGACAGCTTTTTGCTTCTTTTACCACTTTTAAGATTTGATCATAAAGATTATATTCATTCAAGAAATTCACCATCACTCCTTCATGTACAATATTCTCCCATTCTTCCTTAATCATTTTGATATCAGCCCCAGTTAATAATCAAGCGACTAAAAATTACACAGTGATCTTTCCCACTTATTAATATGCCTTTTCAATGAACTTTTGGACTCTGTCCTATTTTGCTTCATCTAAAATTCCTTCTTGTGTAAACAGGAATAACAATCATAAACATTTGCAAGCGATTTAATAGTTGCAGTTTTAACACTTGTGCTCTTCCTTACTCTAAAAACTGATAGACTGGTTAGATATAAGGCAACGCCTTCCCTGGTTTCTGCTACCTTGTTCTCATTCACATCCTTTTTGAGGGTCTTCACTCTCTTATCTCGTAGCCAACATCTGTTTCCTCTGCAAGCACAGCTTTTCACCACTCTAGAGATGGATGGTGGGACCTGGGAGAATGAAGCCAATAAATGTGGAAGACTAAAGTCTCATACAATAGCCAACTTTATTCAGAGCCCAAGACAATTTATATTTGGCAGGTTAAGAAAAGTCACATGAGGAAGAAAGGTTTCATGAGTTCAAGCTGTATAAAATGATAAAAACAAGCCACCTGGGCCAAAACATGTCTTTCCATACAGGCATATCAATGATAGTTTAAGCATTTAATGAGTAACAACAGCAAGCAATAATGTATAATCTGAAGTCAACTCACTCCTACCTACTACACCTGGGAGGAACACAAAAACACATGCCAAGATCAATTTCATGTTTTGAAGAAACTAAGGTCTCAAGACTCTTGTCTTTTCTTGAATTGTTAACATAAGCATGTGTAATTCTCTTCAAAAGACCCCTTTCCAGAACCATGTTCCAAAAATACATCTAAATTTATTTTAATTTTAGGAAAAAGCAAAACACATAAATGAAGTTTTTTTAAAACTATGGAAAATACACATACACAAATACATATCTATCTTTGTACCATTTGCATACCTGGTGCCCAAGGAAGCCAGAAGAGTGCAACAGATCTCCAGGACAAGGCTTTAGAAGTAGTTCTAAGCCATCTGATGTGGGTGCTAGTATTCAAACGTGGGTACCCAACGGCAGCTTTACTACTGAGGCAAATTCCTGACTCCCAAATACGTCATTATAGTGTAGAAGATGAAGATGTGCAAGTACTCCTGCTTTCTCTCACTTCATAGTGATGAAATTCCCTATTTGGGCATTGAAGGGTTAAATGATTTCTATCCCTCTATAAATGGACTCTGGACATTGCTTCAAATTATAGTAGTAAATACCATTCTCCTGATGTAAAAGAAGACAACAAAAAATTTACTTGAGTAGAGATGAGTCCAGATTATGTTAGAGAAACTTCCACAATGTGATATATTCTTCTTATATCTTAATTAAGGGAGCCATTCTAGGGTTGGCAGAGACTTGACTCTAGAGGGGTTCCCAGGTGTCTAGGAAGACACCCCCAGCTAGTTCCTTGGGCAGCTGAGGAAAGGGTGCCAGAAATGTCCAGATCCTATTGCCATACTCATGAATATCTTGCATATCACCATAGAACCTTCACCTGGCATTGGATGGAGAAAATGACAGAGCCCCACATAGAAGCACCGCATTGAGCTCCCAAGGTCCTGATGAGGAGCAAAAGGAGGGAGATCATGAGCAAGGAAGCCAGGACCGCGAGGAGTGCTTTTACCCATTGAGACGGTGGGACAGATCTAACGGGAGACCACCAAGTCCAGTTGGAATGGGATTGATGGAACAGGGGACCAAACCGGACTCTGAATGTGGCTGATGGTGGAGGGGTACTGAGAAACCAAGGACAACGGCGATGAGCATGAACTCTACAGCATGGACGGGCTCACTGTGAGCCTTGTCAGTTTGGTTGCTCACCTTCCTGGACTTGGGGGGAGCTGGGAGGACCTTGGACTTAACATAGTGAAGGGAACCCTGATGGTTCTCTGGCTTGGAGAGGGGCGGAGTGGAGGTATAGGTGGAAGGGAGGGGAGGGAAGGGAGAGGAGGAGGGGAGGAGATGGAAATTTTTAATAAAAAAAAATTTTTAAAAAAAAGAATAGTTTGTATTTTACATGCATAGGTGTTTTGTTTGTATGTATGTCTCTATGAGTGTGTTGGATATCGTGGAACAGGACTTACAGAAAGTTGTAAACTTCCATCTGGGTGTTGGGAATTGAAACTTTGTCATCTGGATGAACGGCCAGTGTGTTTAATTGCTGCCCTGTCTGACCACAACCCTGTTTTTTTGATTTTTGAGACAGGATTTCTTAGTAAGAATTTTGGCAATAAAACACCATGATGAAAAAGCAATATGGGAAGGATTATTTAGCCTACTCTTCAATATTGCTGTTCATCTTAAAAGATGTCAGGACAGAAACCTAATTGGGACAGGAACCTAGATGCAGGAGTTTATGCAAAGGCCATGCAGGAGATGCTGCTTAGTGATTTGCTCCCTATGGCTTATTCAGCCTGCTTTCTTATAGATCCCAGGATCCTTCCCCATGAATCATTTTAAAAAATGCCTTATAGCCATATCTTACAGAGGCATTTTCTCAATTGAGTTTCCCTCCTGTCAGGTAAGTCCAGTTTGTGCGTGAAATTGACATAAGACCAGTCAGTGCATCAGTTCTCAGCTTCACATGCAAACACATCACTATTGAGCCGCAACCATTCCTTTCCTATTCATTCCCAAAATCTCATATTAAAAACATAAATAACTTTAATAAAAGTCCCATAATCTTTACAAATTCAAATGCATTAAAATTTTTCTTTAAAAATATCCAATCTCACTAAAAATCCAAGATCTCTTTCAAAAGTTCAAAGTCTTTCAATTATGGCTTTATTAAAAATCAAACTTAAATTAAATACCTTCCCCTTCAAGAGGGAAGAATCAGAGCAGTCACATTCTGAAAGAAGGAAAAAGAAACTCCGACAGCATAAATAACTCCACTACTAATGGCTGGGACCCACTCACAAGCTTCAGGGTTTCTCCAAAGAGCCTGGGTCCCTTCACTGGCTCTGCCATCCGCAGTACAAACTTCTCTTCTAGGCTCTGACTGGTTCCACGTCACCACTGCTGATGGTCTGGATGGACACCCCATGGGACTGGCACCTCCAACACGAAGGCGTCTGTGCAAAGCTTTACCTCTTCTGCGAGGTACATAGGATTTTTCTCTAGTATGTATTTTTTCATGATATTGAAGATGACTCTTACGTGCAAAGGCTTTACCACAGTGATTACATTCATAGGGTTTCACTCCAGCATGACTTCTTTCATGACTAAGAAGATTACTGCGAGATGAAAATGCTATACCACACTGATTACATTCAAAGGGTCTCTCTCCAGTGTGACTTCTTTCATGCCTTTGAAGATGACTGTTATGTGCAAAGACTTTACCACACTGGTGACATTCATAGCGTTTCCCTCCAGAATGACTTCTTTCATGCCTTTGAAGATGATTGTTATGTGTAAAGGCCTTACCACACTGATGACATTCAAAGGGCTTCTCAACAGTATGATTTCTTTCATGCCTTTGAAGGCTACTGGGATATGCAAAGGTTTTACCACACTGACTACATTCATAGGGTTTTTCTCCAGTGTGACTTCTTTCGTGTATTTTACGTTCACTGGGACGTGCAAAGGCTTTTCCACATTGATGGCATTCATATGGTTTCTTTCCAGTATGAATTCTGGGCACTTGAAGATGACTGTGACATGCAAAGTCTTGATCACCTTGATTATACTCGTAAGGTTCCATTTTCAAATGTAAAGAAGAATCAGATCTAAATGTTGTGTCACATTGTTTACCCTCACAGGGTTCATCTTTGATATGGAACCTTCTGTGTGTGTGAAGACACCTGTGATGGGTCAAGTCTTTTGTACAAGGCTCACATTTACAGCATCCTTTTCCCAAATGAGTCTTTTCACCACTTGGAAGAGAACTAGAAGGATTCAGAGTTTGGGGACACTGACTGCAAGCAGTGTCAGTCACATTACATGTGCAACATGAACCAGTGCAGGCAGAAGAATTTCCATATTCCTTGTACTCACAAGGTTCTTTTCCATCGTGTGTTTGTGGAAGTGTTCCCAGTGAACTTGGAAATCCAATTGATTGAACACTTGTATCACAATCACTACATCTTCTCATAGCAGGAACCACTACATAGCTCCTATTTTGTGGGGGAGAGAGAGAGGCACATTGCTTCTTTCCATATCCCTTGGGATCACATGAGTTGGATCCAGAGAGACACATCATATACCTATTTAGGGAACAAGAACAAAAGGATTTCACATTCCATTCACACAGCTGAACATTTGTTCTTCATAGAGATGGGGTACAGGGATTAAGGTCTCTCTACCACAACACCCTTCTTGACTGTCATAAACTGCCCCTCTCACTAAACTATGGTGGGTCACTTCAAGAGTAACATTAGCTTGCCTAAAGGTAACTTTGCTTTAAAAAGGTCTTGGACACACCCTAATCCCCTAATGAATGTGAATGCCTTTACAGTACTTGAATGGAATAAAAATTAATGGATAGGTCTACAATATGGATCTCGGAGGACTGTAATTAATATGGTGACATCCACTAAGGCATTGCTTCTTTGTCTTGTTTCTTAGAGGACCACCTTGCAAACACTGATCAGGTACCTGAAATTAAGGTAGTTGATACTGTAAAAATGTAATAATCATCACAAAGCTATAAGTATTTACACTGTTGCTTTTCATTAAATATCAGGGCACATTAAAATTTCTTCAGAAATACAAATCTATCACCTTGCACAAGAAAATTAATTACCTTCCATGTCTTCTAGAACTTTGACGATGTTCTTCAATATTCTGGTCTTCCCATTTGTAACCTAAAATAAATTATCAGAAAATGTATGATATATTATTAGAAATTATGCAAAACTTGAGCTATTATCTTCAGTGAACCTTAGAACCAGGCCTTACTTATTCACCATGTTTTTCTAGTTTGCAGTAGAAGTAACAGTGGATCACCAATCTCCATTAAAGGCTCGTCCCCTTAAGTTTCAAAGTGAAGGAAACTCACATTCTTACCTACAGCAGTGAGGTTCCAGTAGGTTTCCAGCATCACATCTTTGTAGAGACTCTTCTGGGAAGGATCCAGCAAAGCCCACTCTTCATGGGTGAAGTTCACATGCACATCCTCATAGGTCAGTGCATCCTACAATATCCCATATGAATACATAACAGAAATGTTGAGACTGCACTAAAAATGTACACTTCATTGTGAACATATTTATAATTCTGTGTGTTCCACAAATAACATCACAGAATTTCAAATGCAATCACCAAGTCATTTTAGAAAGAAACAGAAAAGGAGAATTATGACTCTCATTTCTGGCCATCTGAAAAGTACATGGCATTGCAAGAGAAATGCTGCTGACTTACACATGAGAGAGACATGCAAACTGAGCAACAGTATTGAACAAACATCAGTAAAAGTTTATCAAAATTACTGACATCAAAAAAGGAAGGAGAGGATGGGCATAATAGTAAACACCTTTAATCCCAAAACTCAGGAGGCAGAGACAAGTAAAGCTCTATGATTTGCAGGCCAGCCTAGTCTTCTGTGTATTGATTTCCGGGACAGCCAAAGGTATATACAGAAACCGTCTCAAACAGGATAAAAAGGGAGAGAGCACTCAGGGGCTCACTCTAAATTCCATCAATGAGTTAAAAATCCACTCAACATATGTAATTGTCTTTCAGAAAACTGGAGTGCCTCAAACTATAAGGCTAATATGATATTCTTAAGAAGTAATGCATTTTAATAAGTTATTGCCTGATAGATTAAAGGATTATCAAAACCATAAATGACTAAAGGCTTATGCTAAAAAATAAAACAAACAAACAAAAACCCAATAGAGTAACTCTTAACAGGTCAAGAGTTAAAATCATCTGTTGCTTTTCCAGAGAAGCTGCATCAATGCCCAACACTCACTTGGAGCTCCCAACAATTTGTAATACTAGTTCAAGAGAATCCAGTGCTCTCTTCTGACTTCAGTGAACACCAGGCACGTACATGGTATACATGCATGGGTATAGGCAAAACATTCTCATGCACATTTCAAAAATTAAAAAAATATATTAAAACATACATATAGATATGTAGAAAGTTACATACTTGCAACGTGATGACTCAGGAGATCAGAATTAATTTCATAAATGTATGCCATCCTGGTGGAAGAAATGATACTTTCTACCAAAGTTTAAAAGTTAAAAAGTGGGCATAGCTCAGCACAAGAGCAAACGCTTCACATGTACAAAAACCTAATTCTTCTCGGCAAAAAGATATGAAAAATACCAGGGCAGAAAAAAAATGGCATAGCAAGGAAAAGCAATTGTTTCTGTTTTACCTTATGCTGTTTAGGAATGGAGTCTGTTATGGTACGAAAGGTGTGGCTGCATGAGAATGAAGGGGGCTGCTCGGTTTCAACCACAGAAAAAGGCAGGTGTGGTCAGGGAATAAACACTCAAAGCCCATCCCCACGGGCTAACGTGGTCCAGAAAGGCCTCTCATACTAGTAGTACCACATGTACCCAGAAGAAAACCACAAACCTGAGACAGAGTCTCAAACACATCTTTGTACTTGGAAAATGTTTCATTCAACCCACCACATTCTGACACGGGTCATGATAGGCTCACACTCAACCCATGATGCAAAATGCAATTACTCTAACCACAAAGATCTCCATATTCTGTACAGTACCAACAACGTTAAAACGTACAAAGTTTCTTCTCACACTGAAGGCAGTCTCTTAACAGTGATATCTTGTGAAATTAAAAAAAAAAAATACATCTACACAACACATGAAGGTACAGAATACATATTTCCTTTTCAAAGACGAATGACTGCACCAAGGCAAGCCTGAACCCTGCTGGGCAAACACCAAGCCCTGCAGCTCTGTGTCAGGCACTTGGGGCTTCAGTTTCAAAGGGTTGAGGTGGCTCTTTCCCTCTGGAACTTTTCACGCATCTCTCTCCTTGGCGGCTTCCACTCCCTACATGCAGCTATTGACGGCAGGTGTCTCAAAGCTTGGGTATCTCAGCATCCAGTATACTCAAAGTACAACCAGGTCTTCATTTCCACACTTTCATACAGTGATCTATCAGTCTCCTCCCTGTTGCTGTGCTCTGCCAAACAGGTGCCTACAACAGGGCTTAACTGAAGCACAGAGGAAGAACCCATGACCTTTAAATTGTGCATCTTTCTTCTTTCAAGAAAATGTGACACATCAATGATGCGTTCACATGGGGCTCTAGATTTGTATTGGCTCTGCCCCACTGGAGCACACCAGCAACGACTTCTGTATGAAGTTGCTTTCTGAGACTAGGAATCTTGTTGCCTTTTCCTTCACTATTTAAATGCTTGGCTGGTTCCAAAGAGGAGCAGGTAGGTGCCTTCTCTTTAATGACCCTAATCGCCCTAATAATTACTGTCTGTTTCAGCTCATGACTGCCCTCTGAAACTACCTAACGCTGTTTTTCTTGCCAAACCACACAGGTTTCATTAATATCTGCCCCTATTGTTGCTCTTTTCCTCTATGGATCAGCATGAGTCATTAGTAATAACCAAGCCACAGACTAAATGTTTTGCCAAGACATTTTCACAGGACACGGGATGAATACATACAAAACATATGCAAAATATTACACAAGCATCTATCTTAATTACTACCCTACTGCTGTAAAGAAACATTATAACCAAGGTGACTGTTATAATGCAAGGCTTTTAATTTGTGGCTTGAATACAGAGGATTACTTCACTGTCATCATGAATGGTAGCATCAAGGTAGGCATGTATGGGGCTGAGACTAACAACCTCATACACAGCAGGCAAAGAGAAAGAAACAGGTGTCTCGGCTTGGGTTTTTTAAATCTCAAAGCCCATCTACAGTGACACCTTAACAAACAAGACACACCTATCCCCACTTGGGCATAACTCCTAATTTTACACAATTAGTTCCACTATTTGGGAACCTAGCATTCAAAAACAGGAGCTTGATGGTCTTGAGCAAATATAAACAATGAAAGAAATATAGTAAAAAGTAAATAAAAATTTTAAATTATTTATTTTATTATTATTTTATTTAGAAAGTAAATAAAATAAAATAAATAAAAATAAAGTAGAAAGAGCTCTAAAGGAAAGGTAAAAGAAACTGAGGGAAAACAGAGTGAGAACAAATGAGAGGCAGAGAGAGAGAGAGAGAGAGAGAGAGAGAGAGAGAGAGAGAGAGAGAGAGAGAGAAGGAAGAAACTATTCACCCCACATAGGGGGAGTCAGTACTTCTTGCTGGATTGCAGACTTCATCAAAATAACCTTCCCTAGCTCACCTAAGAAGAGATTAAACAGTATAAGACATCCAAACTACAATGTAAATCCCTATCTTTTCTCTGAGTGCATAGCATTATCCTTTGTTTCACTCCCTACCCAGTTCTCTCAGAGAACCTGGGAAACCTTAGATTAAGTCAGGTAGTAGCAATGAAGGCAATTCCTTGGCGTTTTCAATGTGACTTTTGTAGATGATGTCATCTGGACAG
This sequence comes from Arvicola amphibius, assembly GCF_903992535.2. Classification (NCBI taxonomy): domain Eukaryota; kingdom Metazoa; phylum Chordata; class Mammalia; order Rodentia; family Cricetidae; genus Arvicola; species Arvicola amphibius. The sequence continues at coordinate 98,360,751 of NC_052047.1, forward strand.
TGTATTTCTAACTGAGTAGAAGTGCCTCAAAAGGCTACTAAGGTTTTATATTCAGTTTCGCTGTTATAGCAAGTTGGATTCCAAAGTCTCAAATTCCAGCCAACATGGAGAGTCACAGATCTGTCTGAGCACGGTCCAGACCACACTCTACTGGGATAAAATGCAGCCAAACAACATGTTGTGTCTGGGGACTGAAGAGAAATGAACCACCGGGACGATAATACTTAGCTTCCAGTTATAATCTGTTGATAAGACACATGGATGGACTCAACTGTCTCTGCTTGAGGCCACAGAATTCTTTCCTCTATTTCTTTGCTGTGTGGAGCCTACATGCCTAAGCCATAGGTACCATCTCCACCTATATTCATGATAACCTAATTAAAATGCCCTTTTAAAGAACTGGTGTAACAGTGCACATTTAAGCTTTGAGAACTGTGGGTCCCACTGGGACTTGTGTCTGATGGAGATGGGCTAATCTTAGCAGTGAGCTGAACCAACCTTGTGGTTTGCTGCTATCTTGGCTATTATGTCAATAGTATACTACAAAAATTCAGAATTTGAGTTCAATAAAAACTCTAATAATTTATGGTATCAACAACAGAAAACTGATGGCAAAAGGTCATCCTGAATGAAATAATGATCAACATAAGATTGAATATTTACCACACCAGTGACATCATCCAACTTCAAAACTTCACACACAACTACCATAAAGATTGTACCATCTGGGGAAGAATAAAGGGGTCAACAGAACATTAGAGCAAATAGACATAAGAACACAACTAAAACATACTCGGTGTTGATCAACCAGACTAGAAAACCCAGTAAGTATGGGCTCCCTAACACACGTGACTAGAACATAGTGGCATTTATATGCAAATGTATACTAACGGATTTTAAGATCTGTACAAAATTAACTCCAGAGGGATCTTATACCTGCATGTTAGATGACAAGTCCAGAACTGTGAGATTCTGGAGAAACTAGGGCTCGCTAGTTAGCAAATCTGCCTTCCACTGTAACAGCAAAAACAGCTGAGGTGTGCTCACTGCACGGCGAGGTCAACAAAGAGCATGTTTCCACACAAGGGCTCCTGCTCCCCTTGGTCAGGAAGGAAGGCTTGACAGGAACTCAAGCACATCAGGAACCTGGAAGCAGAAGCTGATGCAGAGGCCATGCAAGGTGCTTCTTACTGGTTTGCTCCCCCTGGCTTTCTCCCCTGCTTTCTTATAGAACCCGGATCCACCAGCCTAATGATGGCACCATCTACAATGGACTGGGCACTTCCCCCATCAATCACTAATTAAGAAAATGTCTATACAGGCTTGACTAGAGCCAGATCCTATGGATGCACTGTCTTCATTGACACTTCCTTCTCAGAAGAATCTAGTTGTGCCATGTGAACATAATACTATCCAGACACTGATGATTCATTCACCTTAATGGGACTAAACAGAAACCTGGATGAGTGACCTGTGAAGTGGAGAGAACAGAAAGGAGCTGCCAGAGCCTATGTCCTGCTGGATTTAATGCCTAGGGCTAGAGGAGTGTAAATGCATTCTGCTCTTAGAACTTGTGTGTGTTTAGGAAGTCTTTATCCCAACTCTTCAGGAGACTTTTAAATAATATATGAAGCTGACTATGTAGCACATGCCTGTAATCCCAGCATCCAAACTAGCACGGGCTGCACACGAAGGTTCAGGAGATCAGAGACAGCAAAGAGAAATTCTGTGTCAAGTAAGATGTTCTTCTGAGATGCCAGGATGTATTTGGTCAGATGTTCTATCAGTGATCTACAGCCACAGCACCCTGTTTTCCATGCATGCCGACTTAAGTGTTGCACACATGCGGAAGTCAGAGAACAACATGTGAGAGTCATTTTTTCCATCATGTGAACCCTGGGGATTGAACTCAAGTCAACAGGTTCAGAAGCAAGCACCTGAACCAATTGTAGGCATTCTATTTTCATGGGTTAGGACATCTATTGCTGTTCTGCTGAGGGGCAAGGTTTCTCTATGTAGACCTGACTCATCTGGAACACTATACAAACACTAATTTAAATTTGCTTCCTTCCTTCTGCCTCTGTCCTGAGTCCTGCAATTACACCATGCACCACCACACACAGCAGCTTTTGTTTGGAGAGGACACTGTCTCAAGTAGTTCAGGTTGGCCTCAAGTTCAGTAAACAGCAGACGTTATTAGTCTTGCATTTTTTCCATACAAAGGTACATTCTCCCCGTAGTGACATTTTAATAGTCAGCACAGTGACATACATAGTGGAAGTCTATCCACAAGAATGGCTTAGCACATCACCTTGGGTTGAAAAGCACATACCAAGTTAGGCAGGGACAGTGGGGAAGAATACTGAAAGAGACTACTAGAAAGGGGGATCATTTTGGAGTCAGATAAAAACCTGGTGCAAGGGAACCTCCCAGGAATCTACAAGGATGATCCCAGCTAAGACACCTTGTAATAGTGGATACTTAAACTGAACTAGTCATCTCCTGTGACCAGAATGGTGCCTAAGCCAACTTTCAGAGAGGCATCATCCAGCAACTGATGGAAATAGATGCAGACCCAGAGACAAGCATTAGGTGGGTTTGGGGAACCTGGAAGAAGAGGGAGAGGAAGAATTGTAGGAACCAGAGGAGTCAAGGACATCACAAGAAAACTCACAGAATCAACTAACCTAGACTCACAGAGGCTCACAAGAGTGAACCAACTACCAGGGAGCCTGCATGGGACTGACCTAGGCACTCTGCAAATATATTACAGTTGTGTAGCTTGGTCCTCTTCTGGGACTCCTAAAAGCAGGAACAGGAGCTATCTCCAACTATTTTACAGGTTTGGGGGATCCAACTCCTCATTCTAGGTAGCCTTGCCCAGCCTTAATGCATGTGGAGGTGCTTGGTCTTACTGCAACTTGATATGCCATGTTTTGTTGACACTAATGGGAGACCTGCCTGTCCTAAACAGAAACAGAGGAGTGGGTTGGCAAGTGGGAACAGAGACTGGGTGGGAGGAGAGGAGGGAAAGGAAAAGGAGATGTGGAGAGTGTAGACACATCAGCAGGCTGGCTACTGACTGCCTGCGCTACTTTATAACTCAATGTTCTGACTTCTGGGAGTATTCAGGAACATGGTGGGTCACGCTTGTTACTTAAAAGTGCAGTGTGCCAGGTAGGTTGATCCCCAGGACATGCCTGCATTTTGCTTTCCTGAAAGCAGAGCCACATGATCAATGGACAGGGTATAACAACCAATATTATTACAACTAAAGAGAGAACAGCAAAGGTCAAGGAAAACCAGTGCCACTGACAACTAAGCTGGTGACAGTTCCCTCAGCTCCCTTACTGGGACTGCCTTCAAATACATGTCCTCCCTTGCCTGAAAATGACCCTGAAGCATGGGGTAAGGAACTCAATAATCTGTCTAACCTTAAGATCCTTCCACTTCCTGATGAGGACTATGAAACACATGAAAATGCTAACTTCGACAAATTCCACAGGACTGGGACTGAACCGGCCACCTAGGACAGAGTGGACCTGAGGAAGCAAGCTCCACAGGACCAGAAGCCAGGAGCCAATCCAGTCCCAGGACACTGGCCGACCAAGACTGAGCCAGCAACCTGATCCAGAGTCAGCAATCTCCACCAGAAAAGATACAGGAGAGTAACTGCTGAGTGAGTGAGCCAGAGCCAGAGTCTGCTGAGGGTCTGGACATGAATCTGGGACCTTCAAGGAGTAGACCTAAGCCAGGACCCCTGTGGGTCTGGGCGAGAGTCTAGGATCTCCCAGGAACTAGGCCGGAGCCAGTCTGGGAGTAAATCTGGGACCTCCGAAGGAGTAGGCAGGAACCAGAGATCTCTGCTGGGCCAGGCATGAATCTGGGACTTCAGAGGGAGTAGGCCTGAGCCAGGACCTCTGTGGGTCTGGGACATCAAAGGGAATAGGCAGAAACCTGGAAACTCTACGGGTCCGAGTGTGAGTCTGGGACCTCTGAGAGTGTAAGCATGAGCCAGGTTCACTGCGTCTGGGCACACCCAAGCCTGGGAACTCTGAGGTAGTAGACCGGAGCCAGAAACCTTTCCAGGACCAACTCCAAGCCAGGGACTTCTGCAGGAGGGGATCCAGACCAGGATTTACAGAAACAGGTCATAGCCGCTAACTTAGGCCAAAGCAGGACTGAGACAGCAAACTCCAACGGAGCAGAGCAAAGCACAGTAACACGGAGCTATCTACATGAACAGGAGTAACCAACAGGGTAACTATAACTGTGACATTGACTATACCATGAGGAACAACCATCTGACCTTTGGATTCACTGGCACCTAGGAGATTAATCAACAGAATCTCAGACAGCCCCAACCACACCTATTAGAGGAAAAGATGAGTAGAAATGGTAAGAACACACGCAACACCACAAAGAGCATCACAATACCAGTAAAACCTAAAGACCCTACAACAGCAAGACCTGAACAACCAAATATAGATGAAGCAGAAGAAAGTGACCTAAACAATAACTTCAAGAGAATGTTTGAAACTCTTAAAAAGGAAATGAAAACTTTCCTCAAAGAAATGGAGGAAAAGACAAAAAAAATTGGAAGACATCAACAAATCCCTTAAAGACAACCAAGAAAAAGAAATCAAACAATGAAAAAAATTATTCAAGACTTAAAAACAGAAATAGAGACAATACCCCTTTAGTCCTGGCGGCTTCCCTGGGCTGCCTGGAATCCCTGATCCTGTGCAGTGGAGTTCCATCTGGACTGGTGAGTGAGTACGACCCTGGGGCAACCTGCCCTGGAAGAGAGCACAGACCCCCTCCCCCAGCTCCCTCTGCAGGCTTGTCTTTGTTTCTCATGTCCCTGCCTCTCCCAAGCCTTCCCTAGTGTTTTCAGGTGTCCTGCTCCCTTACTAAGGCCATCCACCCAAAGGGGTCAGACTCTGGCCTCCAGGCAGGTCTGAGGATTCCTGCAAGGGAGTGAGGTCTTCTTCAGATTGTGCCGCAAGGAACAGCTCCTGCTCTGGCACTGAGGAGATCCAACCAGATTCAGTCACAGCAAAGATTGGTCTAAGACACCAAGCACCTCACGGCTCCATTCAAAGGAAGAGATGGGCAGGCGCCAATGCAAGGACTCCTCCAACAACATGAAAGGCAACTTGACATCACCAGAATCCAGACATCCCGAAACAACAAGAATTGAACACCCTACTCCAGAAGATATAGAAGAAACCGACCTTAAACAGTACTTTATGAAAATAATAGAGGACCTTAAACAGGAGGTAAAAAACTGCCAGAAAGAAATGGAGATGACAAACAAAAAGGTAGACGAAATAAATAAATCTCTCAAAGATACCCAAGAAAAACAAGAAAAGCAATCAAACAGGTAAGGGAAACAGTACAAGACCTGATAAATGAAATGGAGGTAATGAAGAAAACACAATCTGAGGGAAGACTGGAAATGGAAACTCTGAGTAAACGAACAGAAACTTCAGAGACAAGTATTTCCAACCGAATACAAGAGATGGAAGAAAGAATCTCGGACTCTGAAGATACTATAGAGGAAATAAATTCACAGATTAAAGAACAAAACAAATCTAACAAATTCTTAACACAGAACATCCAGGAAATCTGGGACACCATGAAAAGACCGAACCTAAGAATAATTGGGGTAGAAGAAGGAGAAGAATTACAACTCAAAGGCCCAGAAATTATATTCAACAAAATTATAGAAGTAAACTTCCCCAACCTAAAGAAGGATGTTCCTATGAAGGTACAAGAAGCATACAGATTCCAGGACAGGCTCTAGAAACTACAGGGAAACCCTGTCTCGAAAAAAAAAAAAAAAAAAAAAAAAAAAGAAGCATACAGAACACCAAATAGACTGGATCAAAAGAAAGCATCCCCACACCAGATAATAATCAAAACACAAAACATACAGAATAAAGAACATATATTAAGAGCTGCAAAGGAAAAAGGTCAAGTAACATATAAAGGGAAACCTATCAGAATTACACCTGATTTCTCAATGGAAACCATGAAAGCCAGAAGAGCTTGGATAGATGTGCTACAGACACTAAGGGAACATGGATGCAAGCCTAGACTACTATACCCAGCAAAGCTTGCATTCACCATTGATGGAGAAAACAAGATATTCCAGGACAAAAACAGATTTAAACAATACGTAGCCACAAATCCAGCCTTGCAGAAAGTAATAGAAGGAAAATCACAAACCAAGGAGAACAACAACACCCACAATAACTCAGGCATCTAGCGACCCTTCACCAGCACAACTAGAAGAAGGGAAACACACAAACTCTACTACAAAAAAAATGACCGAAGTTAACAACCACTGGCCATTAATATCACTTAATATCAACGGACTCAATTCACCTATAAAAAGGCACAGCCTAAGAGATTGGATACGAAAACAGGATCCAACATTCTGCTGTTTACAAGAAACACACCTCAACCACAAAGACAGACACCTACTCAGAGTAAAGGGTTGGGAAAAGGTTTATCAAGCAAATGGACCTAAGAAACAAGCCGGTGTGGCCACACTAATTTCCAACAAAGTTGACTTCAAACTAAAATCAATCAGAAGAGATGGAAAGGGACACTTTATACTCATAACAGGAAAAATCCTTCAGAAGGAAGTCTCAATCCTGAATATCTATGCCCCTAATATAAAAGCTCCCACTTACGTAAAAGAAACACTTCTAGAACTCAAGGCAGCCATCAAACCACACACACTAATAGTTGGAGACTTCAACACTCCTCTCTCACAAAGGGACAGGTCAATCAGACAGAAACCTAACAGAGAATTGAAAGACTTAATGGGGGTAATAAACCAAATGGACTTAACAGACATCTATAGAACATTCCACCCAAATAGGAAAGAATATACCTTCTTCTCTGCGGCTCATGGAACCTTTTCGAAAAGTGACCATATACTTGGTAACAAAGCAAACTTCCACAGTTACAAAAAATATTAGTAACCACCTGTGTCTTATCGGATCACCATGGATTAACATTAGAAATCAACAACAATGCTACCCCCAGAAAGCCCACAAACTCATGGAAACTGAACAGTCAACTACTGAACCACACCTGGGTCAAAGAAGAAATAAAGAAAGAAATTAAAGTCTTTCTTGAATTTAATGAAAACAAAGACACACATACTCAAACCTATGGGACACAATGAAAGCAGTGCTAAGAGGAAAGTTCATAGCACTAAGTGCCCACTTAAAGAAAACGAAGAAAGCACTCATTGGTGACTTAACAGCACACCTGAAAGCTTTGGAAAAAAAAGAAGCAGACTCACCTAGGAGAAGTAGAAGACTGGAAATAATCAAACTGAGGGCAGAAATCAACAAAATAGAAACACAGAAAACAATCCAAAGAATCAATGAAACAAAAAGCTGGTTCTTGGGAGAAAATCAACAAGATTAACAAACTCTTAGCCAAACTAATCAAACGGCAGAGGGAGAACACGCAAATTAATAAGATAAGAAATGAAAAGGGGGACATAACCACAGACACAGAGGAAATTCAGAGAATCATTAGATCTTACTACAAAAGCCTGTATGCCACAAAATTGGAAAATGTAAAAGAAATGGACAGTTTTTTAGATAAATACCATATACCAAAGTTAAACCAGGACCAGGTAAATGCTCTAAATAGTCCTATTAGTCGCGAAGAATTAGAAACTGTTATCAGAAACCTCCCTACCAAAAAGAGCCCAGGACCAGATGGTTTCAATGCGGAATTCTACCAGAACTTCCAAGAAGACCTAATACCTATACTCCTTAAGGTATTTCATAATATAGAAACACAAGAGTCACTGCCAAATTCCTTCTATGAAGCTACAGTTACCCTGATACCTAAACCACACAAAGACTCAACCAAGAAAGAGAATTACAGGCCAATCTCACTCATGAACATTGACGCAAAAATTCTCAATAAAATACTGGCAAACCGAATCCAAGAACACATTAGAAAAATATTCCACTACGATCAAGTAGGCTTCATGCCAGAGATGCAGGGCTGGTTCAACATACGAAAATCTATCAATGTAATCCATCATATAAATAAACTGAAGGAAAAAACCCATATGGTCATCTCATTAGATGCTGAAAAAGCATTTGACAAAATTCAGCACCCCTTTATGATAAAGGTCTTGGAGAGATTAGGGATACATGGGTCATTCCTAAATATAATAAAGGCTATTTACAGCAAGCCGACAGCTAACATCAAATTAAACGGAGAGAAACTCAAGGCCATCCCACTAAATTCAGGAACACGACAAGGCTGTCCACTCTCTCCTTATCTCTTTAATATAGTGCTTGAAGTTCTAGCAATAGCAATAAGACAACATAAGGGAATCAAGGGGATTCGATTTGGAAAGGAAGAAGTTAAACTTTCATTATTTGCAGATGATATGATAGTGTACATAAGCGACCCCAAAAACTCCACCAAAGAACTCCTACAGCTGATAAACTCCTTCAGTAACGTGGCAGGTTACAAGATCAACTCCAAAAAATCAGTCACCCTCCTATACACAAAGGATAAGGAAGCAGAGAGGGAAATCAGAGAAGTATCACCTTTCACAATAGCCACAAATAGCATAAGATAGAGTAACTCTAACCAAGGAAGTGAAGGATTTATTTGACAAGAACTTTAAGTCTTTGAAGAAAGAAATTGAAGAGGATACCAGAAAATGGAAGGATCTCCCTTGCTCGTGGATTGGGAGGATCAACATAGTAAAAATGGCAATTCTACCAAAAGCAATCTATAGATTCAATGCAATCCCCATCAAGGTCCCATCAAAATTCTTCACAGATATTGAGAGGACAATAATCAACTTTATATGGAAAAACAAGAAACCCAGGATAGCCAAAACAATCTTATACAATAAAGGTACTTCTGGAGGCATTACCATCCCTGACTTCAAACTCTATTACAGAGCTACAGTATTGAAAACAGCTTGGTATTGGCATAAAAACAGAGAAGTCGACCAATGGAATCGTATAGAAGACCCGGATCTTAAACCACAAACCTATGAACACCTGATTTTTGATAAAGGAGCCAAAAGTACACAATGGAAGAAAGAGGGCATCTTCAACAAATGGTGCTGGCATAACTGGATGTCAACCTGTAGAAGAATGAAAGTAGATCCATATCTATCACCATGTACAAAACTCAAGTCCAAATGGATTAAAGACCTCAATATTAATCTGAACACACTGAGCTTGATAGAGGAGAAAGTGGAAAGTACTCTACAACAAATGGGCACAGGAGACTGTTTCCTACATATAACCCCAGCTGCACAGACATTAAGGGAAACATTGAATAAATGGGACCTCCTGAAGCTGAGCAGCTTCTGTAAAGCAAAGGACACTATCACTAAGACACAAAGGCAGCCTACTGACTGGGAAAAGATCTTCACCAACCCTGCAACTGACAAAGGTCTGATCTCTAAAATATATAAGGAACTCAAGAGACTAGACTTTAAAATGCTAATTAACCCAATTAAAAAATGGGGCGCTGAACTGAACAGAGAATTCTCAACAGAAGAAGTTCAAATGGCCAAAAGACACTTAAGGTCATGCTCAACCTCCTTAGCTATCAGGGAAATGCAAATCAAAACAACTTTGAGATATCATCTTACACCTATCAGATTGGCTAAAATCAAAAACACCAATAATAACCTTTGCTGGAGAGGTTGTAGGGTAAGGGATACACTCATCCATTGCTGGTGGGAATGCACACTTGTGCAACCACTTTGGAAAGCAGTGTGGCGGTTTCTCAGGAAATTCGGGATCAACCTACCCCAGGACCCAGCAATTCCACTCTTGGGAATCTACCCAAGAGATGCCCAATCATATTACAAAAGCATTTGTTCAACTATGTTCATAGCAGCATTATTTGTAATAGTCAGATCCTGGAAACAACCTAGATGTCCTTCAGTAGAAGAATGGATGAAGAAACTGTGGAATATATACATATTAGAGTACTACTCAGCAGTAAAAAACAATGACATCTTGAATTTTGCATGCAAATGAATGGAAATAGAAAACACTATTCTGAGTGAGGTAACCCAGACCCAAAAAGATGAACATGGGATGTACTCACTCATAATCAGTTTCTAGCCATAATTAAAGGACATCAAGCCTATAATTCGGGATCCTTGAGAAGATAATAAGAAGGTGAACCCAAAGAAAAACATATAGTAATCCTCCTGGATATTGGAAGTAGACACGATCGCCGGGCAAAAATTGGGAACTTGAGGGTGGGGCGAGACGCAGCCAAGGGAACATGGGGAGAGAAAAGCATGAAGGGGAGAATGGGGGGAGCTCGGAGGAATGGGATGCTTGGGATACAGGAAGGGTGGATATGGGAGCAGGGAAGCATGTATCTTAATTTAGGGAGCCATCTGAGGGTTGTCAAGAGACTTGACTCTAGAGGGGTTCCCGGGTTTCTGGGAGACGCCCCCAGCTAGTTCCTTGGGCAGCTGAGGAGAGGGAGCCTGAAAAGGCCAGTTCCTGTAGCCATACTGATGAATTTCTTGCTTATCACCATAGAACCTCCACCTGGAGATAGATGAAGAAAACGACTGAGCCCCACATTGGAGCACCGGACTGAGCTCCCAAGGTCCTGATGAGGAGCAGAAGGAGAGAGAACATGAGAAAGAAAGTCAGGACCGTGAGGGGTGCGTTTACTCATGAAGACGGTGGGACAGAACTAACGGGAGATCACCAACTCCAGTTGGAATGGGACTGATGGAACATGAGACCAAACCGGACTCTCTGAATGTGGCCGACGGTGGAGGCTGACTGAGAAGCCAAGGACAAAGGCGCTGGGCTTTGATTCTTCTGCATGGACGGGCTCTGTGGGAGCCTTCTCAGCTTGGTTGATCACCTTCCTGGACCTGGGGGGAATTGGGAGGACCTTGATACTTAACATAGAGTAGGGAACCCCAATGGCTCCTTGGCCTGGAGAGGGAGGGGGGGGTATGGGTGGAGGGGAGGCGAGGGAAGGGGGAGGAGAAGGGGAGGAGATGGAAATTTTTAAATATAAAAAAATAAACCAAAAAAAAAAAAAAGAAATAGAGACAATAAAGAAAACACAAACCGAGGGAATTATAGAAACAGAAATCATGAGAAAATTATCAGGAACCACAAACGCAAGCATGAACAACAGAATACAAGAGATGGAAGAGAGAATCTCAAACACTGCAGATACAATAAAGGAAATAGACTCATCAGTTAAAGAAAACATTAATTCTAACAAAAGCTTAACCAAAAATATTGAGGAAATGTGGGACACCATGAAAGGCCAAATCTAAGAATAATCGGTATAGAAGAAGGAGAAGTTCAACTCAAAAGCACAAAAAATATATTCAACAAAATCATAGAAGAAAACTTTCCCAACCTAAAGAATGATATGCCTATGAAGATAAAAGAAGCTTACAGAACACCAAATAGACAGGATCCAAAAAAAAAGTCCTCTTGCTACATAATAATCAAAACACTAAACATACAGAATAAAGAAAGAATATTAAGAACTGCAAAGGAAAAAGGCCAAGTAGCATATAAAGGTAGACCTATCAGAATTACACCTGACTTCGCACTAGAAACACTGAAAGCCAGAAGGTCATGGTCAAGCAATATGCAGACATTATGAGACCACGGATGTCAGTCCAGACTACTATGCCCAACAAAACATTCAATCACCATAGAAGGACAAAACAAGATATTCCATGACAAAAACTAGATTTCACCAATACCTAGCCACAAACAAAGTAATAGAAGGAAAACTCCAACCCAAGGAAGTTGGATACACCAAAAAAAAAAAAAAAAAAACACAGACAATCGACAGTCTCATAACAGTAAATCCCAAAGAAGGGGAAAATGCACAAATTAGCATTACCAACAATGAAAACTAAATTAACAGGAGACAGTAATCACTGGTCAATAATATCCTTAATGTAAATGAAATCAACTCACCTATAAAAAGACACAGGATAACAGATTGGATACGAAAACAGAATCCATCCCTCTTCTGCAGACAAGAAGCACATCTCAACCTCAAAGACAAACTCATCTCAGAGTAAAGGGTTATGAAAAAATATACCAATCAAATAGACCTAAGAAATAAACAGGTGTAGCTATCCTAATATCTAACAAAATAGACTTCAAGCTAAAATCAGTCAAAAGAGACAAAGAAGAACATTTCATATTAATCACAGGAAAAATCCATAAAGGGGAAATCTCAATACTGAACATCTATGCCCCAAATACAAGGGTACCATCATATGTAAAAGAAATACTTCTAAAGCTTAAATCATACATTAAACCACACACACTAATAGTGGAAGACTTCAACACTCCCCTCTCACCACTGGACAGGTCAGTCAGACAAAAAATAAAAAGAGAATAAGAGAACTAACAGATGTTATGATTCAAATGAACTTAACAGACATCTATAGAATATTCCATCCTAACAGAAAAGAATATATATACCTTCTCAGAACCTCATGGAACCTTCTTAAAAATTGACTACATACTCGGTAACAAAACAAACTTCAACAAATGCAAAAAAAAATGGAATAAACCACTGTACCTTATCAGATCACCATGCTTTAAAACTAGAAGTCAACAGTAATACTAATTCCAAAAAGCCCACAAACACATGGAAATTAAACAATGCTCACCTGAATCATCCATGGGTCAAGGAAGAAATAAAATGAAAAATTAAAAACTTCCTAAAATTCAATGAAAATGACCACACGACATACCCAAATTTATGGGACACAATGAAAGCAGTGTTAAGAGGAAAGTTCATAGCACTGAACGCCTACATAAAGAAGCTGGAAAAATCCCACACTAGTGAATTAACAGAACATTTGAAAACTTTAGAACAAAAAGAAGCAACTCACCTAAGGGAACTAGATGGCAGGAAATAATCAAATTGAGAGCTGAAATCAACAAAATAGAAACAAAGAAAACAATACAAGGAATCAATGAAACAAAGAGTTGGTTCTTTGAGAAAATCAACAAAATAGACAAACCTTATCCAAAGAAATCAAAAGGCAGTGAGAGAATATCCAAATTAGCAAAGTCAGAAATGAAAAAGGGGATATAACAACAGACACGGAGGAAATACAGAGAATCATCAGGTCATATTTTGAAAACCTGTACTTCACAAAATTGGAAAACTTAAAGGAAATGGACAACTTTCTGGATAAATATCACTTACCAAAATTAAATGAAGACCAGATAAGCAAATTAAACAGACCTATAACTGCTGAAGAAATAGAAACAGTCACAAAAAGTCTCCCAACCAAAAAAGCTCAGGACCAGATGGTTTCAGCTCAGAATTCTACAAGATTTTCAAAGAAGAACTAATACCAATAGTCCTCAAATTGTTCCACACAATACAAACAGAAGGAACAGTGTCAAACTCTTTTTATGAGGCTACAATTACTCTGATACCCAAACCACAGAAAGACATTGGTAAGAAAGTGAATTACAGACCAATCTCACTCATGAACATTGATGTAAAATACTAAATAAAATACTGGCAAATCGAATCCAAGAACACATCAGAACCATCATCCACCTTCAAGTCAGCTTCATCCCAGAGATGCAGGGATAGTTCAACATACAAAAATCTGTCAAGGTAATCCACCATATAAACAAACGGAAAAATAAAACCACATGATCATCTCATTAGATGCCAAAAAAGGTTCTGACAAAATATAACATCCCTTCATGATAAAGGTCTTGGAGAGAGCAGGGATACAAGGAACATACCTAAACATAATAAAGGCAATATACAGCAAGCCAACAGCCAACATCAAACTAAATGGAGAAAAACTCCCAGCAATCCCACTGAAATCAGGAACAAAACAAGGTTGTCCACTCTCTCCATATCTATTCAATATAGTTCTTTAAGTCCTAGCTAGAACAATAAGACACCAAAAAAAAAAAAAAAAAAGATCAAGGAGATACAAATCGGAAAAGAAGTCAAACTCTCACTGTTTGCTGATGATATGATAGTTTACATTAGTGATTTCAAAAATTCTACCAAGGAACTTCTACAACTCATAAACACTTTCAGCAATGTAGCAGGATATAAGATTAACTCAAAAAAACAGCAGCCTTCCTGTTACACAGATGATAAAAGGGCTGGGGAAGAAATCAGAGAATCAACACCCTTCACATTAGCCACAAATAGCATAAAAAATCTCGGAGTAACTCTAACCAAACAAGTGGATGACTTGTATGACAAAAACTTGAAATCTTTAAAGAAAAAAAATTGAAGACACCAGACTTCAGGAAAGATCTCCATGCTCTTGGGTAGGCAGAATTAGCATAGTAAAAATGGCACTTACCAAAAGCAATCTACAGATTCAATGCAATGCCCAGCAAAATTCTTCACAGACCTCAAAAGAACGGTACTCAACTTCATATGGAAAAGCAAAAAAACCCACGATAGCCAAAACAATCCTGTACAATAAAAGAATTTCTGGAGGCATCACAATTCCTGACTTCAAACTCTAATACAGAGCTACAGTGCTGAAAACAGCCTAGTATTAGCATAAGAACAGACAGGAGGACCAATGGAACCAAATAGAAGACCCGAATATTAATCCACACATCTTCGAACACCTGGTTTTTGACAAAGAAGCAAAAAATATCAAATGGAAAAAAGAAAGCATATTTAACAAATGGTGCTGGCATAACTGGATATCAACATGTAGAAGAATGAAAATAGACCCATATCTATCACCATGCACAAAACTCAAGTCCAAATGGATCAAAGACCTCAACATAAAGCCAGCCACACTGAACCTTATAGAAAAGAAAGTAAGAAGTACACTTGAACACATTGGCACAGGAGAACACTTCCTAAATAGAACCACAGTAGCACAGACACTGAGAGAAACAATTACTAAATGGGACCTCCTGAAACTGAAAAGCTTCTGTAAAGCAAAGGACACGGTCAACAAGACAAAACAACAGCCTACAGAATGGGGAAAGATCTTCACTAACCCCACATCAGACAGAGGTCTGTTCTCCAAAATATACAAAGAACTCAAGAAATTGGTCATCAAAAAAAACAAATAATCCAATAAAAAAAAGTGGAGTACAGACCTAAACAGAGAACTCTCAACAGAGGAATCTAAAACGGCTGAAAGACACTTAAGGAAATAGTCAACATCCTTAGTCATCAGAGAAATGCAAATCAAAACAAGTGAGATTCCATCTTATACCTGTAAGAATGGCCAAGATCAAAAACACTGATGACAACTTATGCTGGAGAGGTTGTGGGGAAAAGGGAACACTTTTGCATTGTTGGTGGGAATGCAAGCTGGTGCAGCCTCTTTGCATGTCAGTGTGGTGATTTCTCAGAAAATTAGGAAACAACCTTTCTCAAGATCCAACAATACCACTTTTGGGTATATATCCAAAGGATGCTCAATCGTGCCACAAGAGCATGTGCTCAACTATGTTCATAGCAGCTTTGTTTGTCATAACCAGAACCTGGAAACAACCTAAGAGCCCCTCGACCAAAGAATGGATAAGGAAAATGTAGTACACTTACACAATGGAGTACTACACAATAGAAAAAAAATGTTATCTTGAATTTTGCAGGAAAATGGATGAAACTAGAAAACATTATTTTGAGTGAGGTAACCCAGACACAGAAAGACAATTATCACATGTACTCACTCATTGGTGGTTTTTAAACATAAAGCAAAAAGAAAAAGAAAAATCCCAGAGAACTTAGACAACAATGAGAACACTAAGAGAGACTTACATAGATCTAATCTACATGGGAAGTAGAAAAAGAGAACATCTCCTGAGTAAATTGGGAGCATGGGGACCTTGGGGGAGGGGAAAAGGGAGGAGGGGGGCAGAGAAAAATGTAGAGCTCAATAAAAATCGATAAAGAAAAACAAAAAAGAGAAAATGCTAACTTCAGAACACACACAAGCTAGGATTCTAGCAGGAAAGGGAATTCACTTACCAGTTCTTTCCCAGACTCATGAGCTCGGTATTTCCAGTGGTACTTCAGCTAAACCAAAATGTCTACTACCTAACTATGCACTAGCCAATCCGTTTAACACTCTAGAAGGAGAGACGACATTGAACAGTCCTTGCACATTATCTTCAGAGGAAGAAAAGAACGACAGCTATTTAATCCAGACTAAGACATATGTACTACATGTATTTCTGCACGTACTTGCAAAATAGAAGGGGGAGACACATGATACTAGTGATTACATAATGTTTGGACAGTTACTGACAGCTCACGGCTGGACCCAAGGTGCATGTGGTACTATTGTCACAACGCGTAAACAACTGATAAAAACACCAGAAAGCAGAAGGTGATGGGTAAGTGCATGAAGACGGCTTTCCCTTCCCTCATGACTCTGCTGGAGTCAAGTATCCTCACATTCCAGCGCATCAAATATCTGGCCATTTCAAAGCGTATGCTTTTTATTTACACCATCTTACATGGGAATATGAAGACAGCCACGACAACCATGACCAGGAATTCTACAGTGACTCCTGCTCTTTTTTGAGGGCGCTTGCACTGAGTGGGTGTGCTCTGGTTGCCAAGTTTTCATTATTAGAAAAGTAAAAGCATCTTCCAATGGCACTGGCTCACCAGCTTCAGAAACCTGCAGAGCCTGCAGAGACAGCTCAGCTGTCAAGAACAGTGTGCTGCTCTTGCAGAGGACCCGAGCCTGGCTCCCAACACAAAGAAAGGTCAGTTGGCTCACATGCCTATAACTACCTCATAGAAAAAGAAGGCAAGCATATGCATTCATGCAGGCATGCACAAACAATAACAAAACAAACAGATAAAGCTCCACAGAAATCGAAATAAAACCTATAGTCAAAGTACTGGTCAGTGTTAAAAAGAAGCATGATATTAAGACAGAGTATTTACTTGATATCTAGATGGCAACTTTTTCTTATTAACCCATTATATTTTATGTAAATGTAAATAGAGATTATAAATGTGGACAGGTATAGTGGCTTATGATTTAATCCTAACCCTTGGGAGGCAGAGGCATATAAATCTGTAACTTCAAGACCAGCTAGGACTACACAGCGAGACCTAGTCTCAAAAAATTATATATATGCCGGGTGGTAGTGGCGCACGCCTTTAATCCCAGCACTCGGGAGGCAGAGGCAGGCGGATCTCTGTGAGTTCGAGACCAGCCTGGTCTACAAGAGCTAGTTCCAGGACAGGCTCCAAAGCCACAGAGAAACCCTGTCTCGAAAAACCAAAAAAAAAAAAAAAAAAAAAAAAAATTATATATAAAGAATGGTGGCAAACAGAAAAGGTTTGTTTTAGGGAAACTACTCTTTTGAACATAATTTTTTAAGATTACAAGTGTATCATGTGCATTTATTTTTCTCATAAAGATAATCCACATACTTATTTAAATGTTTTGATATTGATAAGAGGATCAACGTTTAAACGTTTGAAAAAGTAAACCTGTTGTTTTAAATTTACAGAGATTTAATGCTTGGATCTCTGGCTGGAAAAATGGCTCAGATGTTAAGGGCACATACTGCTTTTGCAGGGAATTCAATTTTAGTTTCATAACCTATATCAGGCAGAGAGAACTTGTCTCAAAAATAAAAATAAAAAAGTACACAGACATACCTATCTTTAAGGATTTTTGAGATTGACTCTGACAATGCAACACTAGCTGTTTTAGAACATTCTAACAACTGTTTGGAAAGAATAAAGAGATCAAGAAAACCTAAGAGAAAACTTAGAAATAAAAACACAATTAATATAATCAACTTTGACACATGAGGCCAGCGAGTCTGGCCTTATTAACACACGTGACAGAACCACCCTGGCATCCATATGCAATTACGTTAATGACACAGACTTTACACTCAGCACAGATGAACTGCAGACGGATCCAAAACCGGAATGTTCAGTGCCAAGTGCAGAACTTCTGGGCTCTGCGAGTTACCGAATCTGCCACTGCACAGCAAAGATGACAGATGCTCAGACGCGTGCACAGCATGGTGACGTCAGCAATAAGAACAAATCATCACACAATCCACCTGTCCCCTGTTCTGTGCAGACGCAGCCCCTGACGGCAGAAATTCAGAGTCCACAGGACCCCGGAGCAGCGGGCACAGCGGGGACCCCAGGGGCCTCACGTGACCACACGGGCGCCGAGTCCGCCGCAGCTTCCCACAGCCCGGGGGCCCCACACCGGCTCCCGCGCTCCTCCCGCGTGGGGGCGGCAGCCCTCGCTCACCATGGCGGGTTCCGAGCTCGCCCCGCTCTCCCCACAGCTCCCGACCGCGGGTCACAGCACGGCACAAAGAACACAGGAATCTCCCTCAGTCCGGGAGTCGCGAGCCTACAGCATGGCGGACCGGAAGTGCCCACCCCATCTGACTGGCAGTCCGCCTGGGAGCCCTGATTGGCTAGTGTGATCTGAGTGACAGGAGCAGCTCCCTTAGGAACCTAGTACTGTGAAGAGGCTCAGCACAGTGTTTCCCTGCCTGGCTTCCACCCCTGGCACAGAACCGTCCCAGACCTGCAGACACTGGCGTTGCAGCAGAACTTATAAGATCTTCGTAATATGTAACAGTCCCAACGCTGTTACAGTGTCTAAAGATTCTTCGGAAAATCAAGGCAGTCCCTTGAATGTGGCGTCTTGTAAAATCAAAACACAAAGTCTGTCCTGTGAGCTGTCCCCTGATTACACAGCAGGTGTGCACATGCATATACCCCGCTCGACCACCTATAACTCCTGCAAGCTATCCTGATTTGAGACATAAGTGCTGAGGCACATGAGCACCCACATACACAAATATATGAATGTCAGCTAGAATACGAAGATAAACAGAAGAAGCAGTGCTGTCATATAAGCTGTAGCCCACCCACAGTGAGGTCAGACTGTAGATAAAAACTTTCCACAGTACATCTGTCGGAGAGGGCACGAGGGTCTTGTACTCACAGGGAAATATAAGAGAAGCAGGAAAGTTAATCACAGAGAGGCGCCTCCTCAATGGAGGAGATAAATCAAATAGCTGCAGTCTTCAGAAGACAGAAAGTGTCTGGCTTTTACAATGTGGCCATGTCCAGAGGTGGACCTGCTCTCTGAGCATCCTTAAGTATAGGCAGACCTCCACATGAATGTGTCCATGACTCCTTTGATGAGGAAAAGCATAGCTTTGGGAGTGAGTTCCAGGCTATCCCTCTCCTCTGCAGGGATGACTTCTCAGGCCTTGTGGCTTGGCCGTGTTTGTCTTCACACTCGGGAACACGGGAGCCAATGAAGCTGGCTAACAGCACCTCCATGTCTGCTCATGGTCGACCGTAGTTTCCATTGGTATTCGCTTGTCCACAGTTTCAGGGAGGGACACATCTGTGAGTCTGAGGCCAACCTGACCTACACAGTGAGCTTCAGGCCGGCTGGGGCTCCACAGTGAAAGCCTGTCTCAAAAAAAGAAACAATAACAAGTAAAACCCTTAAAGAACCTGGGAGGTAGTGGCTCTAGCCTTTAAACCCAGCATTTAATAGGCAAAGGAGTTTGATCTCTGTTAGTTCAAGGCCAGCCTGGTCTACAAAGCAGGTGCAACATCAGCCAAGGCTACACACGAAAAAAAAAAAAAAAAAGGCCCTGTCTGGAAAAAAAACTTAAATTAATAGATATGCTTACTTTAAATTTTTTTTGATTCAAGATCTCTCCATGTCTGCCCAACACAAGCACTAACTGCATCTTGGGTTCTCTGTAACAGCAGTGTGTGCTCCTAACAGCTGAGCCACCTCTCCAGCCAAAATTACAAGTATTAAACCTCTGCAGTTTTAAATCAACAAGTTTACCTTTGCAGACATTTAAAAATTGATTCTTTTATCATCATAAAAGCGTTCAAATAATTATGAGGATCATTTATACGAGACAAATAAATTCACATGATATGCAGGTGATGTTTAAGAACTACATTCAAAAGAGTAAATTCCCTATGACAAGGAATTCCTATTTTTCACCTACATTCCTTACATATTTATTTTTAAGACCAGGTCTCACTGTGCGGTCCTCTCTGGACTCACAGTCACAGATTCATTCGCCTCTGCCCCACAAGGGTTGGAATAAATCATAAGTCACCATTACCAGGCCATATTTATAAACTTTATATAGCATCTACACTAAATATCACAAGCTGATAGGTAAATAGAACACAATGTCTTCTAGACCTCAAGTAAATGTATCTCATTCATAACATGCTTCTTTTTAATATTGTCTCAACATTCCTTCATAGGTTTTTTCAATTTCTTTATTGAGCTTTATATTTTATTTTATTTTATGTTTGTTTGTACATTCCTGCATGAATGTATACGCTTGCTTCCACCTCTGTGACCAGAAAAGGCTCAGGTCTGTTGGAGTGATAGGCATGTGAGCAAACCAGACTGAATGTTGGGAGCCAGGCTCAGGTCCTCTGCAAGAGCAGCACACAGTCTTGACAGCTGAGCTGTCTCTGCAGGCACTGCAGGTTTCTGAAGCTGAGCCAGTGCCATGAAAAGACGCTTTAACTTATCTTTACTTGTCCCTTTTTTTGGCTTTTTGAGACAGGGTTTCTCTGTGGGATCATCTGGCTGTCCTGGAACTAGCTTTGTAGACCAGGCTGGCCTCGAACTCACAGAGATCCACCTACCTCTGCCTCCCGAGTGCTGGGATTAAAGGCGTGCGCCACCACCGCCCATTTAACTTTACTTTTCTAATGTTGAAAACATGGCAGCCAAAGCACACTTACTCAATGCACCCTTAAAAAGGACAAGAGTCACTATAGAATTCCTGGTCTTGGTCATCATGGCTGTCTTCGTGTTCACAAGTAAGATAATGTAAAAAAACATGAGCTGTTGACAGATGTTTCTGTCCTGCCTAGTCCCGCAGCCATTCAGTCCCAAAGAAACACATAGAGGTCTATATTAATCATAAACTGTTTGGCTTATTAGCTCAGGCTTCTTATTAACTCTTACATCTTACCTTAGCCCATAATTCTTGTCTGTGTTAGCCTCTCTTAAGTGAGACACACTTGCCTGTAGCAAATAGAGCCCACCTGAGAAAATGCTGCTACCAAGAAGCCATGTTTAACTCTGTTCTTTTGTATCTAGAATTATTTCCCCAGTTTCTCGGGTTTTATGTAGATGTAGTTGTTCACATTGGTGCTACTTGTAGACAGAGGTTACTGTCCTGCCCAATCCTGCAGCCATTCAGTCCAAAGAAACACACAGAGGTCTTGTTTTGAAAAAAACGGGGGGGGGGGGGGTGCTGTGGGACAATGAATAGTCATGTACTCTGTAAGGATTTGTCAGTTATGTTGTTTTAATAAAATGCTGGAAGCAGAGGTGGGGCGATGAGAACAAGAGAATTCTGGGAAAAGGAAAGACTCAGTCTGCAGGCCTCACCCAGACACAGAGGAAGCAAGAATGCCTCACTGATAAAAGGTGCCAAGCCACACGTGGCTAAGGCACACAAGAAATATGGGTGAATGAAGGCTGTAAGAGTTAAGAAGAAGCCTGAGCTAATAGGCCAACCAGTTTACAATTAAAGTAGAACTCTGTGTGTTTCTTTGGGGACGAATGGCTATGGGATTGGGCAGAACAGAAACCTCTGTCAAGAATAAGCTTATGCTTTAAAGCTGCCAGCTGCTCAGTGAGTTGAAAGTGAAGATTTTTGGCTCCATCAGGATCATCTGGGAAGGAAAAGCCATCTTCAGTCACACATCACCCTCTGCTTTCCAATCTTTTCAAGCATTTTTTAAGATTTATTTATTTATTATGTATACAGCATTCTCAATATTCTGTCTACATGTATGCCTGCAGGTCAGAAGAGGGCACTAGATCTCATTACAGATGTTTGTGAGCCACCATGTGGTTGCTGGGAATTGAACTCAGGACCTTTGGAAGAGCAGGCAGTGCTCTTAACTGTTGAGCCATCTCTCCAGCCCCTTAAAGAATTGTTTGCATGCTGTGACAAAATACCGCATGCACCTCTGACCCATCCAGGGGCTGTCAATGGCTGTGTGTAGTGATGAGCTGCGGGCTGCGTTCCTGCCGCCCTGCTCCTGATCGCCGGCTAGCTTATGCCCCGAAATAACATCACACAAATTGTATTCTTTTAAACACTGTCTGGCTCATTAGTTCCAGCCTCTTACTCACATCTTGACTAACCCATATCTAATAATCTTTGTAACACCACGAATGGTGTCTTACCGGAAAGATTCTAGCGTACGTCCATCTTGGGCTGGAGCTTCATCTTGTCTGGCATCTCTCTGAGGAGAGGCACGGCAGTCTGACTAACTTAGGAGAGGCATGGCATCTGACTGAGCCATCTACCTCACTTCCTTCTTCCTGTTCTGTCTACTCCACCCACCTAAGGGGCAGTCTATCAAATGAGCCAGGCAGTTTCTTTATTATCCAATGAAATCAACTCAAACAGAAGACTCTCCCACATCAGCTGTGCAACCACTTCTGTCATCAGCACTAGCATGTGATTGCACCTGCCATTCTCCAAGTTCAGGTACAGATGAGATACGCTTGGAAAACTAGACTACCTGGCTGTCAGAGCCACTCAGACGGGAATCAGCAAGGGATACCTGGGAGGGGGCGCAAGGTTATAGGAAATGGCAGATTAAGAGAAATGAAGACAGAAACATAGGTCTATCCTAGGTAGAAAACTGAAGGTAAAGACCAATCAGCCCCGAGTTTGTTTCTCAACCAGCATCCATACTAAAAAAAAAAAAAAGTCAGAAGGCAGAAGAAAGGACAGTCCAGTCAGCTGACCACCTCCCTGCACTGTCCTTGGGAAGAAGCTCAAGCAGTTGTATTATCTCATTCAGCTAAACAACTTCTAATCTCTAGCAAGAAGTGCCTCTGGCTGGCTTATGCCAGTTCAGATCTTAATAGAAAAATGTGCTCTTTCACCTGGGCCAAACAGCCCTGAAAGGTTACTGGAAAAAGCAGAGCAGGCAAACTTGAACTTAAATGACTTAAGTCAGAATTGACTCCAGATGGAAACTGAGTCACACATGGGCTCCCAAACCTGAGCCAGAAATCATATGATGTGACAGACTGAACACGTCAGTCAAGTGTGGCTTTAGGGACTCCTCAGTGGAAGGCCTGCAAGCAGGACACGGGATGGAATTCCTCCCCCACAGCAGTGGAGCACAGCAGGAAAGCAGCTGGACATGGGCTCTTCTTGCCATTGTCACTGCTGTTAGCCGCTGCTTCAGCACAGTCACGGGTTCCACAGAGATGTCAAAAGTGGTCTGTAGACTTGGGGGCAAAGGCCAGGGTGCCATAGTCCCATGTAGACTCCAGGACTCCAGGCTCAAAATGCTGAGGTGGGAGTGGCCGCATGTGTTTGCCATTTGGTCTTTTGAGAAAGAGTCTCACTTATAACCCAGGCTTGCCTAACTCTCAGAGTGCTCTCCCTGATACAATGTCCTCAGTTCAGAGTTCAGTTGTGTGCCACACCAGGCTTCTGTTTATTTCATTAATATATGTGCGGAATTAATAGAAGTCGGGCATGGTGGCACAGGCCTTTAATCCAAGCTCTCTGCAGCAGAGGCAAACTGATCTTTATGACTTTTAGGCTAGCCTGGTCTGCATAGGGAGGTCCTGTACAGCCAGGGCTACAGAGTGAGACCCTGACGAAGAAAATGAAACACTAGGAATATGATGTAAAAATTCTTCTTCTAATATGGCTTACTTAATTTTCACTAGAAATGCAGAATTGAAAGAAATATAAATCTGTAGACTCATATGTAAAGCAGGCAACAAATATGTATAATTTGGTCATCAGACTATTATAAGGTTCTATATTAAGTATGGAGTTATTAAGTAAAAAATTAACTTTGACCCCATAGGGTGCAGTTGACTAAAATCCTGTTTTTACATTGATTTGTCTTTTCTACAAAATAATAGTTTAAGAGACTGCATATTTCTGGTGCATTTTTAAACCAAACTTTGTATTTACAAAAGTGAAAATGATAACATGTTTCCACAGCTGGCCTGAGGTAAGGCTAGCCCAGAAACAGGCGGGTTTCCTTTGTCCTTTCTCATTTTCATAGCAAAGCCTCACTAATGCCCTAAAAATGGGTCCTCAAATCCCCAGAAGGGGATCAGAATTGAGGGCAGGTGGCTGGTCCCTTCAGAGGTTCAAGGTACCACACTTCTCTGTCTACCAAGGATGGTGGGAGTCCCGCACCTCACTCCGCAGGCTGCTGTGGCGCTACAAAGGATAGAGCTGGCCTTTCCAGACCAGACACTTAACTCTGGCCCTACAGGGTAACCCCTGAGTTCATACACATTCTCATAAAACTGCTTCAGTACCTTAAATACGCACCTCAGTCTCCTCTCCCTCCTCTCTCTTCTCTTCTTCCTCTCTCCCTCTGTCCCTCTCTCCCTCTCTCCCTCCCTCCCTCTCTCCCTCCCTCCCTCTCTCCCTCTCTCCCTCTCTCTTTCTCTCTTCCCCCGCCCCCGCCAGCTCTTCCTATCGCTCAGATCACATTAGCCAATCAGGGCTCTCAGGCGGACTGCCAGTCAAAATGGAAAATGGGGCGGGCACTTCCGGCCTGCCATGCGGCGCGCTCCGTAGCAGCTGATCTGAGGCAGAGTCTCGTGTTCTGTGTTCTTCGCCGTCGGGCGCTGTGGGGAGAGCGGGGCGAGCTCGGAACCCGCCATGGTGAGCGAGGGCCGCCGTCCCCACGCGGGAGGAGCCGCGGGAGCCGGTGTGGGGTCCCGGGGCTGTGGGAATCGGCGGCGGACTCGGCGCCCGTGTGGTCACGTGAGGCCCCTGAGGTCCTCGCTGTGCCTGCAGCTCCGGGGTCCTGTGGACTCTGAATATCTGCCGTCTGCGGCTGTGCAGAACACGGAGATGGGTATGCAGTGTGAATAGTTCCTTGTTATGACTTCAGCATGCAAGGCATGTGCACGCGCCACTTTCGTTGTCGCCCGGAGAGGCAGATTCGCTGACTCGAAGAGCCCTGGTTCCTCTAGCGTCTTCTAGAAGTTCTGCACTTGGCACTCAACATTCAGGTGTAGGATCCGTCTGCAGTTAATTCTGTGACGGGTGTAAAGTCTGTGTCATGAACACATCTGCGTGGTAAGGCCAGACTTAAATCCCCTGCAGCAGGATATAAGGATGATTGTGTGCCGTTATGCTAGTAGTGGGAACCAAACCCAGGGCTTCTGCAAGAACAAGAAGTGGTGGTAACTGCTGAGTCATCTCTCCTGTCCTAAACTTGCCTATTTTCAAAACCTGATATGTGCCTGTGCACAAGTACAGTGTCAAGAGAGTTGAGGTTTGCTTTAAAATCTGTGTTTGGGGCTTGGGAGATGACGCAGTAGGTTTGCTGGCCAGATTTGGTCAGCTAGAGTCAGACTGGCCTGTAGGCAAAGCTATAGGGTGTTTAGTAGTTGATGCAATAGGGCCCATCCCACTGTGGGTGGGGCCTCCCTTGCAGGTGCTCCCAAGTTGCATGAGGAAGCAAACTGAGCAGGCCATGATGGCAGAGGGATGTCAGCAGCATTTCTCCAGGTTGACAGCACATGTGGGGTACATAAGCCTGTGGTGTATGTGAGTTAGCAGATCTGTTCCTGGACCCATCTTCTTGGGGTGTCAGCCAGAGCTGGAGACTTATTATTGAAGGGATTTTTCTTTATTAAGGTCTCAGTGTGCTCCAAGGTTGCCTGGATCCCAGTGTACAGCCCCACAGTCCATTAACGCTCTGTCCCCCTGAATCCGCTCCTCAATTCTTGGATTAAGGGTTTGTAGCACCACACAGTGCTAGATCTACCCATTTGACTCACAGAGTGGGCTGTCCATTTCAGTAACAGGAAAATTGTATTTGAAGCATGGCTTCTCCATGGAGAAGAGAATAGTATGGTCAGTTTGTTGTCCACTGCAGGGGTATACAGGCTAGGCAATGGCTGGATTCCAAGTTGTTTAATTCTAAGACAGTGAGCTGCAGGGGCCTCCATTAGAAGAGAAACCTGATGGGGCACCGTGAGTGAACGTCTGTGTACTTTCCCAGCGTGTGTTCATTCACACCATATCAATGAGTGCAAACCAAATTGGTGGGTGTACAAATTGGGGAGCTTACCTTGAGCCTCTGAAGTTTCCAACTGGGCGACTCTCATGTTGGTACGTGCAGACACAGCATTTGGCTGTGGCTTGTGTGTCGTCATACAGCGCTCAACAGCTAACATTTAAGTCTTACACACCGGTTGTTGGTGCCGGTGTTAGTGTTCTGTTGCTGTGAAGAGACACCCTGGCCATGGCAATTGTTACAAAGGAAAACATTTAATTGGGCCTGGCTTATAGTTTCAAAGGTTTAGTTTATTGTCACCATGGTGAGGAACATGGTGGCAGACAGGCAGACATGGTCCAGGAGAAAGTACTGGAGAGTTCTACATTGGATCCACAGGCAGCAAGAAGGCCACTGGGCCTTGCTTGGGCCCTTGAAACCTCAAGGCCCACCTGCAGTGAGACACTTCCTCCAACAAGCCCGCACCTATTAGGAGGGATTGGCCACACCTCCTAATCCCTCTCAAACTGTGCCACTCTCTGATGACTGAGTGTTCAGTCATAAAGGCGTGTGGAGGCCATTCTCATTCACAACACCACAGTATCACTTCTGTTCTCCAGGGACTGCCGGTTATCAAGAACTTTATTCCTGGTGGTGGTGCCACAGGCCTTAATCCCAGCACTCAGGAGGCAGAGGCAGGCAGATCTCTGAGTTTGAGGCCAGCCTGGTCTACAGAGCAAGTTGCAACACAGCAAGGATACACAGAGAAACCCCCTCTCTGAAAACTTCAAAACAAGAAAGAAATAAGAACTTTATTTGATGTTTCTCAATTGGTTATTCATTCGTTTTAAGAGTAAGTTGCCATGTAGCCCAGGCCTGCCTGATACTATGCCATTTGAGATACCTGCCTTGAACATCTAAACCTGCCTCTGCCGCCCAGTACTGGGAATACAGGTATGCAGGCCAGTGAGAAGAAAAAAGACAAGGGAATGAGTGTCCTCATAGCGCCCAGACTTTTATTAGGGATTGGCTGATGCAGAGGAACCTGTAAGAATCTGAGTCTATTGCCAGTCTGCAAGCTGGTATAGTCACAACTGTAAAATGGAGGTGGCAGGACGGAGGTTGAAAGGATTCTGGTTTTGTCTGCAGTGTGAATTAACTGTGAGTAGTTCTGTCATCAATTTTAGGTGATTGTTAAGCCAGAAAAATCACAGGCCAGTTAGGCAGGACCACACAAACTTGTCCAGCTCTTCTGCTCTGGTTGAACTAGTGTAACTATGGTAATTTGCTTTCTAGAAGGAAATTCACTTCTCTGTCCAAATTCCCGATTGTCCTGGTCTGTGGACCCCAATAAACATTTATCAGGACATTTATCAGTTAAGGTATCTTTGGTGTGTTCCAACATAGATTGTCCCTTCAGCACATGGGGCCATGAGCTGGTTTAGAAGCTTTAAAATAATTTTGTGAAGTTATACTTCCATCATCTGGCCTTTCCCTTTCCTGTTCCCAGCCCTCCAAAAACCCCTCCTTGCCTTCAAAGTCAGTCTTCTTTTGTTTTGGTGATCCTATTTGAATTTGACCTATTATTTTTATTAATTTAAATTTATTTTATATGCATTGGCATCAGACCCCTGAAACTAGAGTTACAAATAACTATGAGCTGCCTTCTGGGTGCTGGGAATTGAACCTGGGTCCTCAGGAAGAGCAGCCAATTTTCTCCACTGCTGTCAGTCTCTCCAATCCCCTGACCTATGTATTTTTAAAACACCCTTTTCTTCAAACTCTAAATTGTTTGCACTCTGTCCTATATTTGAATAAGAAATTGCAATAGGAAGGGAGTATACAAGTTTAATTTTTGGTTGTGAGCCTAGCATTTAAAGGCTGAGCCATCTCACCAGTCCACTGTCCCTGTTTGCTATTATTTGATTGAACAATACCAAGACAAGGACCTAGCACATAGAATTAATTATTGCATCTATTTTGTTGGTATAGCTTAAGGTGAGTCTCCCTGTCTCACCTAAAGGGGTGGTTTCTAGGTAGAGGCATTGGCCTGTCTTCATTTAATTCTAGACCTTTATGCAGGCCAGAGTTTCTGTTCTCTGTATCATGGGGCTTTATCTATTTGCAGGCCTTCACCACTACTTCTAATTTTACTCCTTCATAAAGCCCCTAGAATCACTTAGCTCAGAAATCCAGAACTCCTTTAGGATTCTGTTGGCTTTGTTGACCTCTGGTAAAGACAAAACTGCTAAGAGTTTCAGTGACACCTCTGGGTTTTTGTCAAGAACACAACTGATTCTTTTGTTTGAGGACTTTTTATCTTACGTGGCCTAGCCAATTTCTACCTCTTTTTTTGTATCTCAGCCTCTCTGAAGAAGTACTCACACCAGGATTGGAGCAACAACTGATCTGGCTTCTTCCAGCTATTTGGGGTGTCAGGTGGCAGTATTAGGGCACTACACCAAAAGTCCTATTTATAAGACCCATCTGTCAGATGCAGATAGGAAAGTAGGTCCTTGACTGGTATTTTGAAGGGATTAAAGTGCCCAGAGTACATTAGGCTGTCCTGATCCGGTCACAGGAGCCCCTTCCATAGACTCCTGGTTTTCTTGTGTCGATAAGGTTATTCTCCAGAGCAGTGACCCCGCCATCAGCTTTCATTCCTTTAGCAGCTGTTGCAGAGCTAAAAGTCAGCATGGTCCCCTTCTCATATGGCTTCTAAATAGGAAGAGAAAAGATGTTTACCATCATTTCATGTTTATATTAAAATACTGGCTAGTCTTCCTTAGCTGTGCTTCAGTGAGCCAAAGTCTGATGTCGTATATCTGAGAAACATCTTTTTATCAAGTGTGTGTGTGTGTGTGTGTGTGTGTGTGTGTGTGATATATTTGTCTAAGGACTATCTCCTGTAGACTCTGTGGAGTGTCATCCCTTGAGTTGTTACCAAGTCTTTTAGTTTTTGGTTAAAATTTCCTGCTGAGTGCTGAAGACTAGGCAGGTGACCAAAAGTAATTTTTTCTCTCCTGTTAAGGCCAGTTGTGCAGCTGATCCTCTGGTGTCACATGGACTTGAGAGAACTCTCGGGCTCCTGTAACCTTTTTTGTGCTACTTGGATATGTACAATATGAGGATAAGTCAAAGCCTTGCTTGACAAACTGGTTCCCTTTGAAACCTGGATTGACCCTTTTGGTAGACCTGACAATATTTTTAATTCATTGAATGGGGTCTGTTTGCTCTCCAAATTTACAGTCTGTCAAGCCCTGTTATTTTTCTCAAAATATCCCTGTCATATTCTCAATCTAAGTAGAAGTCGAACATTACATGACTCAGAATTTCCCCTTTAGAGATAGCTTTCTATAAGTCAAGTTGCTTGTGTTAGAAAAGACACAGTATAATTTATCATGTGCAATGTGGGATTAATAACTCATAATTTAAAGACTATAGAACACAGAAAATATCTAAAATAACTGAGAAAGAAACAATATTAGGATATTCTTTTTTCATGTCTTGTTTATTTCAATGCAAACAGAAAATTATGTAAAAGCATGGGTTCCTAGGGCATGCTTAGGGCGAAGCAAAGATGGAAGTCAATGTGGGCCAGAAAAGTCCCAAGTGTCTTTGGAAAAAAAAACTATGTGGATGTTCCAGGACAGAGTTGGGAGCATGAGGTGAGGTGTTAAGGCCCAGCGTAGCCTCTCACTGGCAGCATGTTGTCTAGCACCCTGCCATCTATTCTCTTGATTCTCTTGGATGTGTACTTTCCCAAGTCTGGCTCTGGGCTAATACAAATTCACATAAGCCTTCCAATTCTAACCATTGTAGAGGATTAGGAAGTTAATGTTAGTCCTGTTAATCTTGTTAATCTTAGTCCTAGTTAATATTAGAGGTGAAATCTGGGCAGCATTTCCTCAGCTGGTGGTCTGTTGCAGAGGTAGAGACGAGACTGGGGTATTGGGTTTGGAGAAGAGGAAGGAAGATAGGAAGGAAGATGAAGGTCTTCGGTTAATTCACCTGTTTCCCCAGGTGTATTACAGTGAATGCCTGCTGGTGTTGGGATGCATTGGGGGGAAGGAAGGTTGGAGAGCTTTGTGATCCATTGGGGATGGGGTCAGGGAGGAAAGGGAGACAGAGGCAGGTGTTCTGCTACACAGTTGGGCATGGGTCTGGGGAAATTGGATCTGGAGAACAGGAGAGGTGTGGAGCCACCGTCAGCCCCCTTGTCAGGAAGAACTAGGTCATTGTTACAGTCTGAACAAAGCAAAAACAAATGCCAGCAGTGTAAATAGCTCACTGTCCATTCATCTGGGATTCACATCTTCTGGGCTCTGCCCTCTGCAGCGCACACAGCCTGTCTTCTAGGCTCCGACTGCCTCTGCTCCACCGCTGCTGTTCTTGGTGTCATCTCACGGTACTGGTATCTCCACTGTGCTCAGGCTCCTTGCTGCAATTCTACTTTCACCAATAGGCTCTCCTGGCTTACTTCCTGGTGCTAAACCTCAACTTCCCTGCATAATTCTGTTCAATCCTGAGCCTTCAGCTGCTACTAAGACTGCATCTTCACCAATGGCCTCTCACTGTGCCAAGCCTCAGGTGCCCTTCACAACTCCTTTATGCCTTCAAAACCAGTACCACCTGGGTGACTCTTACACTCCTAAGTTCACCTGCCAGTTCAACCTTGGCCACTGTGGTGGTGTGAAAGACAGTAGCACTATATTGGGAGCTGTGGCGGTGTTGGTGTAGGTATGAAGTAAGTATGTCACTGTGGAGGCAGGCTTTGAGTTGTGATATATACTCAGGCCTCGCTCAGTGTGATACACAAACTTATCATTCATAAACGCAGGTGACTCGAGGCCTCTGCTGGTCTCTTGGCAGGTGAGAGATCTCGGCAGGTGAGAGACGGACAGTGTTAACATTTATAAAATGGGATAACCCGAGGCCGGCCCCATGAGAGGCAACAGCAGGTCCCCTTGGCCCTTGGGAGACCGCAGTGAGTGAAAGACAGATACACCATGCAGAGAGAGCCTGGGTAGAGAGTTTATTTAGTGAGCTATGGAGGGAAAAGAGAGAAGGGGTGTGAGAAAGATTAGAGAGGGAGAGACAGATTCTTCACACAAAGGGGCTGGTAGAATCTTTACTTCTTCTGAAACGTCACAAGCCAGACCTCCATCTTCTGGACTGCTCTCAGTATTCTATCTTCCAAGCTCCTGCAGAACTGTTCACTTGAGCTCTCAACGCTCAATGGCTCTTTTAGCCAAAAGTTCCAAAGTCCTTTCACAATCCTCCCGAAACAACATTGCCAGATTTGTAAGCAATACCCCACGATACTGGTACCAACTTGTCTTACTTAGGTTTTCTATTGTTGTGATAAAGCACCATGTCTAAAAAGGAAGTTGCAGAGGAAGGGGTTTATTTGGCTTACACTTTATTATCAGTGTACATCAAAGGAAACCAGGTCAGGAACCTGGAGGCAGGAACTGATGCAGAGCCCATGGACGGGCACTGCTACTGACTTGCTTCCCATGGCTTGCTCAGCCTGCTTTCTATAGAACCCAGGACCACCAGCCCATGGATGGAACTATTCACAGTGGACTGGGCCCTCTGACAACCAGTAATTAAGAAAATGCCCTACTGATTTCCAAAGTGGTTGCACAAGTTTGCATTCCCACCAGCAATGAATGAGTGTTCCCCTTACTCCACATCCTCTCCAGCACAAGCTATCATTAGTGTTTTTGATTTTAGCCATTCTGACAGGTGTAAAATGGTATCTCATAGTTGTTTTGATTTGCATTTCCCTGATAGCATTTTCCTGAAGTATCTTTAGGCCATTTGAAATTCTTCTGTTGAGAATTCTCTGTTTAGTTCAGTACTCCATTTTTGAATTGAGTTATTTAGAATTTTAATGTCTAATTTCTTGAGTTCTTCATATATTTGGAGGTCAGACATTTGTCTGATGTGGGGTTGGTGAAGATCTTTTCCCATTCAGTAGGCTGCTTTTTTGTCTTATTGACTGTGTCCTTTGCTTTTTACAGAAGCTGCTCAGTTTCAGGAGGTCCCATTTATTTATTGTTGCTTTTAGTGTCTGTGCTACTGGGGTTTATATTTAGGAAGTAGTCTCCTGTGCCCATGCATTGAAGGCTACTTCCTACTTTCTCCTCTATCAGGTTCAGTGTGGTCTGAGTTATATTGAGTTCTTTAATCCATTTAGACTTGAGTTTTGTGCATGATACATATGGACCTATTTTCATTCTTCTACAGGTTGACATCTAGTTATGCCAGCACCCTTTATTAAAGATGCTTTCTTTCTTCCATTGTATAATTTTAGCTTCTTTGTCAAAAATCAGGTGTTTATGTGTATATGGATTAATATCTGGGTCTTCAATTCGATTCCATTGGTCAACGTCTCTGTTTTTATGCCAATACCAAGCTGTTTTCATTACTGTAGCTCTGTAATAGAACTTGATGTCAGGGATGGTAATGCCTCTGGCAGTTCCTTTATTGTACAGGATTGTTTTGTTTTTCCATATGAAGTTGATTATTGTTCTTTCAAGGTCTGTGAAGAATTGTGTTGGGATTTTGATGGGGATTACATAGATTTGCTTTTGGTAGGATTGCCATTTTTACTATGTTGGTTCTTCTATCCAAGAGCATGGGAGACCTTTCCATTTTCTGGTGTCTCTTTTAATTTCTTTCTTCAAAGACTTAAAGTTCTTGTCAAATAGGTCTTTCACTTCCTTGGTTAGTGTTACCCCAAGATATTTTATGTTATTTGTGGCTATTATGGAAATCATTATGGCAGTTTCTCAGAAAATTGGGAATCAACCTACCTCAGGATCCAGCAATACCACTCTTGGGAATATACCCAAAAGATGCTCAATTATACTACAAAAGCATTTATTAAACTATGTTCATAGCAGCATTATTTGTAATAGCCAGAACCTGAAAACAACCTAGATGCCCCTCAAATGAAGAATGAATAAAGTATGGTACATTTACACATTATAATACTACTCAGCGGTAAAAAAACAATGACATCTTGAATTTTGCATGCAAATGGATGGAATTAGAAAACACTATCCTGAGTGAGGTAACCTAGACCCAAAAAAATCAATACGGTATGTACTCACTCATAAGTGTTTCCACTTATATACAAAGGACACTGAGCCTATAGTTCATGATCCTAGAGAAGCTAAGTAATAAGGTGAACCCGAAGAAAAACATATATAGACCCATCACACCCATGCTCCCACTTTTGTCAGGAGATCTTGTCAGTGTCCAAAAGTGGGAGCATGGGTGTGAGGGGGTAGAAGGAAGAGTAGAAGAGAAAGAGGAGGGGAGAAGGGAAGGTTTGAGGAGAACTTGGGGGAATTGGATAGTCAAGATGGAAGAAGGACAATATGAGAGCAAGGAAAGAGATAGCTTTGATTGAGGGAGCCATTATGGGGTTAACAAGAAACCTGGCTCTAGAAAAAGTCCCAGGAATCCACACTGATGACCCCAGCTAAGACCCTAAGCAATAGAGGAGAGGGTGCCCGAACTGGCCTTGACTTGCAGTCAGACTGATGAATATCTTAAATATCACCGTAGAACCTTCGTCCAACAACAGATGGAAACAAAGGTAGAGACCCACATCAGAACACTGGACTGAGCTCCCAAAGTCCAGTTGAAGAGTAGAAGGAATGAGAATATGAGCAAAGAGGTCGAGATCATGAAGGGTTCACCAGCTGAAATAGTCTACCTTAGCTAATTGAAACTCTCCAGCTCCACTGGACTGGGAACAAACAAGCATAGGACCAAATTAGTCCCTCTGAATGTGGCTGACAGTTGTATGGCTGGGACAGACTGAGGGACCACTGTCAGTGGCACCAGGATTTATCTCTACTGCATGTACTGCCTTTTTGGGATCCTATTCTCTTTGTATGTATACCTTGCTCAGACTAGATGTAATAGGGAGGGCCTTGAACTTTCCACAAAGCAAAATGACTCGCCCTCTCTTAGGATTAGAGGGTGGTGGGGTGGGAGGGTGTGTGGAGGGAATGGGAGGAGGGGAGGGAGTGGGAATTTGGATTGATATTTTTTTAAAAAAATTTCTAATAAAAAAAACATTAAAAAAGTAGAAAATGCCCTACAGGCTTACCTAAAGCTCTGTCATATTGAGGCATTTCCTCAGTTGATTTCCTCCTCTCAGATAACTTTGACTTGTATCAAGTTGGCATAAAACTAGCCAACACACATTAGATTGCTTTTTTAAATTTTTGCTGTTGTTGATTTGTTTTTTGTTTTTTGGTTTTTTTGTTTTTTGTTTTTTTTTTTTTAGACAGAATCTCACTATATAACAGCTTTGACTGTCCTGGAACTTGCTCTGTAGACCAGGCTGGACTCAAACTCACAAAGATATGCCTGGCTCTGTCTCCTGAGAGCTGAGATTTAAAGACAAGCACCATGAGCCCCTGGCAAGATTTTTGAAAATATGCTATGTCTTTTGCCTGTGTGTGTATGTGCGTGTATGTGCGTGTGTGTGTGCGCGCGCGCCACATGTGAGCCTGGTGTTACTGAAGTCAGGAAAAATATATTGTCTTATCTTGATTTGAAGTTACAAATGGTTGTAAACCTCTAAGTGAGTACTGGGAATTGATTGAGGTCCTCTGCAAAAACAACACATTATCTCTTCAACTGTTGAGCCATATATGTATACTCTAATTTTTTTATTCAACATTTCCTTTGCTAATGCTTTTGAGAACTTTTTGATCTGCTAGTCAGTAACTTATTAAAATTTCATTCAGAAATATATTAGTCTTAAAGTTTAAACTGGGCCACTCCAGTTTTCTGGAAGACAAGTATAGAACTGGAATGAATGTTTAAGTCTTTGGAGGAATTCTGTTTGATCCCCTAAGTGCTTTCTATTCTTGTTTGTTTGTTTGTTTGTTTGTTTGTTTGTTTGTTTGTTTGTGACAGCGTCTCACTATGTACCTCTGTCTGTCTTGGAAATCTCTACATAGACCAGGCTGGCCTCAAATCTCAGAGAGTCACCTATCTCTGCCTCCTTCGTTTTGGAATTAAAGGTTTGCACCACCATGTGTACCTTGTTCATTCTTTTTTAAGTTAGGATTTTTGATACAATTTTGCTATTGTTTCCTCCTCATCATGCTGTTTGCATGTCTCTCTGTATATCTGCTAATTAATAGTCATTTCTCTTGCAATGCTATAACCTATTCGGCAGGCATAGAAATGAGAGGCATGATCTTCCTTTTATATTTCCTTCTAAAACATCTTCGTGGGGCTGGAGAGATGGCTCAGAGGTTAAGAGCATTGCCTGCTCTTCCAAAGGTCCTGAGTTCAATTCCCAGCAACCACATGGTGGGTCACAACCATCGGTAATGATGTCCGGTGCCCTCTTCTGGCCTGCAGGCAGACACACAAACAGAATATTGTATACATAATAAATTAATTAATTAATTAATTAATTAATTAAAAAATCTTCGTGACTGCATTTGAAATTCTGTGACATGGAATAAGTGTATGGATCATACAGAATCGTGTAAATATATTCTCAATTTTCAATGCAGTTAGTCTCACCATTTCTATTATGTATATATTTGGGGTGCTTTAGGATGCACTGACCTATGAGGATGTTCATGTGAATTTCACACATGAAGAGTGGGCTTTGCTGGATCCTTCCCAGAAGAGTCTCTATAAAGATGTGATGCTGGAAACCTACTGGTACCTCTCTTCTGTAGGTAAGACTGTTGGGTTTTTTGTTACTTTTTACCAATAAGTGGACAAGCATTTCTTGATTGTTGATGCTTTCCTGGGATTGAAGGAAGTATGTGATGAATAAATTAGGCATGATTCTCAGGTTCAACAAAAATAGTGACTTAAATTTTGCAGTTTGCTATAATATATCATACATTTTCCGCTACTGTATTTTAGGCTACAAATGGGAAAACCAGAATTTTGAAGAACATTGTCAAAGTTCTAGAAGACATGAAAGGTAATCTTCATATGCAAACTGATATATATGTACCTCTGAAGAAATCTCAGTTTTCCCTGAAACTTTAAGAAAAGACAACGCTAAATAAGCACAGTTTTGTGATGATTATGAAATTCTCACAAACCAATGTACCTCAGTGTCAGGTAGGTGATCTATTTCCAAGGCATTCCTCTAAGAAAGAAGACAATGAAAAAAATGTGTTAACACATAACACTTTTAATTATATTAATTATAGCCCCGTGAGATCCATTTTGTAGAACTGTTTATCCTTTTTGTTTCATACCATGTATATCATATAGGAATCCCTTAATTAGGGGGATCAGTATCTATCCAAGACCTTTTTTTAATTAAGATTTATTTATTTACTATGTATACAGTGTTCTGCCTGAATGTTCCCTGCAGGCCAAAAGAAGGCACCAGATCTCATTACAGATGGTTTGAGCTAACATGTGGTTGCTGGGAATTGAACTCAGTACCTCTGGAAGAGCAGCCAGTGCTCTTAACCTCTGAGCCATCTCTCCAGCCTGTCCAAGACCTTTTATATGCATATAGTCCATAGTAAAGCTAGTGTTGCCCATATAATTACAGAGTTTACTTACCATAGTTTATTGAGAGGAATAGTTGATGAGCATCAAGAAGGCTGTCATGGTGGAAAAACCTTAATCCCTATACCACATCTCTCTATGAGGAACAAAAACTTAGATTGTGTAAATGCAATGTGAAAGCCTTTTGTTTGTTGTTCTATAGATACCTAAAAATAAGAGATATGAAAAGCAGTGTAACCAACAGTTAGATATGTAGTAGTCCCCACTATGAGTAGATTTGGTGAATATGATACAAATTTACAATTCATTCGTTTTCCAACTACACTGGGAGTACATCAACAAACTCACACTGTTAAAAAAAAAAAAAACCTTATGAGTACAAGGAATGTGAGAATTCTTTCACTTCACACATGTAGTATGACTCACGGTATAGATAAATGTTGTGCATGCAGCCAGTGTGGTAAAATTCTTTGTTCTTCCAGTTCTGTTCTGAAAAAGCTCATATGGTAAAAGGAAGTGATAAATATGAACTATCTACTAAAGTCTTTAACCTTCACAGGTATCTTCAAACATACAAAGGAACCCATAATGAAGAAGATCTGTGTGAATATAATCAACATGATAAAGACTTTAGATCTGATTCCTCTTTACAGTTAGACCAAAGAACTCATGTGAAAATAGAACCCTATAAACTTAATCAAGGTAGAAAAGACTTTGCATATTTCACTAGTCTTCAATATCTTGAAAACATTCATACTGGAGAGAAACCCCATGAATGTAATCAATGTGGTAAAGCCTTTTTACATTTCAGTCATTTTCAAAACCATTACAAAATGCATACTGGAGAGAAACCCTATAAATGCCATCAATGTGGTAAAGCCTTTGGAAGTCGCAATTATCTTAAAATACATGGAAGAATTCATACTGGAGAGAAACCCTATGTATGTAATCTGTGTGGTAAAGCTTTTATATATTTAAGCAGTCACCGAAATCATGAAAAATCTCATACTGGGGAGAAACCCCATGTATGTAATCAATGTGGTAAAGCCTTTGCATGTCGCAGTGATCTTAAAACACATGAAAAAATTCATACTGGAGAGAAACCCTATGTATGTAATCAATGTGGTAAAGCCTTTATACATTTCAGTCCTCTTCAGATCCATTTCAGAAACCACACTGGAGAGAAACCCTATAAATGCCATCAATGTGGTAAGGCCTTTGGAAGTCGCCAATATCTTAAAGTACATGGAAGAATTCATACTGGAGAGAAACCCTATGTATGTAATCTGTGTGGTAAAGCTTTTATGTTTTTAAATAGTCACCGAAATCATGAAAAATCTCATACTGGGGAGAAACCCCATGTATGTAATCAATGTGGTAAAGGCTTTGTATGTCGCAGTGATCTTAAAACACATGAAAAAATTCATACTGGAGAAAAACCCTATGTATGTAATCAATGTGGTAAAGCCTTTATAAGTCGCCGTAAGCTTCAAATACATGAAAGTACTCATACAGGAGTGAAACCTTATGAATGTAATCTGTGTGATAAAGCCTTTGCACAATTCATTCATCTTCAAAACCATTTCAGACACCATACTGGAGAGAAACCCTATGAATGCAGTCAGTGTGGTAAAGCCTTTGCAAATTGCGGTTCTCTTAAAACACATGAAAGGATTC
Organism: Arvicola amphibius; assembly: GCF_903992535.2. NCBI lineage: Eukaryota > Metazoa > Chordata > Mammalia > Rodentia > Cricetidae > Arvicola > Arvicola amphibius. The sequence continues at coordinate 98,399,058 of NC_052047.1, forward strand.
ATACTGGAGACCAACCCTATAAATGTAATCAATGTGGGAAAGCCTTTCCACATTTCAGTCGTCTTCAAAATCATTATAAAATCCACACTGGAGAGAAACCCTATAAATGCAGTCAATGTGATAAGCCCTTTGCAAGTCGCAATTATCTTAAAATACATGAAAGAATTCATAGTGGAGAAAAGCCCTATATATGTGATCAGTGTGGTAAAGCCTTTGCACATTCCAATAGTCTTCGAATTCATGTAAAAAGTCATACTGGAGAGAAGCACCATGAATGTAATCAGTGTGGTGAAGCCTTTATAAGTCACCGTAGTCTTCAGATACACCGAAGAACTCATGCAGCAGTAAAACCTTACAAATGTAATCAATGTGGTAAAGCCTTTACAAGACACAAAAATCTTCAAAATCATGAAAGGAGGCATACTGAAGAAAAACACTGTATATAATTGCTGCACTGAAACTTTGAAGGTCAATGTAATCTTCAAACGCATCAAAGAAGTAATAGTAAAAAGAAATCCTACAAATGTCAATGTGATAATGCCTCTATATGTTACAGTGTTCTTCACAGTATTAAGAATTACTCCTGAAGAAAAACACCATGAATCTAGTAAATTCAGTAAAGCTTTGCATACCACATACATTGTTTCCTCTGAGCAGTCTCACTGGTGCTCAGATAAAATTAGTAGAACCATTCCATCAGTCAGATACTGTTTTTTTTCAAATTATAAATAAATTGTCATCTATGAATAAAGGAGCACAGAATAATTTGCATAATAAGACCTATTTGCAAGTGAAGATGGTATTTATCCTGCCATCCATTCTTTTGAATTCTGTTAATTTATTCTAAACACTAAATGTAGGAGGCTGCTTGTTCGTTTCCTGGCAACTCAGACTCCTAAAATAATCTCAGAGAAACTGTACTAATTAAATCACTGCTTGGCCCATTAGCTCCAGCTTCTTATTAGCTAGCTCTTACATACTAATTTAACCCATTTCTATTCATTTGTGCTTACCAGCAAAGTTCTGCCAGACGGGAGTTACATGACTTCTCTCTGACTCCACCTCCTTTCTCCCAGCATTCAGTTTAGTTTTCCCCGTCTAGCTCTGCTCTACCCTATCACAGGCCCAAAACAGCTTCTTTATTAACCAATGGCATTCACAGCATACAGAGGGGAATCCCACATCACCTCCTCTTTTCTGTTTAAATAAAAAGGAAGGTTTTAACTTTAACATAGAAAAATGACGTATAACAAAGTAGCTATCAAGCAAGGATTACAGTTGTTTATATCTATTTTATCTTTTATCATAACTAAGGAAAGCTATAATTATATATTTTTCAACTCCATCAAAGACTCCAGAAGGATATAATATTACCTAAGTAAATAGGAAATACATTGTAAGCATCTTCCAAAACTCTAGAATTGACAAAGACATCTCACTCCTTGGATAATTGCCCGAGAGAATGTTGAGCACCAAAGACACTCCACATGGAACTTGTTTTCTTCTTGGCAAAACTGGCCTTTGTGCAAGGAACTGTTCATGCATCGACCTCTGACAACATGCACAATGTCCAAACAGGACAAGCAGGATACAAGAAAAAAAAGACTGTCAAACCTTGACAAGACAGGGTAAGACGGTTTTGAAAAAATTCCTGCCTCTGAAAATGGTCTGTCAGTTACTCTAGGACTTAGCCAAAATTGGTTGCTCCATTGTTGCAAATGAGACTTTGGGTGATTGCCCAGGTAGTCAGTTGTCTCTGTCATTTGTTGCACATTTTGGGATTTGCTTGATTGCACTTCCTGCTTACTCAAGTAATATTATTTCCCTTCTTGGATCTTGGATGAGGTTGAAGACTAGATAGTTGTAGTTACTTTCCTCTCATGACTTGGCCAAGTTATTTATAACATAAGACATTCCTTAGGACAGGATAATTATTGAAACATCCCATGTTTCTTGCTTGATATTGTTTATAGTGATTGTAATTCTAATTTTTATACCTGATATTTGTTCTTTTTGTATTAGGATTAGAACTCTCCTATTTAAACTAAAGGGGAGGTGCTGTAGGAAATCCTACAGCCTTTAAGTTACCCGCCCAGTTGGGCATGGTCTCTCATAAATGCCTATGGAAAGTGTGCCTTCTCCCGCTCTTCCTGCTGCTGAATTCAGTTCCTGTTCCCTGTTCATGCAGAGGACTGTGATCTGTGACTCTATCCCTAAATAAATAACCCTTTGTTAACTCAATTCTGAGCTAGTGTGGGATTTCTTTTTAGTGTCCATCTTCAACTAAAGGCTTGTTCCTAATAGTTTCTCAGAAACACAAATGGCAGAGAATTGTCTCAGTGAGTAAATGAAGCAGAAAATTGTCTCAGTGGGTAAAGTCGTTGCAGCTAAACCTGATGACCTGAGTTCAGTCTCTGGGATATATACTTCACTCATGCCAGTGTTTCTGATTAATCTAAGGGAATGTGTTACAGCTGTAGAGATGCAGAAGATATCCTGACTTATTGGGAAGCCAGGCTATGCTTAGAGCCACAATAGTACAGGTCTGGAGCCTGGAACTGCAATAGGACAGCTCAGCTCTGGAGGGTAAAGCCGCAATACAACTCTGGAGGGGGATAGAGCCTCAGTAGGACAGCTCTGGAGGGTAGAGCCGCAATAGGACAGCTCTGGAGGGGTAGAGCCTCAGTAGGACAGCTCTGGAGGGGTAGAGCCTCAGTAGGACAGCTCTGGAGGGGTAGAGCCGCAATAGGACAGCTCTGAGGAGGTAGAGCCTCAGTAGGACAGCTGAGGCTGGGGTGCCGTGGGGGATGGTCTCCCCACAGGATATAGCAGTCCTGCTCTTCTGGAGAACCACTACAGCTGAGCTCTGCTCTTTGTTTCCTGAAGGGAACATCCTAGCAGAGGTATCTGCTTCTTCTCCAGTCCAAGATTTTTTTTTTTTTTTTTTTTTCTGTAGTGGAAGCCCCTGGGGAAATGTAGCAGCAATCTCCTCGGGTGCGGCGAGCGAGCCCCGACCAGCGGGGAAAGATCACCACTGACACAGGATCCTTCTCTGATCACACTTTATTGAAGCGCTGCTTTGAGGGAGAGCTGGAAGTAGGGGGCCCCCCGAGCCGGGCTGGGTGGCGGCTTATATACAGGAGGACGGGGCGTGTCTACTGATTAGGTGACGAGGCAGAAAAGGATTGGTGGAAACCTGTTGCTAGGCAGATGTGGCGCGAGAAGTTCGCGCCACATACTTGTTTACTTCAGCACTTGGCGCCATCTTGTAATGGCGAAGTGTAGATGTGGCCGCCACAGTTCCCCCCTTTTAATTTTATGACATTTAAAAGACAGTCAAGGCTGAGGTCAGAGGACCTTACCCTGAAAATGTAGACATGTCCCGTTTTTCTCAGGGATGGGAAAAATAAGCGGGACTACCCATATGCATAAGGTCATGATCTCCTGAGTGGATCTACTCAGTGCACTCTTAGGTGCAAAACCTCCTGTCCAGGACAACACATCCCCAGATTCAGGGGAACCTCATCGATCCCTCTTTCCGAGTGCAATGGCTCAATGGCCTTCGGGTGCAAAAGCAGGGATTAGGGTCAGGAGTCCTGTAAGATGCTGATCCAAGCTTGGGGGGAGTTGCCGGCCTCCAAGGCTGCGAGGGCACGTGCAATGGCCACCTTTTCCCGTTTCCTTACCCGAATCAGCCTTAGAATCAGAAACAACGCCAATATCACTCCCGAAGTTAATATTAATCCTAGCACGCCAACCCCTGCCCATTCCTTAATATATGAAAAGGTATCTACCAGCCAATCTGTAAATTCCCCCAGCAAAACCATAGTCGCCTGGGTTTGATTCAAAGCCAAAATCTTCAAACTAAAATTTGCTTGCAATTGTTCCAATTCCCTTGTCCAATTGCCATTTAGATATTGAGAAATCGCTCGGGATTCATTAAGGGTAGCAGTATAGGGGGTAACACACAAGTGCTTAGTACGATCCACACAACCAAAGGTAACTATATCAAACATTTCTAACATATTTCTTTCCACCAAATCAACTCTCTTATTTAACAATAAAATACCTGACATTAATTGATGGTTAATCTTTTCTTGTATATACATAGCGTCCGAGGTTTTTTGAACCACAGAATTGATAATAGTAACTGTCTGAACTTGATTGGCCATAGCTACTCCTGCAGTAACAGCCGCCGCAGCAGACACTGCAATAGCCATCACAATAGTTGCTGTAATGCCAAAATCCCTTTTCCGGCGAACCAGGGTGGCTAATGGGAAGTTCTTAGGATTGGCTTTTACAGGCAAAAACACAAAGGTAGGGATGCGCATAACAATCGCACCTGAATGGCAGAAATTCCAACATTGTGACAGAGAGCAATTATCCTTCTTGCAATCAACTGCAGTATTATTTGAACTCCCTGTAGTATTAAACAAAAGCCAGACAAAGGGAGGATCCAGGCAAACTCTGGTTTGCCGTAGAGTAGTATTATGTTTTTTCTCTACATTAGTTATATTAATTTCTTTAGAAGTGTGATTCATAATCCCTGTATAATTATTTAACATAATTATTCCAGAGCGAACAAATGTAGCAAATGGAGACAACTCAGTTATAGCTCCTCTGGAATTCATAAGTATCCACGGAGTAAAGGGTGATCCAACCTTTATCATAAGTTTTCTTTTAACCTTAAAATGGTTAAGATTCCTAAGAACCCATCCAGAATTATTGTAAAATTTATCATATCGTCCTCTGCAATCCACAAATTCAGGGGGATAGCTCAAATCATTACCAGAGCATCTAGGGACAGACCAAGAAAAAATATTATTACTAGTATGATTACTATTGCCAACCTGTGAATCACTATTATTAACCTTGCTAACCTGTACCCAATTGGGCGTTGTAAGGTTGCAACTGATCCCATAAGTGGTAACATTAACAGTATCATTGGAACCGGAATAGGAGCCAGATCCAGATTTAGCTCCAGATCTAACCTGAGGCAGGGCTACGCTAATGGCCTTTCTCAAAAAATTGGGGGTATCTTCTAAAAATGGATCTCTAGCTACAGTAAGATTCATGGCATCTAGCAAGATGCAGTCTGAGATAGAAGTGCTCTGATTTGTGGTAAAACATGAAGTTCCTGCTAGGGGCACTACAGTTTGATTAAATTTTTGTTCCTGTGCATCCACCTTTTTGCAAACTAAGTTCAATTGGCAACTATCAACAAAAAATTGTGGCAATATTGTGGACTCATTGTGAACAGGAATTGGAATGGGCCATGTACGGGCCACAGCCCAGAAATAAGATTCTTCAGATTCAACTGGAACTGGTAGGTTCACCAACAGGATCAGGAGCAGCAACATCTCCTTGCTCTTCGTCAGGCTGTTCCAGTGTTGTCACGATCCTTGTCAGTCTGGTAGGAATCCACACCGGATCTGGCCGATTCTGAAAATTAAATGTAAAGAGAGCGAGAGATATTCTATCTCGCGGGGATGCGCCCTCGGCTATTCCCCCTTTTTGTTTTTGAAGCAATTCCTTAATGGTGCGGTTAGCCCTTTCCACGATGCCTTGTCCTTGTGGATTATAGGGCAAACCAGTAATATGATTAATTTCAAAAATAGAGCAGAACTGTTGAAAACTTTTAGAGGCATATGCCGGGCCATTATCAGTTTTTAAAGAATAAGGCTTGCCCCAAGCAGCCCAGGCTTCTAGGCAATGGGTCTTTACGTTAAGGACCTTTTCACCACATAACGGGGTGGCATGTATAACACCTGAACAAGTGTCCACAGAAACATGCAAATATTTTTGTTTGCCAAATTCTGAAACATGAGTAACATCCATCTGCCAAAGGGTAAGTGGCTTTAACCCACGTGGATTAACCCCAATATGAGGCGGATGATGAAAAATCACACAGGAGGAACATTGTTTAACTATCTCACGCGCTTGGTCGCGAGTAATATTAAACTTAAGGCGAAGGGTATTTGCAGGCACATGAAACTTTCTATGAAATTGTTCAGCCGATTGCATAGGATCCAGGGCAACTAAAGCCATTTCCCTGGTAGCCCTATCAACCATATCATTAGCTTCAGTCATAGGTCCAGGAAGACCGGAATGAGCTCTAATATGACCGATAAAAAATGGTTTAGCACGTTGAACTATACAACTCTGAATTTGTAATAACAAAGATGCAACCATGCTACTAGGTTTAACATATGCAGCCACTTCCAGATGTTTTACAGCATTAACTACATAGCATGAATCAGAATACAAATTAAAAGGCTGATGGGGAAAGGCCTTAAAGACCTCCAACACTACTTGACACTCCACGACTTGGGGTGCTCCAGAGCGAAATTTCAGAGTAACAGGCGGGGAGCCATATACCATATAGGCTCCAATTCCAGTTTTGGACCCATCAGTAAAAATAGTCAAGCCATTATTCAAAGGAGAAGCACTGGTAATCTTTGGAAAATATACAACATTCTGTGCCATAAAGGACAGCAATTTATCAGACGGATAATGATTATCAATAACGCCTGAATATGAGGAAATCAATACGGCCCAATCATCAGTAGTCCCTGTCAAAACCTCAATTTGATCTTTGGTATAGGGCAATATTAACTTCTCTGGCATTTTTCCAAAGGAGGTCAAGCTGAACCTCACTCCCAATAATGCCTGTTGTGCCACTAAATCAGGATAATAGCTTAACGTGCGCGAACCAAGTGTATGACCATGTATCCACCAAATCGGGCCTGTCTGCCACAATACTCCAGTAGGATGACCAACAGTGCGCAGAATGCAAAGCAATAATGGTTGTTCTGGATCAAACCGAAGAACCTGCGCTTGTTCTATGGCCTTTTCTACTATCTTTAATGCCTCTTTGCCCTTGGGTGTAAGTTCTCTAGGTGATGTAACATCAGGATTTCCTTCTAATATTGAAAACAACGGCTGCAAAGCTTCACGGGTAATGGGGAGATATCCTCTCAGCCAATTTATATCTCCGAGCAACTTTTGAAAATCATTTAAAGTGCGTAAATGTGATGTACGAATGCAAATTTTCTGTGGAAAAATCTGTTTTGGGGTAACACGGGCTCCTAAAAACTCTATAATACTTGTCTTTTGAATCTTATCGGCGGCAATAATCAGCCCCTTTTGTTTTAAGGATGCCTCCAGGGCAACTAATGCCCGTTCTAGCATATGCTCTTGTTTTGCTGCCAATAGGATATCATCCATGTAATGGATCAGCCTAACTTTGGGAAAACTACGTCTCACTGGTTGTAACGCCTGATCCACGTATAGCTGGCACATGGTGGGACTGTTGGCCATACCCTGTGGTAAGACCTTCCATTGATAGCGTTCATCAGGCTGTTCATGATTTATAGAAGGAACAGTAAATGCAAAACGATGTTTATCTAAAACATGCAAGGGTATAGAAAAGAAGCAATCCTTAACATCTATGGCAAAAACAGGCCAATCTCTTGGTAAAGCACTTAAAAGAGGCAACCCTCTTTGGACAGATCCCATGAGTTGCATCTGTGCATTAACTGCTCTAAGGTCATGCAGCAGCCTCCATTTTCCTGACTTCTTTTTTATGATGAAAATAGGGGAATTCCAAGGAGACACAGAAGGTTCAATATGACCAAGCTGAAGTTGTTCTTTAACTAATATGTGTGTGGCCTGGAGCTTTTCCATAGACAGGGGCCACTGAGGCACCCAAACGGGTGTATCTGTGCCCCAGGGGATGCATAACGCATCATCAGTGGCCCCTAGGAAAAACCCAAGCCCTTCCGATCAGATTTGGGAGTGGGCAACACGGGGTCACTTCGTCCTTGAAGGCGAGCCCCCAGCCCTTTTCCTGGTACAAAGCCTTGTGCCTTCATGACATCTTTACTCACTTGAGAATAATCATTGGTAATTATCAATTTTAATTGTTGTTGTACATCCCTTCCCCATAAATTTAAAGGAAGGTCTATGACAAAAGGCTGAAAAATGCCTTGACTGTGTTCCATCCTCCAATGCAAGTGCTTAGCACTCATATCTGGAGTATTTTGGTATCCTAGACCCTGTAAGGTTTGTGCAGCCGTCTATAACGGCCACCTCTTCGGCCAATCCTGTTTACGCATCACACTTCTATCCACTCCGGTATCCAACAGGCCCGTAAAGAGCTTTCCTTCTACTTCTAGGGTACACATGGGGCGATCATCAAGTCCTATAGACAAGCATGCTAGCTCAACCCCAGAGGAGCCGAACCCTCGCTCGCCCCTCTCTTTCTCACAAGCGGGAAATTTTTCATGGTCTGATCGAAGAATTAACAATTGTGAGATACGATCTCCGGGTGCAATCGAAATGATGCCAAACGGAGAATGACACATTACCTTAATAATGCCTTTGTAGTCAGGGTTGATCACTCCAGGTAGCACTAATAACCCTCTAAGAGTACTGGAGGATCTTCCTAAGACTAGTCCCACTGTTCCTTCCTCCAGAGGTCCTGACATATCTGTGTCTATAGCTTGAACACCCATACTCTGAGTCAGTACCAATCCGGTGGTGGCACGGAGGTCCAACCCTGCAGAGCCTGTGGTGGCCCTTCTGATGACTGGGGTGGTCTCATGTTTGGCTCCTGAATTGCCCCATAAATTCTCGGGCCCTGGGGTAGTGGGCCCTTCTGCCCGTTTTTTGACATGGCTGATGTGGCATTGGGTATGGGCTGTCCATTGATATCCTTTACGGATCGACACTCATTCGCCCAGTGTTTTCCCTTTTTGCACCGCAGGCATGTGCCCGGCTGTCTCTGACCTTGGCTCTTTTTATGTGTGCCTTGGGGGCAATTTTTTCGTACATGCCCCGGCTTCCCGCAATTAAAGCAGGTACCTGATCTTCCCTGCCCCCTGGAGACTGCTAGCATAGCAGCCGCTAGACCAGCATTAGTTAGAGGGCCGCCTATCTCTCGGCAGGCCTTAAGCCAAGCATCCAGTCCTTTATTTTTCCACGGCATGATGGCTCTCTTACATTCTTTAGTAGCCTGTTCAAACACTAACTGCTGAACCAAAGGCATGGCTTCTTCGGCTTCACCAAACACCTTCCCTGCGGCTTCCATCATGCGAGCTACGAACTCCGAAAATGGTTCAGTAGGGCCTTGAATAATCTTCGTAAGATTGCCCGTTACTTCACCTCTTTTTGGTATCATTTTCCATGCTCTTGTATGAATTTCATTAATTTGTTGATAAACCTCCACTGGATAGGCTGTTTGATTAGCCGTCCATTGCCCTTGCCCTAATAACATGTCTGCATTCCAGGGAGCTCGATTTGGCGTTTGCGCATTTACTCGAGCCTGAGTGTGAGCAGCTTCTACCACTATAGATCTATAATCTAGATATTGACCTGTAGAAAGGCATGCTATAGCAATTTCCCACCAATCTGTTGGTGTCATAGCTCTGGTGGTCAACCGAGTCAGTAATGTGCGGGTATACTGCGCATTAGCTCCATAAGTCTTTGCCGCTTCCACTAAATCTTTTAACTCTTTATAAGGGACTGGCTCATGATATCTTTGTTGATTTTGATCCTCAAAAACAGGAAATACCACCACTGAAGGTGGATAATGCACAGCTAACTGCGCAAGAGTGCCCCTGTCGATGAAATGGCAGCTACTCCTGGGCCGCACGTAAGGAGGGGGAAGCTCTCTAGTGGGCACTTTTAGAGCTGGCCCATATCTCTCCTCCTCATAATGTGCATCTTCCTCCTCTAAGCTCTCCTCCTCTGCCTCTACCAGCTCCTCTTCAGCCAGCCGCAAGGCTGCGAATTCATCCAGCACCGGATACAGGGGAGGTGCTGAAGGTTTATTTATCTTAGGATCCTCTTTTTCTTTTATATCTTTCTTTTCCCCTTTTTTGTTCCTTATTACCGTGCACTTTTCTTCAGTATCCTCCTCTGTCTTTGAACCTGCTTCTGAAAGGCTGTCCTGGTGTCTTGCCAGCATTTTCCTTCCTTCTCTTAACTCCTCTACGTTTTTTCCGTCTTTCAAGCAGGAGTGTACTAATCTCCAAAAAGGATAAGTTCCCTTCTTTAATTGCCCCTGTTCCTTTGCTGCCTCCAAATCTTTGCCTAGCTTTCTCCAGCAATGCAGATTTAGATCCCCAGACACCGCAAACCACGGCGGCACCGTGCGATCAATATCCCCGACAATCACCTTTATGGTGGATTTCGAGATTTTCAATCCTCTCTCCTGTAGTAACCGCTGTATAGGATCTACAAAATCGCATGCACCGGAGACAGACTGATCGTTGCCCATCTTTGCTTACTTTTCTACAAGAGGCTTACAAAAGGGCAGAAAAATCGCATTATCTGCCACGGACTTACTTTCGCTTTAGATGTTGCAGCAGCGACACTCCTCTCCTGGTCTATGACAACGGATAAAAATGCAAAAGGCATAAACCACTACAGCAAAAACAACCACTGCTAATGCAAACCACAAAGGACTAATTCCTCCAAGAAGCATACCTGAGGATACTTACCGGCGCCGACCGCTTCGTGTGTAGAGTTCTGAATCCTCTTCGGCCCCCCCGTGTGTGTCCGCCGAAGTTCCCGGGTTTCGGCACCAGCTGCGGCGAGCGAGCCCTGACCAGCAGGGAAAGATCACCACTGACACAGGATTCTTCTCTGATCACACTTTATTGAAGCGCTGCTTGGTTGAGGGAGAGCTGGAAGCAGGGGGCCCCGAGCCGGGCTGGGTGGCGGCTTATATACAGGAGGACGGGTCGTGCCTACTGATTAGGTGACGAGGCAGAAAAGGATTGGTGGAAACCTGTTGCTAGGCAGATGTGGCGCGAGAAGTTCGCGCCACATACTTGTTTACTTCAGCACTCGGCGCCATCTTGTAATGGCGAAGTGTAGATGTGGCCGCCACACTCGGGCTCCTGTGAAAAGTTGTTTCTCCTCAGCCTTACTCAGGCCCCTTAAGGAGCATACTAGTAAGGTTCTTCTGTTCTACCCACCTTGCTCAGTCCCCTAAGGGACTTCCCAGCCAGGTTCTTCTACTTGGCAAATGAAGGTCGTCACCCAAGACTCTTGAGAAACAGATTTATTTGGGAAGGAGTCCAGGAGAGTGGCAGCATCTGCAGGGCCTTTAACTGAACAGGCAGGGCAAAGAGGCTTATATACGGCTTATTAAGGGTGGAGTTTTCCCAGGCAGAAGAGGGATTGGTTGGTTTTGTTGGTCAGGGGCAGAAATGGCTCTGACTTCATGGTCCTTTTTAGCTTTTTGACCCTAATCTTAGGACCAGGGCATATTTCTTTAACTGGCTCTGATTCTAGGGACAAAGTGTTTTTTGACACTAGTTTCAGATTCAGGACACGTGTCCTGGGTTCAAGGATGAAGATGTTTCTTTCCCTGGCCCAGTTCTCAGATCCAGGGTGTGTTTCTTTCACCAGCTCTGGGTTCAGAATCAGGGTGCTCAGTGATTGGTTGGTTTCCTGCTCCAGTTGTCCCTTTTGCCCTATAATTACTACTGTTGGGCTGTGGCATATGTACGTCACACACTCATATACATGAATATTTTTGTAACTGAAATAATGGCCAGTCAGGTCACTCACCTGTTTAAGGCACTTGCTCCCAAACTTAACTACCTCAGTTTGTTCTCTAGTACTGACATAGAAGAAGTAGAGAATGCACACCTGTAAGTTGACCTCTGCCTGTCACATGCACAACATAGTACAGGTGTTTACATACTGTTAAAAATTTCTAAAGAAATGAAATTAACAACCAAAATATTAAAATATTGAGAACATAGGAAATGATTTTCCAGTTGAAATTGATACGTTGTTGCATTCCATGACATGTCACTGTTCAACAACATAATGACAGTTTCTGTTTAAATCCTTTATTATTTTTTGCCTGATTCAAGGATAGGTCATTTTATAAACATATCAAGTGGGCATAGTGGTGCAGTTTGGAGACAAGCAAATGGATCTTGCTGTGTTTGAGACTATCATGGTCCACATAGTGAGTTCCAGGATACTAATGGTCATGTAGAGAGATCCTGTCTCAGCCAAGAAGGGAGGTCAAGTTCATGAAGACGAAATCTACAGAGATAGCTGGGAACTCATGAGCTCTAGACCAACAGCTGTGCACCCTCCAAGGGGCCAAACTAGACCCTCTGCATATAGGAGACAGTTGTGTAGCTTGGTGTATCTGAGGGGCCCCTGGCAGAGCTCATTCCCTATGATGGGATTTCATGCTCAGCCTTAATGCAGGGCAGAGGGGCTTGGTCCTGCCTCAACTTAATGGTCCAGGCTTTGTTGACTCCCTTTGGGAGAAGTAGATGGTTAGGCTGGTGAAGAGGCAAGGGGGACAGGAGGAAGATTGGGAGGGAGAACTATGGTTGAAATGTAAAATGAAATTTTTAAAAAAGCTATAGCATATATCACATTATGGAATTTTTTTCTAACTTAATCTGGAGTCAACTAAACCATTATCTTCATTCACATCAAGATGTGTATGTTAAGAATGGCAATAAGCGCCAAGTGGTGGTGGCTCACATCTTTAATTCCAGCACTTAGGAGACAGGCAGATCTCTGAGTTTGAGGCCAGCCTGGTCTACAAAGCAAGTTCCAGGACAGACTCCAAAGCTACAAAGAGAAACCCTGTCTTGAAAAAGATACGTGCAAAGTCCATTCACAGAGGTAAAGAAATCCATTGAATCATTCAAAGACCATGTAGCAGGGATTTTCGTCACCTCCAAGTGAGAGAAGATAGGAGTCATGAGTCATCTTCAGAATGTAATGACATATTTGGATAATGGATCAGTTGGCTCAGCACTTCTGCTATTGGGTACCCACTTTTGGTTCCTACCATCGTCATCAAGTGGCTCAGAACTACCTATATTCCAGCTCCAGGAAATCTGATGCATCCTTGTGGCTTCCTTGAGTACCAGATATGCAAATGGTATAAAGATAAAATTTTAAATATTTTTATATATTATAAATTTCTCAATTATAAAAATAAGAACTCAAAGAAACCCCTTTTGAAAATATGGAGTCAGATAGATATGGTTTAAATGTGTGAGGGAAAGACTACATATTATAGAAAGGGCTTTCTTTGTGTATGTTTTTTATAAATTTAAATAAAAATAATGTGATTTAGGTATATTGTCAGAACATGGTCCCTAGAATGGAAACGTAAGATTTCTAAATGCTTGGAAGAACACACCCAAGAATACAAGAGTCTTGTGACCTCAGTTTCTTCAAGACACAAAATCTTGAAATTTTTTTTTTTGCTTGTGTGCATGCTTCTCTCAGGTATAGAAAATAAGAGTGAGTTTACCTCAGATTACTCATTATTGCTTGATGTTGTTATTCAACTAAATGTTTCAACTATCTTTTCTATGCCTGTATGAAAAAAATGTGTTTCCATATCTGGCTTGTTCTTGTCATTGTATACAGTTTGAAGTTATGAGAAAGTTATACATTGACTGCTTTTGTTCTTGTTGTTTTGGCTTTTTGAGACAGGGTTTCTCTGTGTAACAACCCATAACTGTCCTGAACTAGCTCTGTAGACCAGGCTGGCCTCAAACTCACAGTGATCTGGCTGCCTCTGCCTCTTAAGTGCTGGGATTAAAGGCGTGCGCCACCACTGCCTTTCTTAACCCTTAGTGTCTTTTTTTGTAGGATAGTTTCATAGTGTAGTTTATTGGTCCCTAAATGAAGTTGTTGTGAGAGACTTTAGTCTGCATCATTTATTGGCTCCATTCTTCCAGATCCCGTCTAGGTTGGCTAAAAAAGAAGAAAGTGGGATCCTCACAGAAGGAGATGACAATAATGGGGCAAAAAAAAAAAACAGGAAAGACTTTGATTTTCTCTAACTTGTGAATCGCTTTTTTTTTTTTTTTTTGGTTTTTCAAGACAAGATTTCTCTAGTTTTTAGGACCTGTCTTGGAACTAGCTCTTGTAAACCAGGGTGGCCTCGAACTCACAGAGACCCACCTGCCTCTGCCTCCTGAGTGCTGGGATTAAAGGCATGCACCACCACTACCCAGCAATGTGAATCACTTTTTTTAAAGTGTGTTGGTGTTTTGCCATGGGTGTTGGGTCCCCTAGAACTTAAGTTACAGACAGTAGTGAACTACCATGTTGGGAATCAAAGTTGGGTCCTCTGGAAGAGCAATCAGTACTCTTAACTGCTGAGCCATCTCAAGCATTTAAAGCACAAACATTACAACCACAACTATTCAACCGCCTGCAAGTTACTTATAATTATAATCCCTGGTTTCCAGAAGAAGAAACTTAGATAAAGTATGGGACACAGTCTAAAATAATATTGAACAGAACATGAACTAGGTGAAAGGCCTTCTTTCAGGCTTCTGTTATTCAATATGGATGATATCTTGTTAGTCACCTCCAAAAAGGAAGAGCTACAGTCCATGACTCAGGACATGCTATGTAAAAGTAGGCTCATCGTTACACCAGAAAGGTACATAGATTAGATATTGTGCAATGTTTGGGACAACTGGTTACTAGAACAAATTTTAGACCACACCAAAAAAAAATTCCATAAACAAGACAATTTAAAATAGTTAACGTTCAGAAATTGATAGGGGGTATTTAATTCGATACATCCTACTTTAGGAAACTATTTAAAACTCTAGAAGGTGAGACATTATTACATATATGTGTATATGTATGTATGTGTGTATGTATGTGTCCAGACTAGAAGCAGCATTTGTGTATTGTGAGGATCATTTGCTGACTAACTGGCTGTTTTTCTGCCAACTTGACATGAGCAAAAGTCAGAGAGGAAGGAGCCTCAGTTGAAGAAATTCCTAGGTGAGATCCAACTATAAGGTATTTTCTCATTTACTGATCATTGAGGGATGGCCCAACCCATTGTATTTCCATCTCTGGGCAGGTCGTCCTGGCTTCTATAAGAAGGTGGGTTGAGCCGGGCGGTGGTGGCGCACGCCTTTAATCCCAGCACTCGGGAGGCAGAGGCAGGCGGATCTCTGTGAGTTCGAGACCAGCCTGGTCTACAAGAGCTAGATCCAGGACAGGCTCCAAAGCCGCAGAGAAACCCTGTCTCAAAAAACCAAAAAAAAAAAAAAAAAAAAAAGAAGGTGGGTTGAGCAAGCCATTGGAAGCAAGCCAGGATCAGTACCCACCATGTTCTCTGCATCAGCTCCTTTTTCTGGGATCCTGCCTTGTTTGAGTTTATGTCCTGACTTCCTTTTGTCATGAACTGAAATGTAAGCCTAATAAACCCTTTCCTCCCTAACTTGCTTTTTGGTCATGGTATTTCAGTTGCAGCAATAGAAACCCTAACCAAGACACTGCCTTTAAACTTATTTTCCCCACCACTTTGTCTTCTACAGGTATTACAGCACCGGAAGATAAACCTGTGGAATGAAAATATTTACACCATAATGGCCAGAAAATGCTAAGTGCTTTCCTTAATATTCTTGCTTTTTAATATTTACCCCTAACAATCGGTGTTTAAGACTATGATACATTCCTATGGATTTTCAGATTTTATTTGTAGAATACCATGGAAGGGTGGGAAATCATTATCCAGCTGACAAGAAATTAGATTTTCTCCTACAAACTGAATTTGTGATTATAAAAATTGTCCAACCTCCCATTCCACAGGCAGATGCTTATTTTATTGACATCTCATCTAATGATACTGGAGGGATCACAGTCCAGATGGTCATCCGTTTCCTAATACTTCCTTTTCCTAGTTCAGCAGGTGCAACTGGTGTTTCAATTCATCTGTTAGGGTTAATTTATTAACCCTTAAATATCATTTCGGATTCTGCTTATGTAGTTGGGTTGTTCCCAGCAATAGAACCTGCTTCAGCTTTGTCTTCACATCCTCCTACGTTCTCATCACTACAGGAACTACATCAGGTTAAAAGTCTTCACACATCTCTTGTTTATTATTCATACTCATGCACATTTGAACCTCCCTGTTTTCATTGCAGAAATAAAGAAGCAAGCTTACACATGAACCTGCCCAATTTTCACTTCTCTATAACAAGCATCAACACTGCATACTAATACTATTGACTTCATGTACAGTGAGTGCCACATCCTACTTAAACAAGTGAGACGGTTTGTACAGGAATGCCCTATTTGTGCCTTCCTACACTGTCGTGGTTGCATGTAGCTGAAGGTATTCCCAGAGTTAAAAGTACTAATGAATTAAGGCAAATGAATGTCATCCACCTTGTTTTTGTCCCTCAGATGCCATACCTGCATACAGTGATACATATTCCAAAATTCTTTGGGCAGTTCCTCAGTCCTCAGAGAATGCTTCTGCATTGCTTTTCTCTTATACAAACATTTGCTGATGAGGGAGTGACTGCTTTTATAAAATCTAACATTGGATCAGCCTATATACAGTAAGGAATGGAATGTTAATCATATTACAGGCATTCCTTATAATCCTCAAGGAGTGCTTTGAACATTAAAACAATTATTGAAAAATAAAACATCTGGGCAGTGATGGTGCAGGCTTTTAGTAGTTGGGAGGCAAAGGCCAGCCTGATCTACAGAGAATGTTCCAAAATAGCCAGAGTTGTCAGAACCAGCTGACCTGTTGAATGTGTCTGAAAACGGGGGTGAGGATTGAGAAAAGAAAGAGATAGGAGAAGGAAAGTAGAAGACAGAGTCAGGAGAACTCTCAGTGAATACTGTAGCAGCCTCGAGTTTATTTCTCATCATTCTTTTATACTCAAAGCAAAAGGGGAGGACAAAACACTTGCTTCCCATGATCCAAGGAAAAAAGTGTAGTTACCTCCTTAATACTCAAAACATCTAATAACCACACCCTTAGTCAAACATCCTATTTGGTCTTGAGGATCAAGACATTTATGAGCCACACCTTTGGTCAAACCTGTTATTTGGCCTTGACAAACTTGAACTCTCTGACCTTAAATCAAGATGGAAATAGAGTGGCTGTGGGCTCCCACACAGAATTACATAGAAAAACCCTACCTCAAAAAACTGAAAAAAATGTAAAAAGTAAAAAGGAGCACCAAAAGGTATTCCTGCACTTATTTACTCTTCTTTTGGGGGGAGAGGGCGGGGGGGGTTCAAGACAGGGTTTCACTGTGTAGCTTTGGAGCCTATGTAGGCATGGCTGGCCTTGAACTCAGAGACCCACCTGCCTCTGCCTCCCAAGTGCTGGGATTAAAGGAGTGTGCCACCACTACCTGACTCTCTTGATTTTTAAAATTCACCTCCAGGTGATATATGTTTGAGACTTAAAGCTCATTTCTCTACAGAGCATTCTGAACTGCCTTTAAATTGCCCTGTGTGGTTAAAACAATTTGAGATGTGGAATCTCGGTTGGCTGAAGAAAATTGGGAAGTGGATGCATCTGTCATTAGCAATTTATGCACTGAATCATTACAGATTCCTCTTCAGCTTCTCTGGCTCCTAGCCATCAAGGACAATGGTAGAGGGTAAGAAGATCGTGGAAGTCATCAGAAAGATAGCCAACCTCCATCTAAAGGGCAAAGCAGACACTGAGCATACCATCAGTATTCATGTCTACCCACCAGAGACCAAGTTAAGGCCCTATACACAAATGGAGTAGTTATCCCATGAAATACACAGAACCCTATGTCACCTGAATTTTTCCTGGTGATATGACCTGCTTTGACCTGTGCATCTGTGGTAAGTGCCTCTGAACAGGTGTATTGGATTTACGTTCCTCTACTTCAACTTGTAGGTTGAATGGATCCAGCTCCTGTTATCTTTACTAAAGTGTTTATGATTCAACCTTGGGTCCATAATAGACTCATTCATCCATCTGAAGAAGGGATTGTATTTAATTCTTTGGATTCAAATCTCTTCCCATTTGCATAAGGCATCATTACATTAGTAGTCCTATTAAAAACACATATAAGCTTATAAGGTAGCAGAACTGCTAATCATATGGGTCTCATTCAAGCTGTTCTCTAGAATGATCTCTAGGTCATATATTAATAGTCTCCTCTGAAACCTCTCGAGCCAGCAACCCATAGTCCAAATCACCCTCAGCACTGTCTTCCATGTTCCTGCTAGAATCAGCACTTAAAGCATTCAACTGCTTTTTAACCCAAAGTCCCAATGTTTATGCTCATCCAAACAAAAGCAAGGTCTGTCCTATTTATTATAGGAATACCCCAGTCCTTAGTACCAACTTCTGTCTTAGTTAATTAAGGTTCCTATTGCTGTGAAGAGGCACTATGACCATGTCAACTCTTATAAAGGAAACATTTAGTTGGGGCCAGTTTATAGTCCAGAGGTTTAGTCCATTATCATCATGGAGGTTGGCATGTGGGCAGACATGGTGCCAGAGAGGCACCTAAGAGTTCTAAATCCAGATCAGCAGGCAGCAGGAAGACATAGTGACACACTGGCCAGTAGTGACCATCTGAGACCTCAGAACCCACCCTCAGTAACACACTTCCTCCAGCACAGCCACATTTCCCAATAGTGCCACTCCCTGTGAGCCTGTTGGAGCCTTTATATTTTCAAATCACCACAGTATGCACAGATCTGAGGCTATGAAAGCCCAAGTGTACAAGTTACAAAGGCAACAAACTGTTTCAGATTTCTTTCCCCCTCTATGCTATGCTTATACTAAAACTTGTACTGTTTAAAATTTCAACATCCATCAATGGAGTTCTGACAAGCTGGGAAAGCACAGAGCACTCTCATCAGTCATAAGCTCAAGGTGTTAAATTTGCTTTGGTTGTCTCCTGTGTGTAGACTTAAAAGTGCTTTTCACTTGTATTAAAAGAAATCTGTCAAATACATATATCCATCCCTCTGGGCAGAGTGTTAATGCTTTTAATCTAGAATCATTTTTAGGTCCCCAAGCTTTTGTTATGTCTCAAAGGCATGAGTCTGCTGCCTTTTCTACAATGTGGATTTGAGTTACAGATTACAAACAGTGGTAGTGCTAACATCTAAAATTTTTCTATCTTTTTTGTAAACTGAAAAAATTCTTGTAAATTTCAGGGTGTTGACTTGGATCCACCTCTGGCAGGTCAAATGAACTCCAGATAAGATTAGTTCCATCACCTCCCTATTCCTGAGGGTAGAATCTCTCCCTTTGCCTCTTCCCTAGTGTTGGGACTCCCCTCCCCCAAATACCAGCACCATGAGCCTGGAAGTTTCAAATATATACTCTGGATGAAAACTTTCCCCTAAATTCCTTAACTTTACCTTCTGTCCCTAGTCTGTCTCTCCCAGCATATTTTTTTTGTTTTTTTTTCTCCCAGCATATTTAAAATAAACTGCAAACAGCACCAGCAACTTGCCAGCCCCAGGTGTTCCCTCAGAATCAGCATCCCAGATAGTTGAAGAGTGGCTAGCCCCAGGTGGTCCAGCCTCACAGACTTCTTCAATGGGGACTGCACTTGCCTAGCCCCAGATGGTCTCAGAACCTGGACAGTAAGTAAAACAGCCTGTTCTTACTGGACATGGCCAGCATTCCAGCTTTTGTAGGTCCCGAAGAACAATGCCCCAATGCCAGCAGAAAGAAGAACAATGCCCCAATGCCAGCAGAAAGAAGAACAATGCCCCAATGCCAGCAGAAAGAAGAACAATGCCCCAATGCCAGCAGAAAGAAGAACAATGCCCCAATGCCAGCAGAAAGAAGAACAATGCCCCAATGCCAGCAGAAAGAAGAACAATGCCCCAATGCCAGCAGAAAGTAGTCATAGAAAAGACCGCACCACTCTTACCATTTATTATCAACAGAAATGCTGGGAAGTTAGGTATTAAACCCAGGACAAAAGGCTGAGGTGCCTATTAAACATATCAAAGTACAGCTGGCTGCCAGGTTCTCCCAGCGCCCTCAGTCGCTACCTGTTACAGAGTGTGACTGACATCCCCTGGCCCAACTACCCTTCCCTATGTAATTCAGCCATGTTGGTTACCTGGTTTCTCATCAATCCTCTACTCTCCTGGCTCTCCTCTCCACGCCTCCTCGCATGTCTCATGCCCACTCTGGACTCTCCCAGAGGCCTCTGCCTCTAGCTATGCTATCCCTTTTATCTACAATAAACCTTTTCCAACAGACCTAGGAGCAGCCATGGCTTCCCTTTTACTTCTTTTGAGTGGCCCTTGCCAAAAAGGGTCTCTGAGCAGGCCGTGTGCTTTGAGCACCAGTGAGCAGCACCATGGTTCTTTCCAGGATTCTCTTCTAGTCTGGTTTGTCTGCTGTGCTGCTAATCTTGAGTATCTGAGCCACATAGCTTTTCCCAGAATACATGTGATCAGTCAGATTGCAACTCATGTGCAGTAGGCTATGTGGCAGGATTCAGGTGTTAGGTCATCCTTGAAAATTGTTTTGTGTCTGAGCATGTTAGAAATAAGTTCAAGGTGGCAAAGAAAAAGACCACCATTCCACTTGGAGTTCCTGAACAATGCACACTTTACTTTTGTTCTAGAACTTATTCTCCTCCTCTAGAGAGAAACTGCACTTGGTTTTTATTCTAGGCAAGGTGGTGAACTTATCTCTTTTATCATTTAGCAATGGTCAGACTTTAGAAGTACCCATACCGGGATTGGAACAACAACTGATCTGGCTTCTCCCATCTGTATTTGGCGTGTCAGGTGGCAGTATTGGCGCACTACACCAGAGGTCCTTTTTCTTGGGGGGGGGGGGAGATTTTCGAGACAGGGTTTCTCTGTGGCTTTGGAGCCTGTCCTGGAACTAGCTCTTGTAGACCAGGCTAGCCACGAACTCAGAGAGATCCATCTGCCTCTGCCTCCCGAGTGCTGGAATTAAAGGCGTGCGCCAACACCGCCCGGCTACCAGAGGTCATTTTTAACAAGATCCCATCTGTCAGATGTAGAGAAAGGAGGTCTTTGGCTGGTATCTTGAAGGATTAAAATGTCCAAAGTATATTAGACTATATTGATAGGCTCCTAAGAGCCCCTTCCCTTAAACTCCTGGTTTTCCTTTAGCTACTAGGGTTATTCTCCAGAGCAATGAACCCACCAACAGCTTTCACACCCTTTGAAAGTTCTTGCATGAGCTAAAAGTCAGCATGATGCCCTTCCCATGTGACTTCTAAATAGGGAGAGAAGAGATATTTACCACCATTTCATGTTTATGTTAAAACAATAATGGCTAGTCTCCCTTAGCTGTAGGCAGATGCTTCAGTGATCCTAAGTATGTTGTCTTACATCTAGGAAACATCTTTTTATGAAGAAGTAAATATTGGTGAGATGTATTTGTCTAAGTAACATCTCCTGTAGACTTACACTTACTGTCTGTGGAGTGTGGTCCCTTGGGTTGTTACCAATCCCCTTAGTCTGTGTTTAATCTTTCCTACTGAGTGCTGAAGACTATGCAGGTGACCAAAAGTAATTTTCCTTCTTTACTGTCAAGTCCAGTTGTGCAACTGACCCTCAGGTGTCATGTGGGCTTGAAAGGACCTCAGGCTCCTACACCCATCTTTTGCCAGTTCTCCATCAATGTGAGGTTCAGTCAAAGGCCTTGCTTGACCAGTTGTGACATCCTTTGAAGCCTCAAGTAAGATTCCTCTTTTTAGATTGGGCATTGTTTCAATGCATTGAGTGGGGTCTCCATGAACAAGAGAAAAAGTGACTTTCCACAGTTACAGAATACTGATCAATGGCCCTCAGTCTGAGAATTTGCATAATTTCTAATAATCTATCATACATTTTCTGGTACTCCAAATGGGAAGACCACAAAATCAAAGGACATGGCAAATGTTCTAAAGACATACAAGGTAATTTTTATGAACTAGCTGACATAAATGTGGAAATTTTAATGCACCCTTTACTTTTAAGGGAAAATGTCAGTGTTAATAAGCACAGCTCTATGGTAATTATTAAATTCTTACAACACCATGTTCCTCGGTGTTAGGAGCTGATCCATGTTTGCAAGGCATTCCTCTAGGAACAAGAGAAGACAACAACACCTTAACAGTGGTCACAATTTTAATCATAGCCCAATGTGAGCCATGTTGTACAACTGTCCCTCCACTTAGTTTCGTATCATTCGAATGTCATAAAAGCCATGCTTATTGTATGTCCAAGACCTTTTATAAACATGCCGTCCACAGTGAAGCTACTGGTACTCATATACTTGTTGTGACTTACCAAAGCTTAGTAATAGGGACAGTTTATAAGAGTCAAGATGGTTGTTGTGGTGTAGACCTTAATCCCACTACCACATATGCATGAGGAATGAAAATTTAAACTTTGTGAATGCAATGTTGAAACCTTTTATTTATTATTCTTCCTTTAATAAGTATATTTTCTGCCACTCTGGGTACAAGCCTTTTGAGCTCTTGCTGTCAAAGTTGACTGCATCAGTGAGTTCTCTAGAACTCACATAGAGGAATGAGAGAATAGACACCTGTAAACTGTCCTCTGGCTGGTAAATGATCACCATGACGCAGGTGCATACACACAGTCAAATGATGGAGGATTCTCATTGGCTAATAAACTGCCTTGGCCAGCCCTTAGGTGGGTGGAGTAGACAGAACAGGAAGAAGGAAGTGAGGTAGATGGCTCAGTTAGATGCCACACCTCTCCTAAGTTAATAAATCGCCATGCCTCTGCTCTCTGGAGCAGACTGTCATGCCTCTCCTCAAGGAGAGAGATGCCATGAAGCCAACCGACAGGTCAGACATGCTGAATCCTTTCCCGGTAAGACACCGCTCGTGGTGTTACACAGATTATTAGATATGGGTTAGTCAAGATGTGAGTAAGAGGCTGAAAATAATGGGCCAGGCAGTGTTTAAAAGAATACAATTTGTGTGTTGTTATTTCGGGGCATAAGCTAGCTGGTGGCCGGGAGCCGGGCAGGATGAAAAGCAGGCCTGCCCACTGCTCCACACTACAGTCAAAACTTTAAAAAAGGGTTGGAGAGATGGCTCAGAGATTAAGAGCCCTGGCTGTTCTTCCAGTGGTTCCGAGTTCAGTTCCTACCAGCCACATTGTGGCTCACAACCATCTATTGCCAGGCTGCTGGTGGTGGCACACACCTTTAATCCCAGCACTCAGGACAGATCTCTATGTGTTCAAGGCCAGCCTGGTCTACAAGAGCTAGCTCCAGGACAGGCTCCAAAGCTACGGAGAAACCCTGTCTTGAAAAAAAAAAAACTTTAAAAAGTAGAGGTTAACAAAATGAATTTACCAAAATATTTAGAACATAGAAGAGTTAGTAGCTGAAATTAATACATTGTAGAATTTCAAGAAATATCACTATTCAGCCAAACAGTGATGGTTCCTATTTAAAATTTTCATTATCCTTTGATTCTATGATTCGAATATAGTTCACTTTAAAAAAAAAATCTCAGCTAGGGCTGGAGAGATTGCTCAGTGGTTAAGAGCCTGCCCTTCCAAAGGTTCAGTTCCCAGCAACCATATGGTGGCTCACAACTATCTGTAATGAGATCTGGTGCCCTCTTCTGGCCTGCGGGCATACATGCAGACAGAATACTGAGAATACTGTATACATAATAAATAGATTTCCAAAAAAAGAAAGAAAAGAAAAGAAACATCTCAGCTGAGTGTAATGGTGCATGGTTGTAATCCCAGCATTTTGGAGACAGAGGAAGGCAAATCTCTGTGAGCTTGACACCTGTCTGGTCCACATAGTGAGTTCCAAAACAGCCATGGCTATGTAGACAGATCCTGTCTCGAAAATTCAAAAAACAGCAAAGCACATTATGGAAAATTTTCTAATATCATCTGGACTCATCTCTACTCAACTAAAACTTTCACTGTATCCACTCACATCAAAAGGACTGTGTTAACAATAAGAAGCAATACGCTAAGGCCGTTCACAGAGCGCTAGAAATCCATTTAATGCATCAGTGACAAAGCAGCAGGGACTTTCTTTACTTCCAAATGATAGAAGGTATAAGGAGTAATGGGGCACCTTCATCTTCTGCACTATAAGGACATATTTCTGGACATAGTGTTGCAGTTAGGGACCTGTCTTATTATGGGCTTCTGTTGCTGTGAACAGACACCATGACTGCAGTGACTCTTATAAGGAAGACATTTATTTGGGGCTAGCGTAAAGTTCCAAGGTTTAGCTCATTATCATCATGTTACAGCATGGAGGTGTACAGGCAGACATGGTGCTGTCTTGATTGGCAAGCAACAAGAAGTAAACAGACACTGGGTGTGACTTAAGCACCTGTGAGACATCAAAGCCCACACCCACAGTAGCACACTTGCTCCAACAAAGCCACACCTCCTAATAGTGCCCTACAGAACCCATCTTTGGTTCCTAGCACTCATGTCAGATGACTAAGAACTACCTATAATTCCGGCTCTGGAAGGGATGGTGCACTTTTCTTGCTTCCTTGGGCACAAGCTGAACAAATGGTGTAAAGATATATTTACATGTGTGTGTGTGTACCTAAATTAAATTATTCTGATTTTCTGAAAAACTAACAGATACACGAAGAAAGCTTGTTTTACAATACAGACCTGTGTGTGTGTGTGTGTGTGTGTGTGTGTGTGTGTGCGCGCGCGCGCATTTTGTAAAAGGGGCTTTCTTCATGTATATTTGGGTGTATTGGTGGAACAAGACTCACGGATGGAGTCATGTGAGAAGAACGCTGAGTGCTTGTTAGAACTCCAAGAGAACAGGACAAGAGGCTTGTGACCTACATTTCTTCAAAACAGAATTCTTCTTGAACTGTTTTCATGCTTCTCTCCAGCGCAGCAGGTGGGCGTGAGTTTATTCAGATTTCTCATTGCTGTTGTTATTCGATTAAATGTTTAAACTATCCATTACATGCCTGTATGGGAAAACATGGTTTTGCCACTTGTGACTTGTCCTTGCAATTGTACGCAGTTGAACTCATGAAAAAATTACTCATGTGACCTTTCTTGACCCTCAGAGTATAAATTGTCCCAGGCTCTGAATAAAGTTGGCTATTGAATGTGACTTTAGTCTGCCTCATTTATCAGCTCCATTATACCAGGTCCCACCACATGTAGGTTGGTGCCAAGTGGCACATGGAACAGGAACCCAGAGTTGTGTATGAACTTAAGACCCTGACTGAGGATAATGGGGCAGAAGCCATGGAAGACTCTGCTTTATATTGAGCTTGTGCATATTTTTGTTTGTTTATTTGTTTTGATTTTATTTTTCTACACAGGGTTTCTCTGTAACAATCCTGGATGTCCTGGGAATCACTCTGTAGCCCAGGCTGGCCTTGAACTCACAGAGATCCGCCTGCCTCTGCCTCCCAGTGCTGGGATTAAAGGCGTGCACCACCACCACGTGGCTTGTAGATAAGGAAAGGAGAGCACAAGTATTAAAATCATGTCTATTAGATTGATTGCCAGTTGTTTATGATTATAACCCCTGGCTTTGAGAAGAAAAATCTTTAGATGAAGAAGAATGGGGTAGGGTCCAAAAGAAGATTGAAAAGGCATATGAACAAGGTGGAAAGATCAACATTTAACTTGGGGTCAATTGGTCATTCAGACTGTTATCAAAATACTTAAGAAGATAATGAGTATAGGGACCATGAGGAAGAGTTGGGTAATTACTTAAATGAATATAAATTGGATGATCGAACTTTTAAATTGCTAGAAGTAGCAAAAAAAAAAAAAAAAAAAAAAAAAAAAGAAGAGGTTTTTCCCCATTCAGGGAAAATTGAAAGTAGAAACAGCACCACTGACAGCTGCGTGTGACGCTTCCCTCGGCGCCTTCCTGAAGACGGCTTTAAACACGTGCACCCTCTAGCGGCTGAAAATTACCTCAGCGCATGGACTGAAGAATTTAATAATCAATATAATCTTGCAGCCTCTCCAGTTTTTGAGGAGGATTTGGGATCCTATGGAAAAGCTTAATTGACAACCTAGACAAGCTGTGGTGTGGCAGGGAAGAGGAACTGGTTACTAGTACCTCCTGGCCACACGAGCTGTGCTTGGTTTCTCCTGTACACTTTTAGCCAAATCAAAATGTTCATCAGGGGTTAGACATGGATAAAATGACAGATTTTAAAACAGCTTGTGCTTCCTATGGATCTAATGTTCCATATTGTTACAAATATCTTTTTGGTTGGAGCAATGGTGCACAGTGGTGGTCATATGATTTTCATATAATATCTAAAATGGTTCTCAGCTGCTTCCAAATTCTTCAGTGGCAAATCTGACACACAGATGAAGCTCATAAAAAGGTTAGACAACTGAGGCTAAATGGTAATCTTGGAAATGCCACATATGAAATGCTGACAGGAATTGGCAAATGGGCATTGACAGATAATCTGTTGAATAATAAACGTTCTGCAGCCCTCCCACATGTTAGACATGGCCGCCTGGATGAGAACCGACACCTAATCTGACTTCAGTTTTACTTATGTAAAATTTATACAAAGTCCCTCTGAGCCTTATGCTGAAGTCATGGGGATACTTGAGGATGCCATTGAGAAACAGTAAGAGGCGAGCCAATTTGAGAGTTATTAAAGCAGCTGGCTTTTGATAATGTCAGTGAAGTTTGGCCAGGATTAGTCAGACCTCAGAGAGACAGGAAATGGGATGGACATCTGAAGTGATGTAGAAATATGTAGAATTACAAACATAGAACAAACTTAGCTGCTTTAGAAACCCACACTGCTCAAAGGCAGATATCAGCAAAGTGTCTGAATTATGGCCGACCTGGTCACTTAAAGGAACAATGTAAACGGCCCTTACAACAAATGAGTGCTCATAATCTGTGAGGTCATGGCTTACGCCCTAAGTGCAAGAACGGAAAGCACTGGGCAAAGGAATAATCATCTAATTATGATACGGACAGCAGTGCCTAGCAACCATTACAATGCCAGCCAAGGAAAGAAGGAATTATATTAAAGGGATTAAAGGCAAAAACCAATAACGTTTCTGCCAACTTTAGGATATAATCAGTCTCTTCTTTCATGAAAAGCTGGTACACAAGAAAATGCTTCTATTGATATTCCTGCCCTAAAGTTATTGTGTTTCCCCTCTTCAATGTGCTTTTAAGTTACACACAGGATATCAGCAACCTGTATGGCCAAGAACAGTGGAACTTTTTGGTGCAGGAGGTTCTTCTGTCTATGTGTTGCTTTCACTGGTTGAATAAAGAAACTGCCTTGGCCTTTTGATAGGGCAGAACTTAGATAGGCAGAGTAGATGGAACTGAATGCTGGGAAGAAGAGCAGAGTCAGGCAGATGCCATGGATCTCCTGCCTGGGACGGACACTGGTTAGAATCTTGCTGGTAAGCCACAGTCAGGTGGCAATACACAGATTAATGGAATTGGGTTAAATTAAGATGTTAGACTTAGCCAATAAGAAGTTAGAACCAATGGGCTAGGCAGTGTTTAAATGAATACAGTTTCTATGTGATTATTTCGGGTGTATGCTAGCCAGGTGGCTGGACCAAAAACAGGCCCACTCTTCCTGTTACAAATTTTATTGGATTACAGTAGCTTATCCATGACAGGAACCATACTGGAGTCACTGATGAAGATTCTACAGGGGAAATTGCTACCATGATCACAGTGCCCACAAATTGTCAATATAAAGCAGGAGAAATATTGCACTTTATTATTATTGCCTCATGTGGTCCCTTTGTGGAACCATGTGCTTAGCTTTATGAGGAACGATTCAGCAGTATAAAACTGTATCTTTAAGCACGTCACTGAAGGAAAATGACAAACCATTATTGTATTTAACTAAAAGAATAAACACTTTTACAGGATTAATTGATTCTGGAACTGATGTCTCCATTATAACCATAGAAGGAGGGTACCTGGATGGACTATTACAGAGGTACATTCAACCCTGATAGGTTTGGGAAGTATTAACTCTAAGGATATTAAAATAAGTGCTACAAAATTACAAAGAGTATGTCCAGAAGGCATAACGGCAGTTCTATAACCTTTGTTACCTATGTTCTCGTTAATCTTTGGGGGAAAGACGTTCTACAAGAAGTTAATGCAGAGATCTCCATTCCCACCTCTAATGCTAACTGTTCTTCAAAACCTGATGGCCAATGATGAGAATGGGGTACCAAAAATGAAAAATACTAGTAAAAGATTCGCAAGAGGTTTTGACCCTGTGTTCCCACAAGGACAAACTCATAAACATGGATTGTGTTCTTCATAGGGGCCATTGAAAAAAATACAACCTATTAAAATTACATGAAAATTTAATGAGCCTGTCTGGCTACCTCAATGGCCCCTCTCTGAAGAGCTCTAGCCTCTTATTGGCTAACTCTTACATCTCAGTTTAACCCATTTCTCTTAATCTGTGTATCGCCATGTGGCAGTGGCTTACTGAGAAAGATTCGGCATGTCTGTCTCTGGCAGCTCCATGGCGTCTCTCTTCTCCGCCTTTCTTCCTCCCAGCATTCAGTTCTGTCTTCCCCCTTTACCTAAGTTCTGCCCCATCAACTAGGCCAAGGCAGTTTCTTTATTCATTAACCAATGAAAACAACACACAAACAGAAGGACCTCCTACACCATTTCCCCTTTTCTCTTTAAACAAAAAGGAAGGCTTTAATAGAACCTCCACCTGGCGATAGATGAAGAAAATGACTGAGCCCCACATTGGAGCACTGGACTGAGCTCCCAAGGTCCTGATGAGGAACAGAAGGAGAGAGAACATGAGAAAGAAAGTCAGGAATGTGAGGGGTGCGTTCACTCATGGAGACAGTGGGACAGAACTAATGGGAGGTCACCAACTCCAGTTGGAATGGGACTGATGGATCATGCGACCAAACCCGTCTCTCTGAATGTGGCCAACAGTGGGGGCTGACTGAGAAGCAAAGGACAATGGCTCTGGGCTCTGATTCTTCTGCATGGACGGGCTCTGTGGGAGCCTTCTCAGCTTGGTCGATCACCTTCCTGGACCTTGGGGGAGTTGGGAGGACCTTGGTCTCAACATAGAGTAGGGAACCCTGATGGTTCCTTGGCCTGGAGAGGGAGGGAAGGGAGGTATGGGTGGAGGGGAGGGGAGGGAAGGGGGAGGAGGAGGGGAGGGAAGGGGGAGGAGGAGGGGAGGGAAGGGAAGGAGGAGGGGAAGGAAGGGGGAGGAGGAGGGGAGGAGATGGAAATTTTTAAATATAAAAAAATAAAAAAATTTAAAAAAAAAACTATTTGCTAGAAGTAAGATATGGAAGCAATGTAAGCATCCATCATTGGATAAAGGAATAAAGAAAATATGGTCTATAAACACCAAAAAAAAGGAAGGCTTTAACTTTAACATACTAAAATTACATATAACAAAACAGGTATCAACTAAGAATTACAGTTATAATACTTATAACTACTTTATCTTTTATCATAACTAAGGAAAACTATAACTATAAATTCTTCAACCCCATCAAAGACCTCAGAAGGTTATATTACCCAAATAAACAGGAAGTGCATTGTAAGCAACTTCCAAAATTCTAGAATTGACAGATATTTAGCTGCCTAGACAGTCACCCAAAGTTCTTTTGTGCTGTTGGGGCACCTATCTTCAGCCTACAGGCCCATAGTAACCAGCAGACTTTCCCATGAAGTAGGAATTTTCAAAGACAGGGCTGCCTATATTGGCAGCTTGCCAGTCACTTTCTTCTGTATCCTGCAGAATGTCTTGCAGACTCTTTCATGAAGCAGGAACCCCGAAGGACCATCTCACCTTTAGGCAAGTTCAGCAGTCATTTCTCTGTGAGTTCTGCATGTCCAGTTAAGCAGTCCAGTCTTAATATTCTTTCTTTATTCTGTATGTTTTGTGTTTTGATTATTATATGACGAGGAGATCCAGATTATTTGGTGTTCTGTAAGCTTCTTGTACCTTCATAGGAATATCCTTCTTTAGGTTGGGAAAGTTTTCTTCTATAATTTTGTTAAATATATTTTCTGGGCCTTTGAGCTGGAGTTTTTCTCCTTCTTCTACCCCTGTTATTCTTAGGTTTGGTCTTTTCATGGTGTCCCAGATTTCTTGGATGTTTTGTGTTAAGAATTTGTTGGATTCAATGTTTTCTTTGATCAATGAGTCTATTTCCTCTATAGTATCTTCAGTGCCTGAAATTCTTTCTTCTATATCTTGTATTCTGTTGGTTATACTTGTCTCTGTAGTTCCTGTTCATATACCCAGCTTTTCCATATCCAGCCATCCCTCGGTTTGTGTTTTTTTTAATTTCCTCCACTTCGGTCTTCAAGTCTTAAACTGTTTCCTTTACCTGTTTGATTGCTTTTTCTTAGTTTTCTTGGGTATCTTTGGGGGATTTATTAATTTCTTCTTAACATTTTGTTTGTCTTCTCTTCCATTTCTTTAAGGGAGTTTTTCACTTAAGGGTCTCCATCATTTTCATAAGGTTACGTTTAAAGTAGATTTCTTCTACTTCTTCTGGGTTAGGATGTTCACGTCTTCCTGTTGCATGGTCACTGGATCCTGGTGTTGTCATGTTGCTTTTCAGGATGTTGGAGGAATTCTTGCATTGTCACCTATCCCATCTCTTCCTTCAAATGAGGCCAGCAGAGTCTTGGCATCTTGGTCCAATCTTTGCTGTGGCTGACTGTGTACTTGGGAGTTTTTCTTGGTTGACCCTCTCTCAGATCCCCTCCGCCCTGAAGCAGACTGTGTTGGGGGATCCAAGGACCTCACAGATGAAAAGGCCACATTCATTGATTTTTGACACATTGTTTTACCTGACAAACTTAATGACTTCTCTGAACAACTGAAGAATTTAGTTAGCCATGTGCCTTCAACAAATAGCTAGGTATCAAAGGAAGCTCCTAATACTCTAAAATCCTTAAAATTCAAAGACTCATGTGAATTTTCATCGGCCTAAAGAGCCAATCTTGGGAAATACACTTCCCAAAGGAGCCAAAAGAACAGACTACATAAGCTGGAGAAACTGCTGCCAATGAGCATCCTAGATGCTGTTGCAGGGGTCTGATGCCTCCTTCTGCCTTCTGCAGGCACCAAACACACACATGCAAGAATCACTTATACACATGAAATAGATTTAGTAAATTAAAAACACTACCGCCCCCAGCCAGGTTGTCATGGCACACACCTTTAATCCCAGCACTTGGGAGGAAGAGCCAGGGGGATCTCTGTGAGTTCGATGTCAGCCTGGTCTACACAGTGAGTTCCAGGACAGCCAGGGCTACAGAGAAACCCTGCCTTAAAAAAAAAAAGGAAGAGGAAGGAAGGAAGAAGGAAGGAAAACCCTACCCTCATATCTGTCACCACAGATTAAACAACCAGAAATCCACAGAAATGTGACAAATACCTGTAGCCAAAACTACAAATCTGTAATTAAAAGAATCAAAGAACTCAAAGAAATTCCACAGTCGTGGACAGGAAGCTTCAATATTATTTCAGTACAAAACTGAATTATGGATTCAACAGAAGTCCAACAAAACGTCTAACAATTGTTGCTGTCAGCAATCGGAAATGATGAAGCGGGCCATCGTGAATGAAAAGGGGTCTGCACGAGACTGAATAAAAGCCACACTGCACCGTGTGGCTTCCGATCTGCGCACACAACTGCAGTAAAGTCTGTACTGTCTGAACAAAGAATAAAGAGATCAATAGCAGCTAAGAGAAAACTTAGAAGGAAAGTCACAATAAATTTAGTTAATTTTGACACGAGGCCAGGTAATCCTGTAAGTCTGGCCTTACTGGCACACGTGACTGAACCACCCTGGCATCCCCACGCAGATGTGTTCATGACACAGACTTTACCCCCTGCACAGAACTAACTGCAGACGGATCCTACACCTGAATGTTCAGTGCCAAATGCAGAACTTCTAGAAGGCTAGAGGAACCCGGGCGAGTCTGCCTTCCTAGGCGATGATGAGAGCGATGCATGTCCTCCCTGCAGGATGATGAGATCAGTTTCCACGCAGCAGCTCCGGCTTCCCATGTTGTTTGCGACTGCAGTCTCGGGATGACGTCATTCAAAGGACGCCCAAGCTGGGGCGTGGCAGGGACCTCACGGGGAGCCGCGTCCAGTCGCGGGTTCCCACAGCCCCGGGAGGACCCCATACCGGCCCTCGCTCACCATGGCGCATTCCGCTCGCCCCGCTCTCCCCACAGCTCCTGGCAGCGGGTCAAAGGGCAGAACACGGAACATGACAGTGTGCCTCAGATCTGGGGCCACAGGAGGCTGCAGCGTGGCAACTGGAATTACCCACCCATTCTGACTGGCACTCCTCTTGGGAGTTCTGATTGGCTAGTGTGATCTGAGTGACAGAAGCAGCTCCCTTAGGGACAGAATGTTGTGAAGGGGCTCAGCACAGTGGTTCCCAGCCCTGGCTGCCACTCCAGGCACAGAACCGTCCCAGACCTGCAGACATTGGCGTTGCAGCAGAACTTGGGCCTGGAGTGCAAATCACTACTGCACGTTTCCTGCACGCAGCAGCACTTCCCGATCTTCCTCCTGGGCACGCACGGGGTCTCCAGCATACATAGATCATTCAACAATGTGCAGCAAGTGATCCCTCTGCCTCACAGCGGAAACGATGCTCAGCTCATCCAGGTCAAATTTACACCACCTGACTGATATTCACCAGGCACCCGCAGTTTCAGTAAGGCACACTCGGATTCTCAGCTGCACAGTTAGCCAAAACAATAACACTTCCCAGCCTTCTGTGGTGGCGCTGGCCCATTGTGTGAGCACTCAGGATGTGGAAGCCGGTCGTCAAAAGTTTAAATCAGCTTGGTCTATGATCCTAAATACTGACAATAGAGTCCACAAAGGGGAGGTGTTGGGGTGAGGGCCTGGGTGAGAAGATGAAGACAGAACTTGCTCAGGCTTGTCAGAACACAGTCCAGGAATGGAGTCATGGGAGCAGAATTCTTGATGTAGGTGTGTCTTCTATCTGTTGATTTCATTTGTTAATAAAGAAACTGCCTTGGCCAGCCCTTAGGTGGGTGGAGTAGACAGAACAGGAAGAAGGAAGTGAGGTAGATGGCTCAGACAATTGCCACGCCTCTCCTAAGTTAGTCAGACCACTGTGCCTCTCCTCAGAGAGAAGCTAGATGTGATGAAGCTCCAGCCCAAGATGGACTTACGCTAGAATCTTTCCGGTAAGACACCACTTCATGGTGCTACACAGATTATTAGAAATGGGTTAAAGCAAGATGTGAGAAAGAGGCTGGAATTAATGGGCCAGGCAGTGTTTAAAAGAATACAGTTTCCGTATAATTATTTTGGGGCATAAGCTAGCCGGTGGCCAGGAGCCGGGTGGCAGGAAGCCGGCCCGCAGCACCTACTACAAATTCTGACTGCTTAGGTATACTCCAAGAAAACAGAGAAATCTTGTGAACTCCCTTTCTTCAAAACACAGAATTAACCGGATTGTGGTGGATGCCTTTAATCCCAGCACTTGGAAGGCAGAGGCAGGTAGATCCCTATGAGTTCAAGGCCAGCCTGGCCTACAAAGTAAATTCCAAGACAGGCTCCAAAACTACAGAGAAACCCTGTCTCAAAAAAACAAACAAACAAAGCAAAACAAAAATGGAGTCATTCAGGGCTGGAGAGATGGCTCAGCGGTTAAGAGCACTGATTCCAGAGGACCTGGGTTCAATTCCCAGCACCCACATAGCAGCTCACAATTGTCTGAAAATGCAGTTCCACGAGATCCGACACCTTCACACCAATGCACATAAAAATAAAAGTTAAATAAATCATTTTTAAAAATGGAGTCATTCTAGGAATGTGTTTTTGTGCTCCTCCCAGGTGCAGAGGGTAGGAGTGACTCTGTTTAGATTATCCATTATTGCTTGATGCTGTTATTCAATTGAATGTTTGAGCCTCTGTGGAAAATCTTGTTTTTGTCACGTGGGACACACCCTTGTGACTGTACAGAGTTTGTGTTTTTGCCGTGTGGGACACATCCTTGTGACTGTATAGAACTTGAACTTACCAGAACTTTATTCTTTTGGTATCTGCAGACAGGCTTTCTTTCCGCAGCATTGGCTGTCATCACAAAACCTTTCTTAACCCTCAGACATTATATTGTCAGGGACTGTGAAAAATATTGGCTATTGCATTAGATTTTAGTCCACCTAAAATATCAGCTCCACTGTCCCAGGTCTCACTGCTTCTGGAGCAAAGGCCGGGCTCCACCTTGACCACGCCTCCAGCCTGTAACAGAATTCCGCTGGGCTGGCCCTGCTGCTGGGACAGGTACCTGGAGTAGCTCCGGCTTAGCACCCAGCCCCTAAGCCATCCTTTGTGTTATAGATACCTTTTGTTGCCCTGTGTGAATCTCGTCTGAGAGGCTCCCATGGATACAAAGCCTAGGCAGACTTGGCTATGGGGAAACCCAGAAAATCGTGGTACCTCATAAATCAGGTGTTTGCACTTGGCAATGTAGTTTGGACACTCCAGTTTGAGATATGGAAATCTACTAGCTAAAGTATAAACATAGGAAAAAATAAAAATGCCAATAGGAGAAGGGAAAGGCTTCAGTCCAAAGAGGCTGAGCCCCCTGCAGCCGCAAAGGCTAGGTGCATTCTCAAGTGTCTCTGAGTCTTTATTTCACGGACCCGTGTGAACCTGCACACCCATGCTGCCCTACCCGTGACACCAGCCCCTCAGTGGGGCATTCTCGGCAGGACTCCACCTCTGAGCCACAACACTATCCCCTGGTTTCTTCAAATACTGTGTTGCATATTTATTGCTATAACTGTTCTGAGTCCAGAATATCAGACAATCATCTGAACCACCTCTGCCATCCCTGCCCTCGCCCAGCGGTTACGTCTCCCTCTTGCAGTGAGCTTACACTCCTGGGTGGGTGGTTGTGATACAGATGGCATAGTGGGAGTTGTAACATCAGATGGGGAGTGTTGTAAGCCGTGGAGTGATGGGTAAGGTCCCAGGCTGGCTCCCAGAGCCTGCTGAGTCCGTTCAGCACCCTGGCCAGGGCATGGGGAAGGGAAGGTGGTCTCTGTGGCTTCAGCTCGCAGAGGTCCTCAGCGACCCTGAGCCTGCAACCGCTGCATCTGCAGGATCTGGCTGAGAATGCACTGGACGTCCTCATCCATCTGTCCCTGCGGTAAAGTAGGGATGGATAGCGGCAGAGAGACTCTGGTGCTCCAGCTGGGTGCTCCCCTGTGCCCTAGAAATCCCCCTACACAAACCCAAGGGACTCAGTACTCCACAAGACAGGGCTGTACACAGGGATGTTCCCAGAAGCCACAAGGCTATCCCAGAACAGAAGAGGAAACGGGCCCAGGCAGTGGCGGAGGACGGCTGAGGCCGGGTTGGCCCCCTGAGATGGAGTCAGGAGGCGGGCACTCACCTGAATGGCATAGAGGAGATGGGTACGGTATAAAGCCACCACCGCACCGTGCTCCCGGGCCTCCTCCTGAAGACACAGAAGGGGGGGGGGGCAGAAGGATCAGATGTTCAAGGTCATCCTTGGCTACATAGTAATTTTGAGGTCAGCCTGGGCTACATGAGACACTGCCTTAAAAGACAGGTGGAGCAGGAGGAAGGAAATGGGAGTGGGAGGGGAGAGAGGCGAGGAATGGGAAGAGGATTTGGAAGGGGAGGCCCATCCACGGCGAGACACACCCACGGACCTCCACCTGAATCAAAACCCCATATTCATCGGCTGCTGGTGTCCTAGCCAGGGATGTGCCCCTGAGGTGCCCTGACCAGCCTGGATCCTGCCAGCTACCCCCGTCTGGACGGCGACTGCTCCCCGTGTGGTTGCCTTCACCCCTCCCCTGCCGCAGAGCAGTACCTCCATGCGCTGCTGCAAGGCTGCCACCTGGCGGCGAAGGGCTTCCTCCTCCTCCTCAGAGCCGGCAGGGGCTGCCTGCTGCGCCTTCAGAGACTCCTTCAGTGAGAAGACTTCTTTGGACAGTTCTGTGATCTGGAAGGGTGGAGGAACTCTGAGCGGCCAGGCAGGGACGGGGACCTCTGCACCTCTACTGGGCAGCTTCATAAAGGGTCACAGATCTGGGCCAGGAGCTGAGCTGACTGGGAACTTGTATCTTTACAGCCGAAGAGCTGACAACTTTTTTGTTTTTGTTTTTGTTTTTCGAGACAGGGTTTCTCTGTAGCTTTGGAGCCTGTCCTGGAACTCACTCTTGTAGGCCAGGCTGGCCTCGAACTCACAGAGATCCGTTAAAGGCGTGCGCCACCACTGCCCGGCTCCTCTAACTTTTAAATGTTTGGGGGGAGAAAAAAGATCAATTTTGTGACCCTTGAAGGGATTCCAAATCACACTTTGATGTTCATCAATAAAGTTTTATCAACACGTCTGTGTCTGCTCACAGCAACAGGAAGCAGACAACATACAGATCAGCAGATACTTTGTCGTTTTTTTGGCCGGTCACAGAAAAACACCCTACTCTTCTGGTCCCTGTCAGCCCATCGGGGGAACACGAGGTTCTGGAGCTGCCTGGTTACAGTCAGTGACCCATAAAAACAACTTGGATTTTAATCTCATGTTACAGGAGGCCCAAGGCTGACCTGTGACCTCCACACATGCACGTGCACACAAAGAGAACACAGAAATGATACAATTGGTCAGTTGGCTCACATGCGGGAGCCGGGGCACTTAGGGCCAAGCCTCTCTCTTTTCTCTCTACTGAGTTTAATCCCTGGGACCCACATTATTGAATAAGAAGACAGATTTTGGCAAGTTGTCCTCTGACCTCCACACAGGCATGCTCCAACCCCCAACTAAAGAAATACATATAATTTTAAAATCTCCTAAACATTACAGGCTCCAGGAAATTTGGGTTCAAATCCTGGCATTTAGTGCTGTAATCTTGTGTAACTGGATTTACCTCTCTGTTCCTGTTACTTCAAATGGGGATAATTAGAGCGGTAAGCGCGCCATACCAGGTTTCGATGGTTACAACAAGCAGTTGGAGCATCAACACCCATAGTGGCTCTAGCTGAGACTCTTCTCTTCGTCTCACTCTGCCATGTGGTAAATGGGCTGGTTTCACAAGACAGTGACGGCTACGAGGTTCTTCAGTTGTGTGTAACCTCGGCTGGGTGGGCCCCAACAGAGAGCAGGAGGGAACCCACCTTCTTGTCCTTCTCCTTGACCTTGTCCAGGGCCTCCTGGGCACGGCTCTGGGCCTGGCGTGCCCTCTCGGCCTCTGTACGAAGCCCCCGGAGCTGCTGTTCGGCCGTGGCCAGCTGGGCCTCGGCCGCGTGCCTCTCGCTCTTCATAAACAATGCCTCACGCTGCACCTGTGGCCCAAGCCCACACGTGACTCTCGGGACATTTAGACCCCAAAGAGGCTTGGATCCTGGGGCTCATCCCCACCCTTTCATGACGAGCTGATGGCTTTCCACCTCCAGGAAGGTTTTAGATTCCCACCCAACCCTAGGAACCTTCGGGTCCTGCATGCGCCTCCGGCTACGAGTTCTGTGTGTCCCCTGGATTCTAGCTTCCTCACTCAGTGATGCCTGAGTGGGGTCCAGGTACTCAGGAAGCTGAGGCAGGAGGATCAAGAGTTTGAGGGCTACATCATGAGTTCAAGGGCAGCCTAGGCAACTGAGAGAGACTGTCTCAAAACACACACACTAATAAAAACAAAACAACAAACATAAAAACAAAACAAAACAACTCATAAAAAAAAAAAAAAAGGCCAGGATTTGGGGATGGCTCAGCGGGTAAAGGCACTTGCAGCCAAGCCTGACAACCCGAGTTGTCCCACATGGTGGAAGGAGAGGACTAGGTCCCACTGGCAGCCATCTGACTTTCACGCCATACTGTGTGTGCACACACATAAGGAAAGAATAATCAGTTAAATCTAGATAGAAATATTACGGGCTGGAGAGGTGGCTGCTCTGGCGCAGGACCAAGGTTCAGTTCCCAGCAGCCACATTTTCGGCTCAAATCTGCAAATCCAAAGTTCCGGCAGATCCGATGCCCTCTCTGGGCCTCGCTGGTGCTTGCGCTCACCTGGAAGACTTCGGCGCTCGTCCTCTCGTGCTTGCGGGCCAGCTCCTCCAGCTGCGCCTGCAGCCGGGTCACGTGGTCGCGCAGCGCACCCAGCGCCTGCTCGTGCTCGTCCGCAGGCACCGAGGCCCCGCGCACGCGCTCGAGCTCCTCGCGGACCGCGTCGTGCGCGGAACTGAGCTCGGCAGCCCGAGCCTCGGAGGCCGTCAGCGCTCGGCGAAGCTCGGCGGCCTCCTCGCGTGCGCGCTCGCCCGTGGCCGTGGCCCTGGCCAGCAGCTCCCTCAGCGTCTCCAGCTCGCGGCTCCTCCCCCGTGCCGCCTCCTCGGCCTCCGCAAATCGG
The DNA here is from genome assembly GCF_903992535.2 of Arvicola amphibius. Classification (NCBI taxonomy): domain Eukaryota; kingdom Metazoa; phylum Chordata; class Mammalia; order Rodentia; family Cricetidae; genus Arvicola; species Arvicola amphibius. Next base: position 98,437,286 of record NC_052047.1, read on the forward strand.
CCCCGGGCAGCCTCCAGCTCGGCCGCCGCCTCCCTCTCCCGCAGGCGAAGCGTCTCCTCCAGGCCGCGGATTCGGGTCTCCAGCTCGGCCTGCAGTGCCGCCGCCGCTGCAGCTGCCCCCGGGTGCAGGACGGCAGCACAGGGACCCTCCGTGCAAGCGGCTTCAGCTTCCGTGGCCTTGAGTACTATGGCCTCGGCTCCGTTGGCCTCTGTCACTGTGGCCTGCACGCCTGTGGTCTCTACGGCCGTGGCTTGTGACCCCGTGGCCTCTGCTCCCGTGATTTCCAGGGTGGTGGCCTGAGTGTCCGTAGCCTCAGCTCCCTTGGCCTCAGTCACAGTGGCCTGCGCCCCCATGGCTTCTGATCCCGGGGTTTCTGCTCCAGTGGCCTTGACTACTGTGTCCTCTGTCGCTGTGACCTGCACTCCTGTGACCTTCACTCCTATGACCTCTGCCACTGTGGCCTGCACTCCCGTGGTCTTCACTACCATGGACTCTGCTGCTGTGGCCTGAACTCCGGTATCCCGCAGTTCTACTTCCGTGGCCTCCATGTTTCTAATCTCTGTTCCCGGAGGCCCCTCCTGCACCACATGCACCCCATCAGCCTCCATGCCTGGATTCTCTTTCCCTCCCATGGCTTCCGCCACCACCCGCTCCCTTTCAGCTTTGTCACCTACAGCTTTCACGTCTAAAGCCTGAGCCACAGTGGTTCTCGTGTCAACAGCCTCGTCTGCCGCAGCACCTTTCCCCGTGGCCTCTGAACTTGCAGCCTCGGGCTCTATAGGTGTCACTTCTGAAGCACTGGCTTCTGTGTTTCCGGTGCACAAGGAGCCTCCTGCTTGGGGTTCGATGGTGCCGTTTGCTGTGGTTTCTGGATATGTGGTGCCATTGAGTTCCGGGACGCTAGGACCATTCTGGGTGGTGGTCCCCTTGTCCCTGCTCTCCTTCTGTACTGTCTCTTCTCCGTGACCCCTGGCCACCTCCCGCTGCTCCTGCAGTGCATGCATAGCCTCTGTGTGCTGCCTCCGGAGCTGCTCAAGCTCTGTCCTCAGAGTATCATACAAGACCAGAGGGACCACCTCAGGCTGATTGTCTTCCACCATCTGCGCCTCATCCTTCTCAAACTCCTCAAGGATCTGGGGGTGGGGAGGCAGGCAAGCAAGCTAAGAGACAGCCTTACCATGTTCCCCACCCACCCCAAGGTCCCCAGAGCTGTACACTGCCTCAGTTTCCCCACCTGGACCTTCTCCAACAGCTCCTGGTTCTGCCTGGTGAGCTGAGCCACCTGCTCCTGCAGGGATGCCACCAGCTCCTCAGCTGACAGACGTAGCTGCTTTGACAACAACGCATCAGCTCCTAGCAGGGTCGGGGAGAACACTGAGTCAGGCTGGCAGCACACACTGTCAGGGGCAGGGGCCATGCAGCAGGGGCCCTAGCACTGCCTCAGGCAACTGGGGGGCTCACAGCGCATGTGCCACTCTCCTGGCATCACGCCCCCCCAAACGCCTCAGAATCCCAGATGGGGAGCAGTGAGGGGGTGGAGGGGCTCAGAACTCACCTGGAAAGTCAGGCATCTCAGCCTCCTCATCCTGCAGGGTGACCACGTCGTAGCTGGTGTTCTCTCTGTCATTCTAGCAGTGGGGCACAAAGTCGGCCTTCAGGTCCTGCACCTTGATACCATCATTACCTCCCAAAACTGGGGTCTTCGTATATCTATACAGCACCCTGGAGTCACCCGACTGGTAGTGGCTGTATTCACGGAGCATCCAACATGCCCTTCCATGTTCTACTGAGATGCTGAGGTGGGCCAGGACCTTTGGACACACCGGGCAAGCGTTCCCCACTGAGGACATGCCCAGCATATGATCAAGGCTCTGGGTTTGGATCAAAGCAGCTGCCCAATAGAGGGTCGTCTCTATGCATGTTTGTGTAATTATTCGCTCATAGATATTTTGCCACATTTTGTTTCTTTTGTGTGTAACCACACGAGGATGCAGACATGCCACAGGGCATAGGTGACAGAGAATTTGTTCTCTCCTTCCATCCTGTGGGGACGTGTACTCAGGTCAGTAGGATGGGCAGCACACCACTTTATCGGCTGATCCATCTCACTGATTCTAACTGCACACTTTGGGCAGCATCTGAGTGAAGGTTTGAGGGGTGTGGTCTGCGGTTGACTGGGAGGTTTATGTGTGTGGGGCATGTGGGATGCCTGTGTCAGTGTGGCTGCCATCTTGGCATATGTGTGTGCGTTTGGAGAAATTTTCATAGATATGTGGCTTTGTGGAAGTCATGTGCGGTCGGGACATTGTGGATGCACCATGGTTCCTGAATGAAGCTCTGGCATGTCAAAAGACCCACCTGACACTGACCGAAAATCTGCCCGCCCACCCTGACTCCACCCACCCCTGCCCTAGTCTTTCCCATTCCTGTCTCTGGCCCAGCTCTATGCAGTGGTCCCGCACCTTGCCCCCATCCACAACAATGGCTCCACACACTTTGATGATGGCACACCCAACCCCACCGTCCTAGTCTTCAGATTTTCCCCACACCTCTACTCCCTTTCCAGGCTCTGGTCCCGCCCCCAGCCTCTGACTCCATCCTACCCAGCCTCTGGCCCCGCCCCCAGTCTCTGACTCCAGCCACCCAGTCTCTGACTCCACCCAGCTCTGGTCCCGCCCCCAGCTCTGGCTCCAGCCACCCAGCTTCTGGTCCTGTCCCCAGTCTCTGACTCAACCCAGCCTCTGGTCCCGCCCCCAGTCTCTGACTCCAGCCTCTGGTCCCGCCCTCAGTCTCTGACTCCAGCCTACCCATTTTATTGCCCTGTCTGCACCGCAGCACCCTAACCCCTCTGGTCACGCCCGCCGTGACCCTGCCCACCTCCAGAAGGGACAGGCGGCTCTGCAGGCTCTCTACCTCCCGGCCCAGACTCTCCTTCTCCTCCTGCTTCTCTGCCAGCAGTTGCTGCAGCTCCTGCACCTGAAGAGGACAAGGTCAGCACTTAAGGACCTGAGGACCCAGAACCCTCCCAAGCAGTGGTCCTCCCCACCTACCTGCCTCTCCAGGCTGTGCACTGAGCTGGCCTCTGCCTCCAGGGGCTGCAGGTAGAAGTGGTTGGGATTGGACAGAGCAGGACAGAGCTGGATAGTCATGCGCCACCTAGTGTCTGGCAGCCATGACTATTCTCCACATACACCGAGTCCTACTGTGTGCCACTCTGAGTTTTCACGCTGTGTGCCAGACCCCATTCTGTTCTCTCTCGCACTCGCTCAAGTTGCTTTGGCCCAAAGCCTGCTCCACAGCAGACCCTGTTCCAGGCCACTCACTCATTCGTTTACTCCTTGCCAAGGGCCAGTCATTCACCCAGAGTTTATCCACTCTGAGCTTGGCACCTTCAGCTGAGCCTGCCCTCGGGGGCGTGCCTTTGAGTGGTGGAGCTCTATGGTGGAAATTAAGGAAGCTGAAAATGAGGGGACGATTTTAAATAAAGTGGGCTGGGGAAATGTCGGTCGGTAACAGGCAGAGACTGAGGAAGGAGCCTTGGGGACAGCTGGACAGACAGTAATTCTCTACTGCAAACACCATGAGCAAAGGCCCTGGGGCAGGACAGAGCCTGGAAGGTCAGTGAGGGGGCCGAGTGTCTGGAGCAGAGGAAGGTAGGAAGGGGAGGAAGGTCGGTGGTGTGGTGTCCCAAGGAATAGCTCCCCACACCCAGACCGCAGGCCTTACAGCCTCCTAACCTCCCTTCTCCTCCGTTCCTTGTGCTGTTCCAGGCCCCTGATCTTCTGCAGGAGCCGGCCTCTCTCTTGGCGCAGACGCACAATCTCCTCATAAGCATCCTGATCGTCCTGTCCCCTCCCCACCAAGGGAAGCCACTTTAGGTGAGGTCTCCAAGGCTGCACTACCGTGAGCATGAGGCAGAGCCCCCTCCCCCTCCAGGCTACCCCATCTCTTACGGGAACAGGCGTGCTGGCCGGAGGTTGGGGTGCCTTCCGCTTCTTGGGGGCCCCTTGCTTTTCATGGCTGGACACCGAGTTCTATATGGGCATATGGGGACATAGGACACAGGACCTGGGCAGGATCCACTCAGGGGATCCAAAGTGGCCAGCCCCTAGCCGTCAGTAGCCTCAGCTCCCTCCTGACTTCCTGTGATGAACCCCAAGCTCACCCCCACTAGTCCTACCTCCCACCAGCCATTCGCTGTGTACCCTTTCCCTGGCTTTATAGTCTTCTGTGACATTTTCTATCCCATTTGAAGCCCGAGTCACTGAAGATCGGAGCGGCAGGGAAAGTGGCCATGCTAGCAACCACTTCCCCTCCCAGTTCCACTGCTGGTATTCACGTGACCGCCACTGGGTGGCAGCAGATCCCGGAGTAGCGGTAACAGAACCGCTGTCCACGCGAGTCTGCCTCTTCCTTGGGTTGGGGATGGGAAGAAGGAGGCGAGGGCGGGTGCAGTGAGCGTATGCACGGGGCAGGGAACTGTCAGGCCTTCCGGGTTCCTACCTGAGACGAGGCCTCTCCGGAGTCATCCTCTAGAGAGGCTGTGGAGAGCAGAAGCAAAGTCAGGGACCACCTTCTGTGTTCTCAGCCCAGAGTAGCTTCCCAAGTGCTAGTGCTTTGTTGTTGTCGTCTGGGAGGGTCTCCCTCTGTAGCCCAGGCTAGCCTCAAACTCAGATCTAAGCGCTCTAGCCTCCTGGTCGTGCACCACAAAACCCAGCCTCTGGTCCAGGGACGTTAAGGTAGAAACCTATAGGACTGCTGGGTGGGGAGGACCTCAAAATTCATAGACTGGGACAGTGGAGCTTCCCGGTTGCGGGTGGGGTGGGCTATCATCTCTTAGGAAAGGCAGTCTCCATCCTAAGGATGACCCAAGAAATCATAGTGGACCACTCGTGAGTCCTCTGGGGCTCCTTGAAACTGCCCTGAGACGGGGAAACGAAAATTTTCATGACCCAGCATTGAGGTACCTTGGAACTATCAGTAACAAACGAATAAATGGATGACCAGAAACTGCCTAGAAGGAGACAGATAGGAGAGGCAGGGTTTGCACACCACTGGGAGGTGAAGGGCGTTGTGCAAATTCCTGTAGAAGCTGCAAGATGACTTTGTCCCCGGTCAGGGCTCCGTAGTGAGTGGCGTCCTGGCCCAGGGCATCAGTGATGCCCAGCTGGGCTCCACCCTGCAGGAGTACTTCAACGGTCTCCGGGCTGGCCCCCTCACACGCCAGCATCAAGGCTGTCCTGTGAGGGTAAACGGAGCTACTGAAGGAGCAGACGTTGGTCCCCAACCTCCTAAACCCTTCTCTACATCCAGGCCAGGAAGAGGTTTCCTAGGTCCGCAGCTCAGAGAGGTCCAGATACCTGCTCCAAGTCACACAGCATCTGCTGGAAAGGTCAGGAGGCCTGGTCCTCACCTGCCTTGCAGGTCTTGGTCATTTGCTGCAGCCCCTTGCTGCAGGAGGAGGCGGCACAGATCTGTGTGGCACATCTGGGCCGCTATGATGAGGGGCGTGGCACCCGACTGGTAGGGAGGATAAGATGGCATGAGTGATCTTGGAGCCTCGCCCCACGCTCTGCAGGTGATGCCTGGGATACCACTACGGCAGGGATAGTACTGTATCTCCCCCAACAAGATCCCAGCAGCTCACCCGGTCCCGGGGGTTCATGTGTGCCTTGAAAGAGCAGAGCAGCTTTGAGCAGGACAGACAGCCACCAGCCGCTGGAAAAGACACACACATGAATACTCATCCATAAAAACTAAGAAAAGGCCAGGCGGTGGTGGCACACGCCAGTAATTCCAGCACTTGGGAGGCAGGGGCAGGCAGATCTCTGTGAGTTCGAGGCTAGCCTGGTCTACAAAGGGAGTTCCAAGGGCTGTTACACAGGGAAACCCTGTCTCAAAAAACCAAAGAAAGAAAAAAAACTAAGAAAAGGTCTAGAGCTGCAGGTCAGAGGTAGAGCCCCACCTAGAATCCCCAGTGAGAGGCTGGGGGCGTGATCAGGGTGTAGCCCCGCCTAGAATCCCCAGTGAGGGGCTGGGGGCGTGATCAGGGTGTAGCCCCGCCTAGAATCCCCCAGTGAGGGGCTGGGAGCATCATCCACTCACAGGGAGCCTGCCTTGAATTTGGGAGGCCCTGGTTGCACCAACCTGCATGATGAAGGGCTGTCCACCCACTGCTGTCCTCAATGTCCACCACGCAGGAAGCCTGGGAAGTAGTGACAGGTGATGTCATCTCTAGTCCCTGAGTTACTGATTTCTTCAGCCCTCCCTATTCCCTTGGACTCTACTGCCCTTATTTCTGCGTGTGTGCTTGCTGGTACTCGGCCCAGCATGTTGCCCGGTGGGAGACTGCTCTCTCCTTCCCTGAGGTTCCCAGAGAACAAAATCAGGTGAGCAAGCTTGGGGCAAGTACTCGTACCTACTGAGACATCTCATCGGCTCACAGATTCGCTATTTTTAAGATGTTTTAGTTGTGTGTGTGTGTGCACAAGCATGTGCAGTGTGTGTTGTGGGTGTGCACATGCGTGCCCGAGAACACCAGAAGGGCAAGTAGGGTCCCCTGGAGCTGCAGTCACAGATGGTTATGAGCCTCCATATGGGTGCTGGGAGTCGAACGTCAGTCCTCTACAACAGACAGTGCTCTAACCACTGAGCCGCCTCTCCAGCCCCTCTGGCTCTTTTTCTCCCCTCCCCCATCTTCTTTCCCTGAGAACCCATCTTCCACCACCACCCCAGGTGACCCTATTTTGATGACTATAACAGAAGGGACTGAGCTGGAGGACCGGGAGTAGCTGGGGTTTGAGGAAGTAGCTGGAGTTTCGTGTGGACAGAGATTGAGCATCAGGACCTCCAAGAGCTGCTTCAGGCACTCAGGGTGCCCATACTTGGCTGCCAGGTGAAGGGCGTTGTAACCTGAGGGTAGAAGAGATGGGAAGTGTCCTTCAGGTGTGCTCAGCTGCCTCCCGTGCCTCAGCTTCCAAAGTCAACTACTTCTTAAAAGCCGCTGCTTCCGTAGACCTTTTGGTTGCTGTTTTCTCTCCATACAGAGTCTCATTGCGTAGTCCAGGTCGGCCTGGAACTCACAAAGATCTGCCTGCCTCTGCCACCCAGATGCTGGGACTGAGGGGTTTTATTTTTATATTTTTATTTTTGACGAAATCTCATATAACACAAGCTGGCCTCCAGCGCACATAGAGCTGAGCTGAATCGCTAGAACTGATCTTGAGCCTCCACACCAGCTGCTGGGACGATGACATGCGTACGCCTGCGCCACGGATGCACCCCAGGGCAACTCATGGTTGAGTGTCCTACCCACGGAGCTACAGCCTCAGTGTGGACTGTGAGATCCCTACTCTGGACAGCCAACGAAACCCGGCTGTCCACCCAGGGGTGGGTCCGGAAGTACCTGCTCCATCTGTGCTCATGACGTCTGAGCCTTGAGCCAGCATCACCTCTAGACAGCCCACCGCACCCTTCATGGCCGCTAAGTGGAACCTAGAGGCATGAGTTAGGGGTCATTCCCAGAAGAGTGTCCAAAGCCAACCCAGTCCCAGGGCTTGGGCACTCACGCAGACTTGCCCTCGGGGTCCAGTTTTGTGGGGACCAGCCCTTTGTGGGCGATCAACGAGGCCACTCTGGCTGCATCGTTGTTCTCCACGGCCTGGAGCAGGCGCTGGTCATTTTTGCCCCAGTCTTGGCCCTGTGGTGGAACACCCAGAGGTGTGTGGGGACTGAGTGGTTCACCGTCCCCTCCCCACCAAGGAACAAAGGCAGTGGCTCCGGACTCTCACCCACCCACTCCTGGGCACTTGCCTGGCGCCTGCCTCTTGCTGCGGGTTTCGGGATAGGGCACGGGCCACACGGCGGGCAGGAGCCAAGGTCGGTGGGACCGAGCCGGAGCTGTGGGGTAGGTGGTCCTGGCTGGGGGCCTCGAGACAGCTTCTCTGAAACCTGCACCCCCAGCACGTGTCTGCAGGCCCACTACCACGGTGTCTTTCGAATGTCAGTCCTCGAGCTACCTCCCCTCTCACTGTGCCTTAAGCCAAAGCCAGTTTTGTAAGACAACGCCCATCTTTCTTCTTTTCTTCTTTTTTTTTAAGTATCTATGTAAATCAGGCTAGCCTGGAACTCACAGAGATAGGCCTGCTTCTGCCCACAAAGTGCTGGGATTAAAGGCGAGGTCTCCAATGCCCCCATTCTGATTTTGAGGCAGAGTCAGGCATCACGTAGTCCCGACTGGCTTTAAACTCCCTAAGTTTGGATGACCTTGAGTTCCTGGTCTTCCTGCCTCCCCCTCCCCAGGACTGGGACGACAGGTATGAACCAGCACACCTAGTTTTACAAAGTGCTGCGCAGGCAGCCACTAACCCATCACCTCACCCCTCCTCCACAATTATTTTACTATCTTTTGTTATTTTGAGACAGCGTCTCACTATGTGGTCAGGCTAGCCTCGAATTAAAAATCCCCCTGCCTCAGCCTATGAATCCTAGGGTAACTGGCCTTTCCTGAAACATCCTCCAGCGCCCATTGACCCCCACTACCTCCCCGCCCTTCACAGCTGCTCTGCCAAGGTCCCATCCTCCCCTGTAGCATTAAGGCCTGGCCGGCAGAGCTGCAGCCACAAATATGCCCAGGTTCCCAAGTCATTGTCCGCAGTGTCCCCCAAGACCTGCATCCTGCAACGCTCGACTGACCCGGTGCAAGCAGAGACCCTCGGCTCCGCCCTCCACGTCCGGCCCACGCCCCGCAGCTGCCCCGCCCCCCCCGCCCCTGCGGAGCATCTTCCCGGGAAGGAGGGAAGACGCAAAGGGACCCAAATGCCTACCGCGAAAGAGGCGGATGCGCAAAGGCACAGCTGCTTCATGGCGAATGGATGGGACTAGGCCAGACCAGGCCACGCCCACTCTCCCCCCCGACTCGTGGCCACGCCCTCCTCCTCAGGCACAGGCCCCGCCCAGCTGCACCACCACCACTCCCCGTCCCCCACCCCGCTCAAGCCCCTCCTACCTCCTCCCCAGGCTCAACCCCGCCCTCACCCCTAACCAGGCTTCTCCCTGCCTGGCAGCAGGCCCATCATTCATTCACGCATCATCTCCCAGTCGTTTACTCATTCATTCATCTCCGACACTCATTCATTCACATTAACATTTGTTAATCCTTCCATTCATCTTTCCCTTCTCTCGTTAATTCCCTCACCGCCCCCCCATTCACTAACTCATCTTTTCATGGGCACATTCAGTGGCTCACTCCTCCCTTCGCCCGCTCACTCCTCCAGCCCACCCGTCCATCCACTCTTCCACCATTTGCACCGGTCCAGCGGCTCTCACTCTGAAATGGAATCCCGCGCCTACCTCGACCCTATCCACCTATGAGCCTGACCTAGACCTCACCAACTGGGGCCTCCGCCCTCCTCACGTGCGCACTGGGGTTCAGGTAGACTTGCCAGCTGAGCGGGACACACCACCCCGCACAGGCCTGGTACACAGTGAGAACACAATAAAAGCCGCCTCACTCACCGGACACATGGAGCGGTGCCTGCGCAATTCATTAGATCAACTGAAAGAAGGGTGCGTCCTGCGTTTCTGTCTCTGGGGTATGTGGGCACCTGTCACGCCACGCAGGACACACAGAGGCATGCCACGACCTGCCGCTCGGGGACTGGGAGAACAGGGTATGGGCACCACCATGTGGCCGCCCTGGGCAGAGGCTCTGCTGTTCAGCATTTATCGGGTGACTGCTGGATGCCTTGGAGACTCAGAGCCAAGGCAAACCCTCTCCAGTTCTGTGGCTTCTGCGCAAGTGGTTGGGACGATATGAAAGTGTCTTGGGGACAGGACAGGAACTGTGGGATGTGGAGTTTCCAGACCGGCAGAACTCTGAAGTGAGAGTCTCACCCAGTCCTCGCAGTTACAAATGCTTCCCTGACAAACCAATCCTGCCTTCCTGTCCCTCAACACTCTGGGCACTGGGCTGGTGTGTCGGTGTGCCATTCTCTGTGGGGAGTCCTGGCACACACACACACATATATGCCAACGAGAAAGAGAGAGAGAGAGAGAGAGAGAGAGAGAGAGAGAGAGAGAGAGAGAGAGAGAGAGAGAGAGAGAGAGAGAATACTTTGAGCTGGGTGTGGATGTCCAACTTGTGATCTCAGCACTCAGGAGGTTGAAGTGGTAGGGTTGTGAGTTCAAGGCCAGCCTGAGCTATCAGGACAGAACCAGCAAACCTCTACAAGCCTCCTCATTGCCCTGGAGAGATTTTCCTCAAATAAGATCAGAAGGTCGGTGAGAGGCCCATAAGGTAATTCCAAATCTATTAAAGGGAAACCCTGATCCAGAGCCTGCAGCGCCCAGCTGCGCCCCTGCTGGAGCGTGGATGGACACCGTGGAGACACCTGCTGGAATACAGCTTGGCGCTTGCCTGCCCCAGGAGGGGACCCAGAAGCCACGGGTGTTCGCTTTCTTCCCTGGAGGCTGCCTTGACAAAAGCGGAGCTTCATTCTGGCTGCTGTGCGGAAACCGGAGAAGGGCGGGCAGAGGCGGCCCAGGCCTCCCATCTGCTGCCCAGGCTGGCGAGCACCCCACTCCCCCACCCCCACCCTCACCCCCACCCCCACTCCTCCCACCCCGACGCTGCCCCTTCAGCAACCCACGGAAATACACCTGCTTCCCATCCCAAACTAGGTGTTTCTCATCAGAAGTGGGCTGCAAGATTTCGAAATAATTCAGCTTTTAAATAGATAGACCTTTTTCCCAAACAGGGTTTCTTGGTGTAGTCCAGGCTGTCCTGAAACTCACTCTGTAACCCAGGCTGGCCTTGAACTCAGAGATCCGCCTGCCTCTGTCTCCCGACAGCTGGAATTAAAGGTGTGCGCCATCACAGCTGCCCTAATTCAGCTTTTCAAAAACTATTTTTCCTTTAATTTAAAAATTATATTTATGTGGGTGCGCACAGGTGCACGACAGAGGTCAGAGGGCAACTTTGTGGAGTCCTTTTCCTCCTTCCCCCAGTGGGCTCTGGGAATCAAACTCAGGAGAGGTTAGCGCACGGGCTGCCCCTGCAGAGGACCACGCTGGGCTCACAACCACCAGAGACTCCAGCGCCAGGGGTACCCGACGCCCCCTTCGGGCCTCCGTGGGTACTGCACACACGCGGTGCCCAGACAGCTGTGCAAGACACAGGAAACGCTTTGGCTGCAACGCCTTTCCCCTCTGAGCCATCTTGCCAGCCCATTACTTGGCTTTTGCAGTAACTGGGTTTCCAACTGGCTGTGATTCCCAGGGTTTCTGTGAAAAATGTATCGGAGGAAATGAGGGACCAGGCGGAAAATATCAGGGGCCAGTCCAGCCTGGGTAGCTGTATAGGAAAGCCTCTCTCTCTCTCTCTCTCTCTCTCTCTCTCTCTCTCTCTCTCTCTCTCTCTCCCTCCCTCCCTCCCTCCATCCCTCCCTCCCTCTCTCCCTCTCTCCCTCTCTCCTCCCTCCGAACAAACCCTTCCACTCCATTTCCCCACGCAGGTCACACCCACAGATGCCTGGCCCCTACAGGAGGCAGGACCCTTCTGAGCTGTGTGACTTTGAGCCTCTCTGAGACTCCCTTCATCTCTGAAATGCAGACAACATAAGTTCATTCCTTGAAAAATCCGTGTGAGGGTGGGGGGGGCTGACTGCGCAGAGCAGCTGGGAATCCCTGTGGAGTCACTGAATTCAGGGGTTCAAATGAAAACGGGTGGCAAGAGTTGAAGGTATCTCACTGACACCTTGCTAACAGGCACAAAGGTCCTGCTTCCGTCTCTGGGGGAGGCCACAGCGACCACCGTGATCCAGACTGGGAGGGCAGAGTCGGGCCATCAGAGGGAGTCAGTGGACCCATATGGGGGTTAGCATTTTGCTAGCAGAAAAAACACTGGTCCATGAAGCTGCTCTGGGCTCATGGGGTGGGGGGGGAGGCCTAAATGCAGAGCCCTGGGTTCTGAGCTACTGTGGCGGTTCAAGCAGGAGATTAGACAAGGGTTCACACCCTCCCACCCCCAGGCTGGCAGACTCACCTCTGTCTTCTTGAACCTTGCCCGGAGGGTCTTCATCATACCAGTTAGGGGCTCTTGTCTTTTCTCTGGGGAAGCGGGGATGGAGTAAGGGAGGGTGTTGGCTGGGACCACAGTACCCTGCACAGCCAGCCAGCCCCTGCTCGGGCAGATCTGCTACCCTCTCTGCTGGGTGGCCCTGTGCAGGTTACTTACCCTTTCTGAGGGAACTGTCCTCAACTGTAAACAGAGAAGATAATTCCTCCCTGGCCCAGATGCTGTGCTTCTGCATCAGCTCAAACCACCGTCCTGTACTTCTGTATCAGCTCACACCACCGTCCTGTACTTCTGTATCAGCTCACACCACCATCCTGTGCTTCCGCATCAGCTCACACCACCGTCCTGTACTGCATCAGCTTACACCACCTTCCTGTGCTTCTGTATCAGCTCACACCGCCATCCTGTGCTTCTGTATCAGCTTACACCACCATCCTGTGCTTCCACATCAGCTCACACCACCGTCCTGTACTGCATCAGCTCACACCACCTTCCTGTGCTTCTGTATCAGCTCACACCACCATCCTGTGCCTCTGCTTTCCGCATCAGCTCACACGACCATCCTGTGCTTCCGCATCAGTTCACACCACCATCCTGTACTGCGTCAGCTCACACCACCATTCTGTACTGCGTCAGCTCACACCACCATCCTGTGCTTCTTCATCAGTTCACACTACCATCCTGTGCTTCTGCATCAGCTCACACCACCATCCTGTGCCTCTGCCTTCCACATCAGCTCACACCACCGTCCTGTACTGCGTCAGCTCACACCACCATCCTGTACTGCGTCAGCTCAGACCACCATCCTGTGCTTCTGCATCAGACACTGATGCTAAGAACCCTTCCCGCTTCTCTGTAGACCTAGTCATAAATCCCCATGTGCTCTTCAGTGTTCTGTCTCCCAGACAGAATGAACTCTACCTCCCCAAGTGGAATGTCCTGCATTCTCCACAACTAGGTCACTTCCTCTGCCTCTAACCTGGCTTCTAAGCAAGGAGCAGCCACCAGGCTGCTTCCTGGTTTGCCCAGTGACAGGCTTCTTACTAGGGATAAAGGGGAGGAGACACTGGACTGTCAGTCCCTTGTAGGAAAGCCAGTCACACTTGTCACTACTCTTTGTAAATAAGAGCAATCTATTCAGGGTAGACCCAACCACCCACCCACCCATCCATCCATCCACCCATCTATCCACCCACCCATCCACCCATCTATCCACCCACCCATCCATCCATCCACCCATCCACCTATCCATCTGCCCATCTATCTACCCATCCATTTGTCCATCCATCCACCCATCCATCCATCCATCTATCCACTCACTCATCCACACACACACCCATGCACCTATCCATCCACCTATCCATCACCCATCCATCTGCCCATCCATCCATCCATCCGCCCACACACCCACCCGTCCATCCTTCTTCCTACCCCCTCTACTACTCAGTGTGACGGTTCACTCTCACCCCCCCCAACTATAAAGTTCAATCACACCCAAGGGTGAGTAACAGGACACCCAGGAGAGTTGTCCACAGGTTGCCAGTCAGGAGGGAATCGCGGCATGGGGGCAGGGAAGGCCTGTGGATTTAGGGGTCTCCCTTCTAGAAGAGGTGACGGCAACACAGGTCCAGTGGCCTGTGGGTCCCCACAATGGTTCAGGGTGGAGGCTGCGCACTGATCCAGGGCCGCAGCTGTCGGGTGGGACGCGTGCACCTGTCACGAGTGCGTATGTGCATGTGTTCAGGGTGCCACAGGCAGCCCCCCAGGTTGCAGCACCAGGACCTAGGCCTCCCCTTCCTCGGGACCCAGGGCAGCGTCTGCCCTGGCCTCCCCCAGCCTCATCCCCCTACCTCAGGCGACTCCAGGCCAGAGCCCTGCGTCCACCGCAGCCTCTCTGGTTACCCGCTCCAGGTGCGAGCTGCCAGCAGCGGAGTCAGGGTGATACCCGATCAGGTTGGGGGGGAGCACCCGCCCAGGAGGACCGGATGAGCCGAGGTGAGTTGTTGTTGGCCAGCCTGCTCAGGTGGGTAGCCCGGAGGACCGCCTCTCCCTCCAGCCTGTGCGCTCCCGCTGCCGGGAAGCCTTCCTTGGGTGTCCCCAAGGAGATCAGGAGGTTCCTGTAGTTACATGCTGCCCCTCGCCCGGGTCCCCAGTTATCATCACCACGGTTTGGTCCTGTCTGTGACCACCGACAGACGCAAGGGACAGGATGGTGGCTCCTACTGTATAGATGGCCACGAGACAGGGGATCATAGGGGGCCCTTGTGCCCCCAGTATCCCCTTCTCCATCTCTCGGCACTTCTGGGCACCTCTGTGTAGTATGTGGCTCACTCCGTTCTGGGGACCTGACCCTGAAATTCTGTGCTATCCCAGGAGATGCACGCCAGAAACAAAGCCGAGAAAATGTTGGCAGGTAGTCTTTACTCGCCCCGAGAACCCAAGTTCCCATTCATCCTATCCTATGGCCCAGAGAGAGGCAGACACGGGCTGACAGTCACACAGCAGAGACCCAAGAGCTGCCCTATGGTGTCGCGAAGCCCGCACCGGATCTAGGCACCAGGAGCTGGGCTCTGCCCACTGAGCAAAAGCCTATTTTAATGGATTTTGTTGATGGTTGTGTTTCTTTTTTAGAAACAGGGTCTCTCTACACAGCCAGACTGGCCTGGGACTCGCAATCCTCCTGCCTCGGCTCCTGCGAACGGCCGCATCAACTTTCTGGTCCAGGACTGGCCCAGCCAGACCTGGCGAACGTTCGTCAGTCCGCCAGGTAGTCTCTGCCAGCACTAAAGATGATGGCCGCGGCATCAGCGCGGCGCATGCGCCTTGGAAAGAACGCCTCCCCTCCACACCCCTGTCTCTAGAGGAGGCGGCTCCTCTTCCCGGGCCGTCCCTTCCCCACTTCCGGCGGAAGCCACCTCAACAAGGGAAACTTTATTGTTCCTGTGCTGCGGTGCCGACGAGGATGTCGGTGAATTATGCAGCCGGGCTGTCGCCGTACGCGGATAAGGGCAAGTGTGGGCTGCCCGAGGTGAGGGCCGCGGTGTCCAGCTCGCCGAATGACCCCAGATGGGGACGGCGCGGCGGAGTGGGGCATTGCGCGAGCAGCGAGAGAGAAGCACGGGATCTAGACAATGGGGAGGGGGCGGGAAGTGACGCCCCCCCCCCGCGCGCGGTTCCGCGAAGGGGCGAGGGTGGCGGGGAAGCGACCGGGTGCGCCTGTCGGGAGACTGGGGTCCGCGGGACCGGACGCCGGCACCCCGTCCGGGGCACCCGCGTCAGCCGCGACCCCGATGGTGGGGGGAGAGGAGCCTCTCTTCGCAGCCCAGGCTGGCCTCGAACTCACAGAGATCACCCGGCCTCTGCCTCCCGAGTGCTGGGGTCACGCCCGGCTCCTCTCGTGTTCGTGGAGCCTGTACAAATCCGACGGCATCTTGATGTAGGAGAGACAGGGGTTATCTGAGGTCAGGGGTCAGAGGTGACGTCCCCGGGGTGTCAGGGAGCTGCTAGCAGAAGGCAGTGAAGGGGAGTGGGCGCCCGCAGCACATGCAGAGGCCACGGGCGGGGGGAGAGTGACAGCACCGACTGCTGGAAGCCCACCCACGGGAGTCACGTGTTGCATGCCCTCTGACCCCATAGATCTTCGACCCCCCGGAGGAGCTGGAGCGGAAGGTATGGGAGCTGGCAAAGCTGATGTGGCAGTCCTCCAGCGTGGTTTTCCACACGGGCGCCGGCATCAGCACCGCCTCTGGCATCCCCGACTTCAGGTCCGTGAGCAAGGAGGGGAAACTGAGGCAGGGGTTTTGCTGATACCTCTGGGACCGAGGTGAGGTGGGAGAGCGACCTTTCCGTTCCCCTAGGTCTCTGGAAGGCCCAGCGAACACGTTACACGCCCAATACACAAAACATACCCAGATGATGTAGTAGCCGCAAGGGATGCCGGAAAATGTACCCTTTGCGTGGTCACCCACCCTTTGGGGTTTATAAGATCACCGTGACCACAGCAAAGCATTCTGGGAAACCGGACCTCAGCCCCAATGAACTCCCATGCCCTTTGCTTACCCCTAGGCCTTTCCCACTCCACCGAGCCCTTGTCCACCAGGTTGCCCGCCTCTCCCCGAGAGAGTCCGAAGCAACCCAAGAGCAAGGCTGGGGACCACTGGGACCCCAGCATCACCAGCATGGACTGACTTCAGTGTTAACAGGAATAGTCCGTGGGCTGGGAAATGAATTTTGTCCTCCTCCCTCTGCTCGCTGTCCTCAGAGGCCCCCACGGCGTGTGGACCATGGAGGAGCGTGGCCTGGCCCCCAAGTTTGACACCACCTTCGAGAGCGCCCGGCCCTCGAAGACCCACATGGCCCTGGTGCAGCTGGAACGCAGGGGCTTCCTCAGCTTCCTGGTCAGCCAGAACGTGGATGGGTTGCACGTACGCTCCGGCTTCCCCAGGTCAGGTGGAAGCAGACCAGGGGGTGCGGGGCTCAGCTGCACCTCTTCCTCCTCCGGGAACCCGGGTGCCCGAGCTCACGGGCATTTTACTGGCGATGGGAAAAGGCGGAAAGCTAGCAGAAGAGCTCAGGGCCCAGAGCCGGCCAGCACTTGATCACTGGGGGATTCTAGGCCGGGCTCTCTGCCTAGCCACGCCCCCCGATACTCTTCTTGGGGACTCTAGGCGGGCACTCTAAGGCCAACAGATTTTTTTCTTTTTTTAACCATTTTTCGAGACAGGATTTTTCTGTCTAGTGCTGGAACTCGCTCTGTAGACCAGGCTGGCCTTGAAATCACAGAGATCCGCCTCTCTCTGCCTTCCAAGTGCTGTGGCTAAAAGACATGGGCCACCACATACAACTGGCCAACAGATTTTTGTAGCGGGGAGCAGGTATTTGTGTGTTTGCAAAGATGAGGTCAGCTCTGCCTGTGACAGTTCCTCTGCCTGGCACAGGCTGGGGCATCCTCCCTAGACGTGAGAAGTCCGTGGTCTTGTGGGTGAGCAGTTCAAGAAGGCTTCCTGGAGGAGGGGGCAGGCTGAGCAGCTGACCCAAGCCTCAGGATTTAGGGAGGCTCCGAACTCACTTTCTCTTCCGCAGAGACAAGCTGGCTGAGCTCCACGGAAACATGTTCATAGAGGAATGTCCCAAGTGTAAGATGTGAGTGTCAGTGAGTGTCGCCTGTGTGTGGGGGAAGGGTGTCAGTGAGTGTCACCTGTGTGGTGGGGGAGGGTGTCAGTGAGTGTCGCCTGTGGGAGGGTGTCAGTGAGTGTCACCTGTGGGGGGGGTGTCAGTGAGTGTCACCTGTGGGGGGGGTGTCAGTGAGTGTCACCTGTGGGGGGGGTGTCAGTGAGTGTCACCTGTGGGGGGGAGGGTGTCAGTGAGTGTGGCCTGTGGGGGGGGGTGTCAGTGAGTGTCGCCTGTGTGTGGGGGGGTGTCAGTGAGTGTCGCCTGTGGGGGGGTGTCAGTGAGTGTCACCTGTGGGGGGGAGGGTGTCAGTGAGTGTCGCCTGTGTGTGGGGGGAAGGGTGTCAGTGAGTGTCACCTGTGGGGGGGAGGGTGTCAGTGAGTGTCACCTGTGTGTGGGGGGGGTGAAGCTTTGCCAGGCTCTCCCAGGG
This sequence comes from Arvicola amphibius, assembly GCF_903992535.2. Lineage (NCBI taxonomy): Eukaryota > Metazoa > Chordata > Mammalia > Rodentia > Cricetidae > Arvicola > Arvicola amphibius. The sequence continues at coordinate 98,454,961 of NC_052047.1, forward strand.
TGGGGCACCACCAGGTCGTTCCCTCCACCCCCACCCCCCGAGCCAGCTAAAGGATCCTAAAACCTAAAATGCCCCTACAGAAGGCTCGGAGGCATCCCTGTTCCCAGGGACAGTCAGATAAAAACAGACAAACCAGAAAGAGGCAAGCCTACCTTCGCATCCCCCAAGCAAGGAACTACAGAACAGGGTGATACAAGCCTTGCCCTTGGAAATGAGGGGCTCTCCCTGCTCCGCCCTACTGTGGCTCCAGCTGGGCAATAACGTGGCCTTACCCAAGAGCTCCGGGGTGTAGGCATAAGCCATGCCCCTGAGCCTCCGCCCCTGGGCCTTCTCCAGTGGCTTTTTCAAAGGGGACCTCCTTAAGTTGTCCAGGTTAGCCTGGCACCTGCCTTCCTGCTGCCTCAACCTCCTGGGCGCCGAGATCACAGCTGTGAGCCATCACGTTGGGCTTAGCTGCTTCCCTCCCACTGGCTCCCCGTGTATGGGTGCCAGAAGCTGGTGTCAGGTGTCTTAACTCAGTGCCTCTCCTTGTGTTCTGAGGCAGAGTCTTCCAGAACTCACTGGTTCGGCTGAGTGGCCAGCGAGCTCCTGGGGTCCCGTCTCAGCCTCCGTAGCACTGGGGAGTTAAGTCTGCTCCACGAGCCCCCTTTCTCACGTAGACTCAGGCTTCCTGTCTGCACGGCAAGCCCTCTCCAGACCCAGCCGTCTTTCTGCCTGTCCCTCAGTCTTGCTTTGTAGCTCAGGGGTTGAGCCTGTACCCCCAACACACTGGTTACACCACCCCGGATCCTTGAAAGAGCACCATAAAGGGCACATCCCCTCCTTCCTCCCTGTCCAGGCAATACGTGAGAGACACAGTCGTGGGCACCATGGGCCTCAAGGCCACAGGCCGGCTCTGCACGGTGGCCAAGGCACGGGGACTTCGGGCTTGTAGGTGAGTGGCTTTCCTTAAGCCTGCGCCTGTCTGGAGGTGAAGGCCCTGACTACCTTCCCTGACCTGCCACAGAGGGGAGCTGAGGGACACCATTCTGGACTGGGAGGACTCGCTGCCTGACCGGGACCTGATGCTCGCTGACGAGGCCAGCAGGTGTGACCCTGCGCTCCCTGGGTGGGAATGGGTGGGGACAGCTGAACAGGCCTGGGATAAACTTCCCGGTGGGACAGCAGAGGTGGCGCCTGCATCACCCACACCCCTGGGCTGGATAGATGCAGAGGAGAACTTGGGACACAGGAAGATTAGGTTTGTTTGGTTCCTTATTTTCAGAGTTTCTGTAGTGGGGAGGGGGGATACTTGTGTATACTCAACAAGCCCATGGCACAGAGCCAGCTTCTCACTGGGGATTCTAGGCAGGAGCACCACCCCCTGACCACACCCCCAGTCCCTCACTGGGGATTCTAGGCGGGGCTCCACCCTGACCACGCCCCAGGCCCTCACTGCTTCCTGCTCCCAGGACCGCAGACCTGTCAGTCACCCTGGGCACCTCGCTGCAGATCCGCCCCAGTGGGAACCTGCCCCTTGCCACTAAGCGCCGGGGAGGTCGTCTGGTCATTGTCAATCTGCAGCCCACAAAACACGTATGTGCCAGTTCCCTGCCCTGTGGCCCCATATCCCCTGAAGTGTCCTCTGCCCCGGCCTGACCAACCGTCACTCCGACAGGACCGCCAGGCCGACCTGCGCATCCATGGCTACGTAGACGAGGTGATGAGCAAACTCATGAAGCATCTGGGCCTGGAGATCCCCACCTGGGAGGGACCCTGCGTGGTAGACAAGGCCCTGCCGCCCCTGCCGCGCCCTGCTGCACCCAAGGCTGAGCCCCCTGTGCATCTCAACGGCTCAGTGCACACTGTGTATAAGCCAGAGCCTGACAGCCCTGTACCCCAGAGGCCCCCCAAAAGGGTGAAGACCGAGGCTGTCCCCTGCTGACCCGAGTGCATGGAACAAGAGAGGTGCTTGTACGAACCACACATGTTGGGGTTTTTCTGTTTTGTTTTCTTTTTTTTTATGTGCTGGGGACCGCACGCAGGCTTGCACATACTGTACCACGCCTTTTCGGACTTTTCTTTGAGACCTGGGCTCTCTAAGTCACTCAGGCTGCTCTTGAACTCATTGCTATAGCCCAGGCTGGCCTGGAGCTGGTGCCCTTTGCCACACAGCCTCCACAGTAGCAAGGATCCCAGCACAGCTCCTTCCAGGCCTCACTGTGTCTCTTGTCCAGGTCCCTCCAGGGAATCTCGGGATACAGGGAGTCCCACACAGATGCAGGAGGCCACGTCCCAGGGCTGGGATTCACACCCCCTTGTGACTCAGGATGTGCCCAGAGCGGCATCCACACACTCCACCCCACCCACCTTGACCCATCTATGCATGGGAGGGACAAGGGGCCCATCTATGCTAAGGGCCCCAAGCTTCCAGAAGCCCCCAATGCAATAAACACAGAATTCCTTTCATTTCTTTTCAATTTTATTACATTTACTTCTCTCCTTTATGTGTGCACATGTGTGTTTATGTGTACTTGTGCATACACACGTGTGTCTGTGTATAGTGTGTAGGTTCATGGGTGGAGATCAGAACAGCTTGAAGGAGTCGGTTCTCTCCTACCATATGGCTTCCAGGAATGGACCGCCCATCCGAGCCTTCCCCCCAGCACCTGGTCTTCTTTATTTGCCTGAATGTGATAGATTCTCCAGCCAGCCCAGGTTATGTGAAACCTGTCTCAAAACGTTCCATTTGGTTATTTTAGTCATTCCCCCCAACATGGCCAGGCATCGTGGATTAGACTGCCCTGTGCCCTCCCTCGCTACACACACCACTCTTCACTTGGTCTTTGAGAGAGGTTCTCACTGAGCCTGGCGTGCCCTCTTTAGGCCAGGCTGGCCCTCAAGCCCCAGGCATCCCTGGCTCCACCTTCCTGGCTCTGCGGTTACCAGGGCATGCCTGGCTTTTTTATTTAGTGTGTGGGTTTTGTCTGATCCTGCGTGGCTGCCTGGTGACTGCAGAGGACATCAGATTCCCGGAAACTGGATGGTTGTGAGCTACCATGTGGATTCTAGGACTCGAATGCAAGTCCTCTGTGAGAGCAGCTGGCCTGGAACTCACAGAGATCAAAGGTGTGACCCACCATGCCCTGGTAAAGCCTGCCATTTTTTATATGGGTTCTGGGGATTTGAACTCTGGTCCTCACGCTTACACTGAGCCTTGTCCCAACAGTTCTTAGGCATCTGGTTGATCAACCCAGCCACTGTGCCCAGCTTGGCACCATTTCAAGGTCTTTATTAGACCATCAGGTGTTTTAGACAGGCAAAGAATCACAGCTTCTCAGAGTTAAACAAATGCAGCGTAAACAAAAGCTATACAGCTTAAAATACTATTCCCTAACCCCTGGAAGGAGAGAGCCAGTTCCACAGTTGTTCCCTGCCCTTCATTGCATGCCAGCCACATGCACCCCCAACTAACATACCATCCACCCAAAGCAAACAAAACTGAATTGCAGAAACATGCAAACATTCAAATAGGAGACACTCAGCAGTTCAGACTATCCTACGAGCAAAAGCCTGGCCTTCACACATCCAGAATGTACATAAATAACATGTGGTATGGCCACCTGCCTTTAATTCCTGCCTTGAAAGGGTTGGCAAGGGACCTGGTTTCATTGCAAGATCCCAACTCAAAGAACTAAAGTAAAGAGAGAAAAAGAATCCAACAGTATCCACAGACACGGCCTCATGAAGCCCAGACTGGCCCCAAACTTACTGTGCAGACAAGGATGACCTAGGACTGCCGATTGTCCTGTCTCCTCTCCAGGCTGCAGTGTGCATCACCACGCCTGGCTCCTGTGGAGCTGGACAGGCAGCCCCTGCGCCCTCATCCTCCCACTGGAGTTTAAGGGAAATATCCCTTGAACCCTCCTGATTGGGACACTGGGAAAGGCCTCCTGAGGGATATTTGTACAGTGTGAAGGTATATTGCTGTGATTGGTGTACTAAAAAGCTCAACAGTCATAGCAGGAGAGATAGGTGAGCTTCGGGGCAGAGGGAACTCTGGGAAGAAGAAGGCAGAATCACCAGCCAGACTCAGAGGAAGCAGCGCGGGCAGTATGAAGTGATGAGGTAGCAAGACACTTGACAGAACATAGGTTAATAATGGGTTGATTTAAGTTATTAGAGCTAGTTAGGAATAAGCCTAAACCATAGGCCGAGCTTTCAGAATTAATGTAAGTATCCGTGTGGTTACTTGGGAGCTGGCCCGTGGGAAAGAGAAAGACTCATTCTCCTGAGAGGAGAGGACCTGACTGACTGAAACTTCTAGGTTTCCTGCAAAACTGACCGTCAAGGAAAGCTGTTCCCAGATTCAGGGCACATGGATCACTGCATCAGAGCAGGCTCCAAACTCGAGATCCCAGGAAATCAACAGACACAAAACAGTGCTGGACCACAGACTGGACCAAGTATATTGCAAGCAGCAAACCTGGAGGGGTGGGGCCATATTACAGCCTATGTTTCATTGCTGTGAGGAGACACCATGACCACAGCAGCTCTTATAAAAGGAAGTATTTAACTGGGGCTGGCGTTCAGCTTCAGAGAATTAGTCCGTGATGGTCATGGCAGGGAATAGACAGACACTGGGGCAGTAGATGAGTCCCTCACATGCCGATACACAGCAGGCAGAGAGACGCTGGGCCTGCTGTGGGGGCCCAGCCAAGGGACACCACCATTCCCAGAAAGCCACACCCCTCCATCATGGCCACACACCAGCAAGGCCCTCCAGAAAGGCCACACCCACAATCCTTCCCAAACAGTTGCACTAAGTTACTAAGCATTCAGACAAAGCCCATGGAAGCTATTCTCATTCAGCCCACCATAGATCACCTGACCTTTTTGTAGCCCAGACAATTCTGGCCAAGTTCCAGGTGGCAGACATGCAGTTATAGGGTGGGGGGTATCCTGCTGGGTTCCTGTCTTTTTTGGTCTGATTATTCTTGACTGTGACCCTATTTCTCCCTCCTGGAATAGGAATATTTTTTTCTGTGCCAATGTCTGTTTCAAATGGGTAGCTTGATTGTAATAGTACTCACAGGTAAGAAATTGCCTTAAATCTAAAACATGAATTGTGGACTTTTAAAAGATTGTTATAATTTTTATGTGTATAGGTGTTTGTGGTGGTTTGGAAGAAAATGGTCCCCAAAGGGAGAGGCACTATTAGGAGGTGTGGCCTTGTTGGAGTAGGTTGTGGTCTTGCTGAAGAAGTGTGTCACGGTGGGGATGGACTTTGAGGTCTCATATATGTTCAAGACACCACCCACTATCTCAGACCACTCCCTGTTGTCTGCCTGCACACTGCAATGTCCCACCAAGATGATAACAGACTGAACCTCTGAAACTGTGAGCCACTACCTCAATTAGTTTTCTTCATAAGCGTTGCCATGGTTATGGCATCTCTTCACAGCAAGAGAAACCCTAAGATGGGGGTTGGAGAGATGGCTCAGAGGTTAAGAGCACTGACTGCTCTTCCAGAGGTACTGAGTTCAATTTCCAGCAACCATATGATGGCTCACAGCCATCTATAATAAGACCTGATGCCCTTTTCTGGTGTACAGGCAGAACACTGTATACGTACGGAAGAAAGGAAGGAAGGAAGGAAGGAAGGAAGGAAGGAAGGAAGGAAGGAAGGAAGGGAAAGGAAGGAAAGGAAAAGAAGGAAAGGAAAAGAAAAGAAAAAAGAAACCCTAAGACTGTTTAAAAGCATGTCTACTGGCCGGTGGTGGCGCACACCTTTAAATCCCGGCATTCAGGAGGCAGAGACAGGCAGATCTCCATGAGTTCAAGGTCAGCCTGAGGCCAACCTGGTCTATGGAGCAAGTTCTTCAAAGACAGGCTCCAAAGCTACAGAAAAACCCTGTCTTAAAAAAACAAAACAACAACAACAAAAAAAACAAAAAACAACAACAAAAAAACCTGTCTAAGCACCATGTGAATGCAGTACCAACAGAGATCAGAAGAGGGCATCAATCCCCTGGAACTGGAGTTTGTGAGCCACCATGTGATACTGAAATCTTAATCCAGGTTTTCTGTAAAAGCAACTAATACTCTTTTTTTCTTTTCTTTTTTCTTTTTTTTTTAAAAGAAGGAACTGACTTAGATAAAACAAAAAGTAGATTCTCTGCTGGAAAGCCCAAAAAAGAACAAAGCCAACAGGCAGTAGAGATGAAGAATGAAAGTCCGAGGAAGAGCGGAGCAGTGACCCTGCTGAGGAGGGCGGCCCACCTGCTGGATGACGACAATGAAGAGCCAGGGGATGACCAGCTGGCGCGGCAGTGCGGAAGGAGAGGGTGAGACGGCGCCAATGGGGAGGATGACTCAAGCGCACAGCGCAGTTTAGAAATCTTATCCCGCAGATTCAATGCAATGCCCAGCAAAATCCCAGCAAAGGTCTTCACAGACCTTGAAAGAATGGTACTCAACTTCATATGGAAAAGCAAAAAACCCAGGATAGCCAAAACAATCCTGTTCAATAAAGGAACTTCTGGAGGCATCACAATCCCTGACTTCAAACTCTACTACAGAGCTTCAGTACTGAAAACAGCCTGGTACTGGCCTAAGAACAGACAGGACGACAAATGGAACTGAATAGAAGACCCGGATATCAATCCACACACCTATGAACACCTGATTTTTGATAAAGAAGCAAAAAATATCAAATGGAAAAAAAGAAAGCATATTTAACAAATGGTGCTGGCATAACTGGATATCAACATGTAGAAAAATGAAAATAGACCCATATCTATCACCATGCACAAAACTCAAGTTCAAATGGATCAAAGACATCAGCATAAAGCCAGCCACACTGAACCTTATAGAAGAGGAAGTGGGAAGTACACTTGAACACATTGGCACAGGGAACCACTTCCTAAATATAACCCCAGCAGCACAGAGACTGAGAGAAACAATTACTAAATGGGACCTCCTGAAACTGAAAAGCTTCTGTAAAGCAAAGGACATGGTCAACAAGACAAAACGACAGCCTACAGAATGGGAAAAGATCTTCACTAACCCCACATCAGACAGAGGTCTGCTCTCCAAAATATACAAAGAACTCAAGAAATTGGACACTAAAAGATCACATAATCCAATAAAAAAATGGAGTACAGACCTAAACAGAGAACTCTCAACTGTCTACATCTGCAACCCCAGTGGATGGAGACCAGAGGATTGCTGGGGCTTGCTGGCTACCAACTCAGCTTGAAGTGCAGAGAAAAGCCCATGCATCAAAGGAATAAGACTGAGTGTGAGCGGACAGCAACATCCTTTTCTGGCCTCCATGCATCCACAAGTGCACCCCCACACAATGCACACACGTGTGAGCGTGCAGACGCACAAAAAGTGGAGAACAAAGGAACAAAGCACCTAATGCTGACCTCTGGTCTTCATGTGCACACACACGCACATCCTCAGAGGAACACACATGCACACGAGTGTGCTGTTAATCAAGGGAACTGGATGGGCCCTGGCTTCAGTGAGAGTCTCCAGCTGGAGAATTATGCAATCAGCATCCCCGGAGACAGGACCAGAGATCTGTCTAATCAGATATTAACATCAAGGGTGCCATCCAGTCAGAGCTACCCTAGATATTCATGAAGCTCCTCTGTGCTCATGAGCATTTGTGACCTCAGGGAGGGGTCCGCAGCAGCACATTTGAGAGTTTGCAGCTATGTAAATACTTGAACAGATGCTGTGCAGCTCAGTTGCATGCAATGTTTAAAGCATAGGTATGGTGGTGGTGGCGCACGCCCTTAATCTCAGCACTCGGGAGGCAGACGCAGGGGGATCTCTGTGAGTTTAAGGCCAGCCTGGTCTACAGAGTAAGCTCAAAGACAGCCATGGATATAGAGAAATCCTGTCTTGAAACAAACAAACAAACAAACAAAAAGTTTGCCTTTGGGACTGGAGAGATGGCACATTGGTTAAGAACACTGCCTATTCTCCTAGAGGACCATGGTTCAATTCCCAGCATCCATATGATGCAGACAGCTCACAACTGTCTGTAACTCTAAGATCTGGCACCCTCACACACACATGCAGGGGAAACACCAATGCACATAAAATAAAAATAAATAATTAAAAAGTTTGTCTTCAGCAATACACACAAACTTCTACTTACAGAACAAAATCCAAAATAAATACTGACATGGTACAAACCACATGTTTACGAAATTTTGTTTATCAGAAACATAACAAGAGCTGGGCAGTGGTAGCGCACGCCTTTAATCCCAGCACTCACTCGGGAGGCAGAGGCAGGCGGATCTCTGAGTTCGAGGCCAGCCTGATCTACAAAGTGGACTCCAGGACAGCCAAAGATACACAGAGAAAACCTGTCCCCCCTCCAAAAAAAGGAGGAGGAGGAGGAGGCAGATGAAGCGACACAGCCATCTTCCTGGAACCTCCAAGTAAAGGAGGTTTCTTCCCAGTGTGCTTTTCTCCACTCACCAGAAGACATTTTTCACACCCGTGGTGTTCTTCTTGTGTGGGCTGAGCCCAAGACCCTGGGCTATGCTTGTCCCACACTCTACCACAGGGCCACACTCCATCAGTGGCCCCTCAAAGGTTCTGTCTAGCATGGATTTTCACATGTCTGCAGAAGGAAGGGATAGACACAAAGGCTTTCCCACACTGCTGGCATTCATAGGGTCTTTCCCCAGTGTGTGTTCTCATGTGTGCACAAAGGGACGAGGATGCGCTCTCCCACACCTGCCGCACAGACAGGCCCGGCGCTCCCTGTGCAATGGCCTGTGCTTCTGCAAACACTGAGAGTGGCTAAGGAAGGCTTCTCTCCGCTGTGCGTCCTGACTTGCTCACGGAGAAGCCGAGGCTTTCCCACACTGCTGGCATTCATAAGGCTCCCCCCCAGTGTGCGTCCTCACTTGGATGTGGAGGAGTGCCGACAACCCAAAGGCCCTCCCACACTGTGCACATGTGTGTGGTTTCGCCCCACTGTGCATCTTCAGGTGCATCTGGAAGCAGGCTTGGCAGCTGAAGGTTGCCACACTCCTCACACAGGCGGGACTCAAGCAGGCACGTGTCCTCGAGTGTCTTCAAGGATGCGGGATACCGGAAGGCTCTGCCACACTTCTTCTATTCGTAGGGCTTCTCCTTACTGTGTGACCTTGTATGTTCTCTGAGGGATGAGTAGCGAGAGAAGGCTTTGCCACAGTGCTGACAAATGTGTGGCTTCTCTCCACTGTGTGCCATGTGGTCTCGGAAAGATGAGTGACAGCTAAGGGCTTTCCCACACTCTTTACACTCCTGGAGCCGCTCTCCAGTGAGCAGCCTTGTGTGATCCTGGGAGTGGGAGAGGGATCTGAAGACTTTCCCACAGTCCTTACACGCATAGGGTCGTTGCCCGGTGTGTGTCCACGTGTCTTTAAGATAGAAGTAGAAGCTGAAGGTCTCCCACACGTGTCACATGCATGACTATTTCTCCTCTGCGACTTCTCATATGTCCCTTAAAGGAGGAGGAGGAACAGGAGAAAACAGTCGCACAGTTTGTACATTCCAGAACCTTCGTCCTACTAGGAGTCTGTCTGGTTTTCTCAGAAATCTCCCTGGAGTCCTGAGGCTCGTAGACGCTAGCTCTCCTTGGCGCACGGCGCCAACAGCAGGCTCTCCCACGGCCCTCATGGGGATGCTACAAGTGTCTGCTGAAAGGCACTTTCTGGCTCTTGGAGGCTTTCCTGGGCCTCGTGCCTTCACTGGCTCGGCCTCCAGCTGGAACACTTCAGGACACAGCAGGACCCTCAGCCTGGAGCCACCGCCATCTTCACAGACTCTGCCCCCCAAAGGACTGCCATTCAAAGTGAGAAGAACAGCTAACGAGTCATTGGGGATTACAAATAACCTCAATGTTGAAAGTTTAGTTTAAGATTGTGTCTTGTGCCCGGCCGTGCTGATGCATGCCATTAATCCCAGCACTCGCGAGGCAGAGGCAAACATCTCTGTCCAGGACTAGCCTGGGAATAAGTTTTGGGACAATCAGGGCTACACAGAGAAACCCTGTCTCAAAAAAAAAAGAAAGACAAAAAATTAACAAAACAAACAAACAAACAAAAAAGTGTCTTTTTTTTGCTATGTGACCTCAGACTCTGATTCCCCCGCCTTGTCTTCCTGAGCTCCTTGAGAGCAGGTGTGGGCTACTTCTTCACACAGCCTACTCTGATCGGCTCCTGCGGGTGATTCTCTGTCACAGACTAGATACCCTTGCAGCACTGTCTACCTTGGTATCTAGTTTTTATAAACAGAGAGGCAAAGTCAGGCAGTACCTTTAATCCCAAAACTCAGGAGGCAGAGACAGGTGGATCTCTGAGTTCAAGGCCAGCCTGGTCTACAGAGTGAGTTCCAAGACAGACAGGGCTACACAGAGAAACCCTGTCTTCAAAAAACAAAAAAACAAACAAACAAAAATCAGAAAATTCTCTGTGCATACATATTTGCATTATTTAATTTTTAAAAAACACTTGTACTGTCTGGAGGAGACAGCTTAGTGGTTAAAGGCACTTACAGTAAAAGCTGACCTGAGTTCAGTCCTCGCAGACACATGTATAGTTGGTTTGTGGTTTTTGTTTGGTTGGTTGGTCGGTTTGGTTTTTTGAGACAGGGTTTCTCTATAACTTTGGAGCCTGTCCTGGAGCTCTCTGTAGACCAGGCTGGCCTCGAATTTACAGAGATCCACCTGTCTCTGCCTCCCAAGTGCTGGGATTAAAGGCGTGTTCCACCACCGTCCAGCTTAAAGGAAGATAGTGCATACAGAAGTAATTTTATTAAAGGAAACAAAACAAAAGATAGAGCCTCGTTGCTGAAAGCCAGGACTGAATCAGGGACCCTTAGATGTTCAGTCTGACCCTCTCCTAACTGGGCTATTTCAGCCTCCTGCTTGTGTTCTGAGACAGGGTCTCTCTACACAGCCCTGCCTTGCCTGAAACTCACTCCGTAGACCAGGCTGGCCTCGAATTTGCAGAGATCTGCCTGCCTCTGCTTCCCGAGTGCTGGAATTAAAGGCGTGCACCACCATGCCCATTGCCCTGGCCTACTGAGATTACATTTTGAATCCATCAAGTGTTAATTAAGGCATTCACTGGCTGGTTTTGTGTCAACTTGACACAAGCTAAAGTCATCAGAGGACTCAGCTGAGGAAAACCTCCATGAGAACCAGTTGTAAGGCATTTTCTCAATTAGTGATCAACACAGGAGGGCTCAGCCCACGTTGGGTGATGCCACTGTCTTCACCTAGACCCTGGGGATCTGAAACAGCTCTGAAAAATGACAGAACGAGGAAAACCAGACCTCCCTCTTCTCCTGCCACAGGAAAAGGCGCACCGGGCAGTGAGGGGGCCAGCACGGCTTGGTGGGAGAGTCGTTGCCTAGTGAGAGTGAAGTCCTCGGCTCTATCTCCAGTACAGAGAATGAGGAGAGAAAAGACGCAGAGGGGAGAGGAGGGGGAGGGGCCATAAAGGACCTCCCTCACATTGCTAGAGTTCCCACAGACAAAACTTATGACTGCAGATGAAGGGAAATCAAGTGTTGGGCCTGGGGAGTCGGATCTACCTGTAAGGGACCTGCCACTCAGGCACCAGGACCTGAGTTCAGTCCCTGGTGCAGAGGAGGATCTGAAAGGGATCGCTGGCCCTGGCCCAGAAAACAAGTTAGTCAGAAACAAGAAAGGGGGCACTGTGGGCTTGAGAGATGGCTCAGCGGCTAAGATCACTGGCTGCTCTTCAAGACAACTCAGGTTCAATCCCCAGAACCCACATGGCCACTCACAGCTGTTTGTAACTCCAGTTCCCGTGGGTCTGATTCCCTTATATATACATGCAGGCAAAACACCAATGCACATAAAGTAAAAATAAATGTCTTTAAAAAAGGGAGGGTCGGGGGGGCTGGAGAGATGGCTCAGAGGTTAAGAGCATTGCCTGCTCTTCCAAAGGTCCTGAGTTCAATTCCCAGCAACCACATGGTGGCTCACAACCATCTGTAATAGGGTCTGGTGCCCTCTTCTGGCCTGTAGGCATACACACAGACAGAATATTGTATACATAATAAATAAATAAATAAATAAATAAATAAATAAATAAATAAATAAAAAGGGAGGGTCGGGCGGTGGTGGCACACGCCTTTTATCCCAGCACTCGGGAGGCAGGGTTCCAGGCCTGGACTACAAGAGCTAGTTCCAGGACAGCCAGAGAAACCCCCAAGCCTAGACAGGGTGAAGCCCCGCCTAGAATCCCCCAGTGAGGGGCTAGGGGTGTGGTCAGGGTAGAGCACCTTCTTCTGCTAGTGATGAAGCATGGGATGCACCACTGTGCTCAGTACAACAGGGGTCAAAGGAAAGTTCTGCACCCTCTTGACCTGGAAGTGACTTCCCACAAGCAGATGAACGGTGCCCCAATTCCTTCCTTCCTAGCGGACCCAGAACAAGGTCAGTACCCGCCAAGTCCACATTCACTCCCCCGTGTGTCTGGACCACTTGTCTCCAGTGTTCACCTGGACCAGGTTGTTCAGTGGTCACTCAACTGATGGCTTCGGTCACCCGAGGCTCCTCGTGAAAACAGGCTGGTGGCAGGTCACAGTGCGAGCTGCAGCCTCTCCTAGCCCTAGGTAACCCTTCCCATAGAAGAGAACTTTTTTTTCTGGTTTTTCGAGACAGAATTTCTCTGTAGCTGTGAGGTCTGTCCTGGAACGAGCTCTGCCTCCCGAGTGCTGGTATTAAAGGCGTGCATCACCCCTGCCTGCTCTCTTTAACCAGGCGTGCGAGTGTAAAACATTCTCAACTTTTTTTGGTTCCCCCAACCACTCCCTTTGTTACTCTGGATTCGCCCCCGTGGCCCGAAACCTGTCCCTTGTTCCCGAGGCCCAGTTCTCTCTAGTAATTTATTCTTGTAGCCCATACTGACTTTGAACTTGTGGCAATCCTATTGCCTCAGATTTGCTACTGCTGGGATGCTCTGCACACATTCGATTTTGCCGCGTTTCTGGAGGGTTCAGCCCAGTTTCCCAATTCCTTCGTCCCACACAGTGGCGTCAGAGCCGATTCCTGGCCACGGTGACCGTGGTGTTCCCTCCAGCGGTCCACTAATCATTCTCCGCGAGGCCCGGGTCAAGTTTAGCGGTTTGTGAAGCGTTTGATAGCTGCAGCCGCGACTCCCCGCCTTCGGGCTCTGATTGGACAAGTACATGACCCTAGACACGAGCCTCTGACTAGACTGTGTTGTGATTGGGTGGCTCTCCTAGACTCCGCCCTTCGGACCTGACAAATGCTGCACTCAGCTCCTAAACCAGTCCTCCCTTGCCACGCCCCTGCAGCTTGATTGGCAGCCCTTTGCTGGCACCTGATCATTGCAACTGAGCCAATCTGGTGGCCACTGGGCTTCCCCTTTCCGACTGTTTCCCATTCAGACGTGGCCATGAAGGGATTGGACAAGGCAGGGTTCCGGGTGACCTGCACCAGGCATTTCCATAAGCCTCTCACTGCGGCACGCAGGAGGTGGAGGCACGAGGATTAGGGTTTGAGGACAGTCCAGGCCACACAGTGGGACACTTCCAACGCCCGCAGGCCACAGCACGGACTACCTGACCGTTGAGGTGACTTAAACCTCAAGTGAGCAGGGGAGAGCCAGTGGGAGAGACACTGTCCCGCAGTGCGACACTCTGGGTTCAATCCCCAAACCCAGAAACAACGTGGACCCACGCAGTCAATTGCCACTCGGCCTCAAGGATACAGCGGTGGGGTTCTGTCAGCGAAGCACATGGGCCCCAGGTCCACCCAGCACAAGAAAGCCGGGGTCACTCGGGCGATGCCTGTCTGAGGAGCCTGAGACGGGAGTGTCCCTGGGGCTCAGTGACCCGCCACCTGTCGCAGAGGACGGATAGCCAGGGTTACCTTGGTCTCCACGCGAGTGCATAAGTCACTTGTCTGGACCACGGTAGACTCCCCGAAATCCAGAGACTCACCAGTGACAAACCACTAATACAGAACCCGCACACATCCTTCCCCGGACTTCATGGCAGCTCTATTGTGGGAGGGGGAGTGAGGCGTAGAGGATATTACTCCAAGCCGGGCGTGGTGGCGCACGCCTTTAATCGCAGCCTTCGGGAGGTGGCTCTCTGTGAGTTCGAGGCCTGCCTGGTCTACAAAGTGGAGTTCCAAAAGTGACTCCAGAGAAATTGCTGGAGTCTTCTCTCTTTCCACCGTGTGGGTCCCAGGACTTGAACTCAGTTTATCACGCTAGGCTTTTATTTTTCTATTTTTTTTTTTTTTTGTGGCTCTGTGGGGACCCATACATTTGCCCCGCAAGGACGCTGTACCTCGCACTCTAATCCAAAGTCACGACCTCCCGAGCACTCAAACGACCACTCTTTACAACCAAATCCGCAGCCGGTGACTGCCACCGCGCATTCGGGGCTCTGGGCACCTCAGTCAGAGGAGGGTAACTTTGGGTCAAGAGCCCGGTTGCGAAAGCGACTAAGACCGTGGCGACGGAGCACCACATTTCCACTTCCGGACAGGAAATCGACCTCGGAATTGGTAACTATTGCAGGTGGGCTGGACTGCTCAGTCCTCCACTAGCGGCTGATCCGGAGCCGCCAGTGCCCGCCTCTACTCAAAGGCGATTGGATAGCGGCGCTGTCAAAATGCGCTGGCGGCGGCGGGGCTTAGCTTTGACACCGTCCCAGAGCGTGGGGGCGGGGTCAGCGGGTCTTTCCCGGATGCCCGGATGCTCACCAATGGTCAGGTCCACTAGCAGGGCTAGAGGGCTCGGCGGTGGGGATGCTTGCAGCCAAGCCTGAGAACCCCAGTTCGATTCCCAGGTCAGGGAAATGGGGTCCCGAGCCCCGCGGGTGCTGATTCTGACATCCATCGTGTTCTCTGCAGCTGTCCATCCACACATGTACTCAAATAGACTGATAAGGCTGGAGAGATGCTCCGCAGTTAGCGGTCCGCTGCCCCCGCAGAGGACCGCGTGGGCTCACCACCGCCTGCCTCCAGCCCTGGGCAGCCGACGCCCCCTCCCGGCCTCCGGGGGTACTGCACGCACGGGGTACAGTCCTGGGGACCCCAAGCTCCCTCCCGGCCTCCGCGGGTACTGCATGCTGTGCACATGCGCAGGTACAGTGCTGCGGCCCCTGGAAAGCACACAGTATGACCAACGCAAGGCCTTATTCCTCCTGGCTTTCAACATTCTCTCTCCCTCCCTCCCTCCTTCCCTCCCTCCCTCCCTCTCTCTCTCTCTCCTCTTTCTTTGGTTGTTTTTTTTTGTTGTTTTTTTTTTTTTTTCCACTGAGATTCCCCTGCCTTTGCTTCCCAAATACTGGGGTTAAAGGCCTGTGTCACCATTGCCCGGCTTCACTTTGTTTCTTCATTATAATTTTATTCTTTGTTTGAGACAGAGTCTCACTCCATAGCTCAAGTTGGTCTCAGACTCACAGAGAGATTCCCCTACCTCTCTGTTTCTAGTACCTGAAAGACAGGTGAAATCTCTGCAAGCCCTACAATCAAAGCCCCATCCCGATCCACTCCCCCACTTCACCCCACCCGATTCCCACACTCCTCACCCACCCCAAGCCCGCACAACTCCCCCATTTCCCACCCCAGCCCACCCCACTCCTCACCCACCCCCAGCCCCCTCCCACACTCCTCACCCACCCCCAGCCCAGCCCACTCCCCCACCTACCCACCCCCAGCCCTCTCCCACACTCCTCACCCACCCCCAGCCCGCCCCACTCCTCACCCACCCCCAGCCCAGCCCACTCCCCCACCTACCCACCCCCAGCCCTCTCCCACACTCCTCACCCACCCCCAGCCCACTCCTACAATTCTCACCCACCCCCAGCCCACTCCTACAATTCTCACCCACCCCCAGCCCACTCCTACAATTCTCACCCACCCCCCAGCCCACTCCCATACTCCTCACCGACTCCCATCCCGCCCCACTCCTCACCCACCCCCAGCCCGCTCCCACACTCCTCACCCACCCCCAGCCCGCCCCACCCCTCACCCACCCCCAGCCCGCCCCACCCCTCACCCACCCCCAGCCCACTCCCATAGTCCTCACCCACCCCCAGCCCGCTCCCACACTCCTCACCCACCCCAAGACCGCCCCACACTTCTCACCCACCCCCAGCCCGCTCCCACACTCCTCACCCACCCCCAGCCCGCCCCACTCCTCACCCACCCCCAGCCCACTCCCACACTCCTCACCCACCCCCAGCCCCTTTCTCAGCTCTGGAAGCCTGCGGTGTCCGGCTGCTGACAGCAGGTGGCGACCGTGCTCGCCTGCGCGTGCCGCCGTGATCCCCGCAAAGCTTCCCAAAGGAACAGACGCGACCTCCGCACCCGGACTGAGATCTGCGGTGACAACCGGGGTCACTCAACGCAAGACACCCTAAAGTGCTTGTGTGTCTCTACGGAATATTCAACCAACGGTTACTCCCCAGACGACAGCCGGGAGCAGGAGTGAACGAAGCAGAGCCTGGGACTCTGGCCCACCGCGGCGGGGACTGTGTGACAAGCCCGCCTCCAGGGGAGACACGCCAGCCTTCACCTCCGCCCTGCGCGCCTTGCTTCTCAAGTCTCTGTCCTCCGAGAACCCAGCTACAGTAATTCCCAGAACCTGATGCAGGAGGATCACAAAGTCCTCCTGCATTCTTATAAGAATAAATTTTAGCGGGCGGTGGTGGCGCACGCCTTTAACCCCAGCACTAGGGATGCAGAGGCAGAAAGATCTCTGAGTTCGAGACCAGCCTGGTCTACGGAGTGAGTTCTAGGACAGCCAGGGCTATACAGAGAAACCCTATCTTGAAAACCGCAATAAATAAATTAAAATTGTAACAAAATAAATGCAATAAAATAATAAAATGATACAATGGCTTTAAAAATTAAGTAACTCAATAAATGAAAGGAAAAAAGACAGACAAAACAGTAAATAATATTTTTTTAAAAAGAGTAAGAGTAAGTTAAGAACGGTCGCGGGGAAGCGGGGGGATGGCCTAGAGAGATGAATCAGCACTTAGGAGCACTTCCCTTCCCTTTCCCAGCACAAAGGCATCAGCGTTGTCATGCCCACGACTCCGCTGCATGCCGTCTTCTGGCAACTGCAGACAACCGCACTCCCATACACACAGCCCTCCAAACATACACACAACTAAAACTCCTTACTTCGATATTTAAAAGTAAGGTTATAACATAAAGTAAATAAAATAATTAAATATGGGGCTGGAGAGATGGCTCAGTAGTTAAGATCACTGACAGCTCTTCCAGAGGTCCTGAGTTCAATTCCCAGCAACCACATGATGGCTCACAACCATCTGTAGTGAGATCTGGTGCCCCCTTCTGGCCTGCAGGCACACATGGAGGCAGAACACTGTGTACGTAATAAATAAATCTTAAAATAATAATTTAATTAATAATAATTAAAATAGTAATAACAATGACTAGCATATACAATGCCCTGGCTCTCTAGGACTGGAAAAAAATAAATGAAATGGATTTGTTATTAATGCTGGGCGGTGGTGGTGCACGTCTTTAATCCCAGCACACAGGAGACAGAGGCAGGCAGATCTGAGTCTGAAGCCAACCTGGTCTACAGAGCAAGTTCCAGGACAGCCAGGGCTACACACAGAGAAACCCTGTCTTAGGAGAAAATTTTGTAATTATTTATTTATTTGTCTGTTTATTCATTTATTTGGTTTTCTGAGACAGAGTTCATCTGTGTGTAACCCAGGGTGTCCTGGAGGCTTCAAACTCGGAGACCTGCCTGTCTCTGCCTCCTGGGTGCCGGAATCATTATTTATTCTTATCATTATTATTTATTATTTGCTATTATTATTAGTACTAGTATTGGTGTTTTGAAACACATTCGCACTCTGTAGCCAGCTGGCCTCAAACTCACAGAGATCCTCCGGGCTCGACCTCCCAAGTGTGCCACCTCCCCCAACAAAGGAAATGCCGGCACCATGACTGGAGAGTTCTGCAGTAGCAGCCGTGGTGGTGACGTCATCTCACGTAGTCATAATAGGCATGAGCGCCACACAAGGGAGAGACACCCCTCGACCCCACACCCCCCCTAGGCCGGCTTCAGCTCGCAGCCCAGCCCCGGGCTCAGGAGCAGGAGATCTATGGTCCTGCCAGGGCCTTGCAGTGACAGTCATGGCTAAAACAGATAACGACGGCTTGAGAACTGACCTAGCACGTGCAAAAGCCCTGGTCAGGAGCAGGACCAGTGGGGGAAATATATATCTGGAGAGCGGGCTCAGAGGTTCCCAGCACTGGCTGCTCTTTCAGAGGACCTGGGTTAGAGTCCCAGCACCTACATGGTGGCTCCAGTTACAGGGGATCAGACACTCTCTTCTGGATTCTGAGTACCAGGCACACACATAGTGCACATGCATGCAAGCAAACATTTATACACATTAATTTAAAATGTTTTATTTATTATGTGTAGTGTTCTGCCTGCATATACACCTGCAGGCCAGAAGAGGGCATTACAGATGGTTAGAACCACCAAATGGTTGCTGGGAATTGAACTCAGGACCTCTGGAAGAGCAGGCAGTGATCTTAACCTCTGAGCCATCTCTCCAGCCCCTTGTTTTTGCTTTTTTGAGACAGGGTTTCTCTGTACATTAATTTTTTAATGAAGGGAAAGTTACTGAAACCCGGGTCTAATTGAGTTAGTTACTCTCTCTCTCTCTCTCTCTCTCTCTCTCTCTGTGTGTGTGTGTGTGTGTGTGTGTGTGTGTGTGTGTGTGTACACGCCCGTGTGTGGTAGGGTGGAGGGCATCCTCGCCTTCTGCTGTGTGGGGCATAGGGATTGAACTCACGCCATCAGGCTTGGCAGCAGTCCCTTCACCCTCTGAGCTCTCTCACATCCCACTCGTTCTGTTTAGACCTGCTCTTACTAGGGAGCTCAGGCTGGCCCCAAACTCACTGTCACCTCCCTGCCTCCGTGTACACTCTCCATGCAACTGGAGTGGCATGGAGGTGGAGGAAGGGGCTCCAGACCAGAGTCCACTTCACCCCAGGGTGCCCTGTGGAGGGCTAGAATCTGGCTCTGAGGTCCTGCCAGAGTCCAGGGGTTGACCCCCCACCTTTCTACCCTTGAATTTGGAAGTCTGGTGATGTAGCTTTGTGCCCTCAGCCTTTTCTGTTTTTCTTGTAGTCCAAGTTAGCCTGGAACTTGCTGCGCGTCCCAGGGTCCCAGGATGGCCTTGAACTCTTAACCTTCCTGCTCCCACCTTCCAGTGCTGGGTCCGAATTCAGGAGATGCTGAGGATAGGGTCTTGGGCGCGTGCGTGCCAGCCTGGCTATGCCCCCCCCCTTTTTTTTTTAAATTTCTTAACCTTGCGACTAAATTGAGTCCTGATCCTTGGGCTTCAGTTTGCCGAGGAGCAAGGGCTAGCCTGTGTCACACAGGCAGGTCAGTATCACTTCACAGGACACGGGAAATTTGGGGGGTTCTCAAGCTACGATTTCCACTCCATCAGCACACCCCAGAATTCCAAAAGTGGGCTCTCTGATTTTTTTTAATTTTTTATTTATTGGAGATTTTTGTTTGGTTGGTTTTTCGAGACAGGGTCTCTCTGTGTAGCCTGGCTGTTCTGGAACTCTCTCTGTAGACCAGGTTGACCTCAAACTCACAAGAGATACGTCTGCCTCTGCCTTCAGTGCAAGGATGAAAGGCATGCGCCACCGCCCGGCTTTGAATTAATTCTTCTGCATCTTATTGTATGTATACAGATGTCTTGTCTGCATGTATGTGTGCGCACCTCTGGAAATGGAGTTACAGATCACTGTAGGACCACCACCTGGGTGCTGGGATCGAACCAGGGTCCTGTGCAAGAGCAGCCGGTGCTCTCAACTACTGAATTATCTCTCTAGCTCACCCAGATTAAAAGGAAATTAATTCGTGTGTGTGTGTGTGTGTGTGTGTGTGTGTGTGCGCGCGCGCGCGTGTGTGTCTTCCAACATGTAGATCCAGCGGATCGAAATCAGATCAAAGGTCTTGGCTGCATCATCGCCACCTGCTGACCCCTCGCATGCCCCAAATATTCAGCCTTAACCACCCTGAAATCCTCTCCCAGCTCCCAAACGGCACCGGGGATGCGGGGGTTAAGCCGAACCTTGGAACTCCGTGATTGACAGCCGGGCCACAGACTGAACAATGAGCAGCTGGGATCGCGGGCCACGTGGGCTGCTGGCCTCCTGATTGGCCAGCACCTGCTGAGACGGCTCGTGCAGCCCCGAGCCCACGTGCACCCGTGGCCCGGGCACTGATGCTTCTCTCAATGGGTGCAGGTGGGAGCGTGGCTTGGGGCGGGGCCGAGCGGGGCGGGGTCGGAGGGGTCAAAAGGCCCGAGGCCCAGCAGGAGGGGCTTCCTCCTGGCCTGAACTTGGCTGACCTCTGTGGCTTCCTCTGGGGTCCCTGGGGCCTCCCCCGTCCTCTGAGGTGGTGCGTGGGGGCAGCCCGCTTCCTGCAGGCAGTTTGCGCGGGTGGGGGAGGAGAGGGAGCTGGAGGGGCGTTGACCCGCACAAAACTGACTTCGGCAGGGAGTTTGCCCATGTTGAGTGATGGGAGAATGCACCAAATGTCGCTCCTCTTGTCTCCTAAGTTCTTTTTTAAAAATATGTTTTCCGTGTGTGCCTGAGTGTTTGCGTATATATATGTACACCACGTGCATGCTTTATTAGTACGCCTGGCAAACTCTTACTCGTCCCTCAAAACCCTAGGCGACTCACCACATCCGTGACTGCTCCTGGTACGCTTTCCTCGGTATCTGAAGGGATGAGCCCCCCCCCCCCCCCCCGGTTACCTGGGAGCGGTGGTTCTGGAACCGTAGCCCCTGCAGTAAAGACGGGGCTTTGGGCATGCGGAGGCTTCCTCCGCAGCTGGGTCCTGACCCTGGGGAGACTACAGGGATGGGTGGGCGTAGGCTTTTCCGTCTAAACCCGAACCTGCCCCCTGCAGGACTCACCAGACTTGTGACTTCCACAATCTTTAGATGACTTCCTACAGCCAGAACAATGGCACCGCTGGTGGAATTTTGGTGAGAGGTGGTGAGGGGCGGCGGGGTGGGGTTGTTTGGGGGTTTTGGAGACCGAGTCTCACGGAATCCGCAGCAACTCTCGTAGACCTAGCTAGGAAAACAGCCCCCCGCACAGTGCCTGCACCTGTGACCCCGCTGCGCAGATGAAAATGAGCGGTGAGGCCCGGGCCTGCTCTCCCAATGTCAATCACCTGGACTTCACCTGCTCCAGAAAGCAGGGGGTGGGCCTGCCTACTTGGGGCCCGGGTCAGGGTGGAGCCCCGCCCAGCGTCCCCAGTGAGGGATGGGGGCGTGGTCAGGGTGCAGTCCTGCCTAGCATGCTGGTCCTATGTTCAGTTAACACTATTCTGTGATTAAAGTTGGCGCACGCCTTTAATCCCAGCAGTCAGAGGCAGAGGCAAGCGGATCTCTGAGTTGGAGGCCCGCCCAGTCAGGACTATATAGTGAGACCCTGTCTGGAAAAACACATACAAAATAGGCTGATATTCCCTGCTCCTTCTCCCTCTTCCCTTCTCGGTCAAGGCAGTGTTAGGCACAGGTCTGCCCTGAGTTGACGCCAGGGTAGAGGTTCTCAGCATGTGGGTCGTGACCCCCTTGGGATCATATGAAATATCTTGCGTATCAGTTATTTACGTTATGATTCCTAACAGTAGCAAAATTAGTTATGAAGTAGCAAGGGAAGAAGTCTGTGGTTGGTGGGTCTCCGCAGCATGAGGAACTGCCGTCTTACAGGGTCCCTGAGAACCAGGGTCTAGATCTAGAAGGCTCTACCATTCCCCCTTTATGGCTGGTCCTGTACCCCAAGAGTTCAGGGCTTCGAGAAGCTGGACCTGACTGGAATCTCAGGGGCTATCTGGGAGCTGGGAGTGCTGCAGACTTCATGGTTCTGGCTTTTGACCTTTCCAGCCTTCCAGCTTGTTCGAAAGGTACTCTTCCATCATCAAACAACTGCCGGAGGAACTGGACAGGTGAGGGTTTCCCTGGGAGGGGGGGCACATCCTCGGGGTAGGGGCGGCCTGAAGGAAGGCTGGTTTCTAGTGGTGTTCCTTCAGGTTTGTTTTCAAGCTGGGGTGTTGATTTTGTAGCGGTGCAGAAGGATGGCCAGTTCCAGGCCTGCATGGGTCACCCAGCCACCAAATCCTGTCCCCAAATGAGCAATAGCAGAATGCATGCTTTTAATGTGTGCAAACTCCCTGCATCAAATAGAAGGGTTTTGGTGGCACCCTCCTGTGGTCCTCCTGAGGTTTTTCCCTAGGGCAGGTTCAGGGTCTATTTCTATAAGGATGCTCAACTGCTTTCTCCGCCATCAGTGTTCTCTCTGAGATGATGGTCCAGCTTGACAACATCTCCATCTTGGTAAGCTACCCGTGCCGGGGGTGTGGGCAGCAGGGAGGAGGCCTGTGTGTGCACTAGACAGGGGAGGTTGGCCAAGGAGCAGGCAGAGCCTGGGAGGCTGCAAGGAAGACTTGGGCTTGATTTCCCACTGAAAAGGATGTGGTGAGTAATATTTTATTTAAAAGCAGAGCTAAACAGCTAATGGGTGGCCCAGACCAGTCATCCCAGCCCAGGGAGGTGGAGGCAGGCGGGGGAGGATCGCTTGCCTCTGCCGTAGTGAGTTCAAGGCCAGGCTGGGTTCCATGGGCCTCTGTTGTCTCAAAAGTAAAGGAACCGGGATCATGGAGGTGAAGGGGTCACAGACCCACTCACTCCTCATCTGCTGTGATTTCAGATATCCAAAATCAATCAGTCCTTCCAGGAGCATCACAAGCAGGTGAACTGGAGCTGGGGACCAGAGCAGGGGTGGCGGGGTGGAGGTGGGGAGATGCAGCTGGTGATCAATGTCCTGGGAGGAGGGGTGGAGACAGGACTCCAGGGAGGTGGGAGCCACCCTGGGTTGGTGACAGGTAGGAGGGAGTTGATTCAGAGTGCTTAGGCCTAGCTGTGGCTCATCTTCCTGCCCGGGTCCCAGGTGCCCCGCAGTTTCTGGGTCAGGGGCTCCCAGCTCCTCCCCCCGCCCCGCCCCAGCCAAGGCACGTGCGTCCTCATCTGCCTCCCCTCCTGCCACCTGGCCTCTTTCCCAAGGGCACTGACAGGAAGGAAGCGCTGCCCAGGGCCAGATGTCACTGGTGGGCAGCCAGGGCCAGGACTGCAGCTCAGTGGGGGTGGGGATAGGGCAGTGGCGGGGGTGGCGGGTGGGCAGCAAGGACCGGAGACTGAAGGGGGTTAGTGGATGGGTGCCAAAAGCTCCAGGCAGGGTCTGCAGCTCAGGATGCTTAGGAAGGTGCACTGAACAGGTCAGCAGAGGGCAGAAGAGATGTTCTTGTTTGGGAGAGTGACATTGTCCAGGCAGGAGGAGGAACGGCCCTCTGCAAAGGCCAGAGGCAGGGGTCCCGTCCTGTCGTCTCGTCACCCCCCCCCACCCCCGGCGTGGGGGCAACTGGAAGGAAGGAGGCAAGAGTGACAGGGCGTGCAGGGCTTATGGGGGCTGCAGGGAGCTCCGGGCCTTGACCCCGCCCATTGAGCCTTAGGAGCCCTGGAAGGCAGTGGTTGGAAGAGCCAGGGGACTGTTCTAGCATCAGGTGCAAGAATGAAGGGCTAGTGGGGGGCTGGGCTGTAGTCACTGAGGGAATGATTGACAGGTACATAGGGCCAGTCACTGCCTGTATCTTGTGATATCCCGGGCAGCTCCCTGCAGCTCCTGGTTTCCCCAGTGCCCCGCCCTACAGCCTCACACCCGGGAACACAAGCCTCCCTCCCCCAGGAGCAGCAGGGGGGAGCCGCAGCTCTCCCTCCATTTACTCTGAGCACCAGGCACACTAAAGTGCCAGTAAATTGCACGTTAATGAGCCGGGGGTGGGGGGGTGGATCGGGAGGGCTCCCCTGGGTTTTGTGCAGCCCCCAGGCTGGTGCTGCCCTGGAATCCATCATCCCCTTCCAGGGAGGCAGCTCCCTGGGTCTGCAGCCTCCATCCAGAGGGCTCCCCCTCCATGGAGGGGGGGATCCACAAAAGCTCAAAGAGGAAGGAGCAAGACTGCTGAAAAAAATAGCCCCTGGCTGCTGTTTGAGTCCCTCAGTTTCCCCACGTGCAAAATAATAAGGCCTTTGATCCATGCTGGGGAAGGGCCGGTTGAGTTGGGCAGGCGGGGTTGGGGGTGTGGGGGGGGGGGCTTGTACCTCAACGGCTGCATCCCAAGTCCTATTTGTGGTCTTAACTGCTCTTTTAGTTGAAGGTTTTTGTTTTGTTTTGAGACAGGATCTCAAACTCAGTATGTAGCTGAGGATGATCCTGAACTCCTGATCCTCCTGCCTCAACCTTGCGAGGTGGGCAGGTGGACACAACCATGCTTGGGTGTGTGTAAGGTGGTTTATCCCCCAGTGCAGAGCTTGCCTCTGTACAGAGAGGTTGCCAAGCGCAAAACATTGCACATTGCCACACTCCTTCCCCACGTTAGTGCCTGCTGTAAGGCTCAACCCTAACTTATTCCAGGTGGAAAACTTCTTCCAGCTGGTGGAGATCTTCAGCAAGTCCCCCCGTATCCTGGAGATGATCAAGGTGAGTCTGCCCTAGAGCTGGAGGAGACAGACACTGGCTGGCAGAGTCCTGTGACTCAAGAGGTCCATGGGCTCTGTCCAGGCTGTCCAGAGTTCGACTGAGAAAGAAGCCAAGCAGGGCCCAGAGACCACGGCCCCCCAGGACCCCGAGAAACTCAAGGCCACCCCGGGGCCTCAGCTGTTCACCAGACGTCAGTGCCTCTCCGAGACAGAGGAGCAGCAGGACCCACAGCCTGTGTGGGACAAGGAACCCACGTTCTGGAGCCATACCCTGACCCAGGAACTCTGGGAACTTTTCAGGGAAAACCCGGAGAACCAGCAGGCACAGGAGGGTGAGGGCCCCTCACTGACCAGCTGGGGCGGGGTGGGGGGGAGTGCCTTGGTGTCCAGGCAAACCTCATTGCTCTCCATCTCTCCTTCCTCCTCACCGGTTGTCATGGCGATAGAGGAGCTGCTGGGACTGGTGAGTACCCTCGGCTGGGACCCCCAACATCTGCCCTACAATGCCCCTCCCACTTCATCCCTGCACTCTGCTGGGTGCAGCCCTGGACCCCCAGGCATCTGCTGGGTTCCCCTGGGTCATGTGTCCCCTAGCTGACCCAATTCTGTCTCCCAGGAAAACAAAGACTCCTGCCTGACTGACTCAGAAAGAGAACCAGAGTTGGAGCCCAAGCCCAGAGGCAGCCTGAGTGACTTCTGTAGGAAGGCAGGGCCTGGGGCGTGGCGAGGCAGGGCCATGGAGGGGCAGAGGTTGCTGGGTCCCCCTAAATTCTGTTTTCTCACACAGCCCCTATCCTGAGTGATACTTCCTTGGGTCTGCTTGGTATTTCCCAAAGAGACATCAGCCAGCTCCAATGTGAGACCCAGGTGAGCAGGAGTCCCGCATGCAGACATGGCTGATAAGTCACAAGCCAGCAGGGTCAGCTTCTTTCTTTGCACCACAGGAATCTTCTGGAAGTGCTGGTCCATTTCTGAAGCCTCTGTGAGTAGGGGGAGAGCAAGATTACCATCACCCTGCCCCTCCATTCCCCATCCTTGCTCCTCTGTGTCCTCACCCCTGTCCTTACTGGTGGTGGGAGGGGAGGGGCCAGGGCCAGTGAGAGGGCTCAGTGAGTAAAGGGGCTTGCTGGCAAGCCTGGAACTGAGTTTGATCCCTGGACCCACATGACTAAAAGTGAAAACTGACTTCCACAAGTTATCCTGACCACACACAGACGCAAATTAATTAGTAAAACAATAATTTTTAAAGCATTGGAGAATGAATCTCTCACTTAAATCTCAACACAGATTCTCCCAATTCTGTAGTCAGAGAAAACTACTTGGAAAAGGGAAAATAATTCGGGCCATAAGAGGGTGCATGAAAGTTTAGTCTAATTGGGAAAACATTTTAGATAGGATGGGGAAGCAGATGTGGCTATGTCAAGAATTGAGAACTCTGTGTCTCCTTGCACTCGAGGGGCAGGCAGGAGGATCAGGAGTTCAAGGCCAGCCTTGGCTACGTAGGGAGTTCAAGGCCAGCCTGAACCTATCTTGAAAATCTCATACCCTATATGTCCCCCACCCATTCCCGTCCGCTCGACGTCTCCCCTCCTCCTGTCCCCAGGTCCTGGGACTCTGAGAACTTAGAGCCCAGCTGGGAGAGACCAGCTGCATCACTCTGGCAATCAAAGAGGCTTGCTGTCCCCCAGGCCCTGCAGAAGGTACGAGTGTTGAGACATGGGGAACTCCTGTTGGCGATGGCCGTGAGCTGCTTCACACAGCACGTCTTCACCTGTTGTCGGAGTGGCATCAAGGTGTGGAGTCTAACGAACCAGGTGGCAGAGGACCGATTTCCCGAGAGCCACTTGCAGTGTGGCATCCAGGTGTGCGGGGCAGGGAAGGTACCTGGGACGGGGTCTGGAAGCCACCAGCGTGGATGGACCGTCACTCATGCGGCCGTCCTCTGCAGACCAACGGGGCCTACCTGCGCACCTGCCTGCTGTCCTCTAACAGTAGGACCCTGTTCACCGGCGGACACAACCTGCCATGCGTGAGCGTGTGGGACCTGGCAGCCCCGTTCCTGTACGAGAAGTGCCAGCTGCCCTGCAAGGGCCTGTCCTGCCAGGTGCTAGCCAGCACAGAAGAGAACATTACCTTCGCTGGCTTCACAGATGGCAGGGTCAGGATGTGGGACCTACGGAGTCAGGGGATAGTCAGGTGTGGACACAGGGACAGGAGCAGCAACTTCTACACACCCTGAGCCTCTTCCTGACCCAACCCCTCTCCACCAGAGTGGAGCCACGCCCCCAACCCCTCACTGGAGGATTCTAGGCGGGGCTCCATACCTTGACCACGCCTCCAGCCCCCTCACTAGGGAATTTTACCTTTTGTTTAGGATAACTTGCTGGTAGTCCAGGTTAGCCTCAAGCAGAGGATAGCCTTGAACTCCTGATCTTCCTGCCTCCACCTCCCAAGAGCTGTGTGTGCGCCTAGCCTATTCATTGTATTACTTGTGGATGGGGCCTAGCAGGGGCTCACAGCAACCCACAGGATCCTCCTCCTTCCATCGAGTGGGTTCCTGGAAATGAACCTCAGGTCACCTTTCCCGCTGACCACTTGGGAGCCATTTGGCAACACTTTTACGTTTAGTCATTTATCTGGTACAAGGTCTCTGTGTAGACCGCGCTAGCTTTGGCCTCCCAAGTGCTGGGATGACAGGTGCCGTTGTCAAGCACTGTGCAGTTCATGAGGTTAGACCATGTGAAGCTTGCAAAGCTGATACTGAGCTCACTCTGTAGCCCAGGATAGCTCTAACTTGCAATCCTCCTACCTTAGCCTCCTGAGTAGCTGGGATGACAGTTTTGCATAACTGTGGCCGGCTTTGGTCTCCCCACT
The DNA here is from genome assembly GCF_903992535.2 of Arvicola amphibius. NCBI lineage: Eukaryota > Metazoa > Chordata > Mammalia > Rodentia > Cricetidae > Arvicola > Arvicola amphibius. Next base: position 98,482,471 of record NC_052047.1, read on the forward strand.
CCTTTCTTGAGGTGGGTTCTCACTATATATCCAGGCTGATCTAGAACTCATGACAGTCCTCCTGCCTCAGCCTCCTCAGTGCTGGAATTACAGATGAGGGCCAGCACACTCGTGTTGGTTTGGAACATTAGGTGCAGGGACTTTGGGATGATGTCACTGTCCCCGTCTTGCCAAAGGTAGAAGGCGCTGCCTTCGTGACCTGTGGGATCTCGGGAACATGGACCCCAAAGCTAGGCTCACTCCCTTTGCTGTATCTCTGGCTAGGGACCTCGAAGGCCCTGTCAGTGCAGCCAAGAGCCTGGTGGTCAAAGATGACAATGTCTGGATGGGAGGTCTGGATGCCTGTCTACGATGCTGGGACCTGCGCATGGTCAAGGTGTCGCTGGAGTACAGATTCCAGTCCCAGGTGCGCAGACCCCGCCCGGGCTGGATGGGCATGGGCCCTGGAGGGAGAGGACAAGGTGGACTCAGCATGGGGAGCTGGGACATCCCAGATCAGCTCGTGATTCTGACATAGAGGTCAGCCAGGCAGTGGTGGTGCATGCCTTTAGTCCCAGCACTCAGGAGGCAGAGGCAGGCGGATCTCTGCGTTCAGGGCCAGCCTGGTTTACAGAGCTAGTTCCAAGACCGCCAGGGCTACACAAAGAGAAACCCTGTCTCAAAAAAATTTTTTTTCATAATGGGCATGGTGGTCCAGACTATTATCTCAGTACTCAAGGCAAGAGGATAAAAAGTAGGAATCTATCCTGGGCTACATAAGGAGACCTTATCTCAGGAAGGGGTAGGTCAGGCTTAGTGGGTACAGAGTTTTCTTAGGGTACTGGGTCCTATCTCCAGCATTGTGCCACACTATACCCGATACCCCAGCACTTGGAAGATGGAGAAAGGAAGATCATAAGTTCAAGGTCATCCTCAGGTACATGGGGGGGGGGTGAAGGCTAGCCTAGGCTACAGAGGGAGACCTTGTCTCAATAAAACCAAAAAGGGAGAGAAACAGATCCTTTGCTATCCTATTTTAGCCCTGTAAAGTTCATGGCCCTTTTCCCATCTCAGATTAGCAAAGGGAGACCCAGGGACTATGACAGGAAGCAGCCGGGGTGGTCAGTCCGGGGGCCCTTGCTACCTGCTGGGCTGGAGTCTGACCTCCATGACTCTGCCCTGTTCATCCCAGATCATGAGCCTGTCCCACAGTCCACAGGAAGACTGGCTGCTGCTGGGCCTGGCCAATGGCCAGCACTGCCTGTATGACAGCAAGAGGAGGAGCGAGGTGCTCCCTGTGGGCACCAAGGACAAGACCATCTTAGGCCTCAAGTTCTCCCCAAACGGTAAGGAGCCCAAGGACAAGCGCACACGGCAGCATGGACTTTCCAAAAGCTTCCACTGTTTGCTCAGTGCCCGATCATCGCTTTGAGACCCATCACACTGCAGCATCCCTCTGTAGCCCAGGCTGCCCTAGAACTCTCTGTAGACCAGACTGGCCTGGAACTCAGAGATCCACCAGCCTCTGCCTTCCAAGTGCTGGGATTAAAGGTGTGCGCCACCACCTATTGGCATAAACCACCCTCAGTAATCAGTTCAGGGTCATCTTTGGCTATGTGGGGAGTTTGAGGCTAGCCCTTGGCTATCAAAGACTCTTGTTAAAAACACCAAAAGCAAACACAACAAAAAGGCGGAACAAGAAAACTTCATTTTTTTTTTCTGCCATTTTGTTCTTTTGAGGCAGAGCTTTAGGTAGCCCAGGCTCATCCTCATCTCAAACTCTTGAATCCTCCTGCCTCAGCCTCCTGAATGCTGGGTAACAGGCACTTGGCTGCCAGATGAGAGGGTGAGTGGGTGGGGTCTTGTGTAACCTAGCTGTCTCTCCACCTCCTCCCAGGCCAGTGGTGGGTGAGCGTGGGGATGGACGACCTGGTCACCATCCACAGCATGCCCTCAGGAAAGAAACTCTTCCAGGTACCCCCGTGCAGGGTCGGGGAGAGGGGCTGGGCTCAACTGGGGCCCATGGGCTCATTCGGCCTACTGTCACACAGGTCCCTGAGACTGCCGCTGTCACATGTTGTGACGTGACAGCCAATAGCAAGCTGATTGTCACGGGTTCTGGGTACTGTGCCTCCGTGTACCAGATCAAGTACTGACGGCTTCGACTCCTGACTCCTCTCTCCCAGCTTCACAGTGGCGGGTGAGAGTCCTAAGGGTGTACCCGACCCCTCATCACATGTAGTAAAGCAATTGAGAAGGCAGAGTGGTCTGTTCTGTCCTCAGAAGAGGCATTCTTTTGTTTTTCGAGACAGGGTTTCTTTGTAGCTTTGGACCCTATCCTGGAACTCGCTCTGTAGACCAGGTTGGCCTTGAACTCAGAGATCTGCCTGCCTTTGCCTCTTGAGAGACTGGAGGATCTCTGAGTTCAAGGACAGCCCAGTCTACAGAGCGAGTTCCAGTACAGCCAGGGCTATAGAGGGGCCCCAGATCCTGCTGGGAAGATCATTTAGTGGGTAAAGTGCTTGCCAGGCAAGTCTAAGGACCTGAGTTCAAGTCCCTAGATCGCATGTTTTTTAAAAGAAAAAAGTGCAATGGCATGCCTGTGATCCCAGCTGTAGGTGTGGAGACAGGAGGATCCTGGGGCCAGATGACCTGCCTGCCTTGTCAGTGAGGTCAAGATCCTGTTTGAAAAAAAAAAAAAAAAAAAAAAACCACTAGGGGCTGATACCCAACTGGCTCTGCCCTCGCACGCTTGACACACACACAAAAGGAAAGCGAGTTGATAAATAGTTATATTTCCCCAGTGCCTCCAGCCCCACCCAGCCAGGAGGGAGGGAGCTGTCTGCGTGGCCATCCTTGGGCAGGTGACCTGGAGGTGTAGACAGACCGGGCTCAGTACACCACCTCGTACACAGTGGCCTTCTTGTCCCCTGAGCCTGTCACAATGTATTTATTATTCCTGGAGATGTCGCAGCTCAACACGGAGGAAGACTCTTTGGACTGGGACAGAGAAAGAGGTGAAGGCCAGCCTGACCACCACGAAGTGCACAAGCAGGAAGCCTGGTGCTTGAGGGACAGTCAAGGCTGATGGGTGTGGGTGTAGCCAGCCCCTTCTAGCTGGGGGCAAGCCTGACAGGCCACTTAAGATATGGTACAAACTCAAGGCTCGCCTTCAGATAGCTCAAGGACATGGAAGCACACTTTTGCAGCCACCTGCCTTTCCTCCTAGTCTCAGTCTACACACTAGGCTGGCCTCAAACCAGCCATGCCCCTGTCCCACCCACGTGCTGGGTACCAGGGGTACAGTGGTATCCCTGACATGTGAAGGATTGATAGGAAGGGGTCCCAACAGCACTAACTCAAAAGAACAATATAAGGATTGGAGGTGGTTGGGGAGGATGGGAAATCTGGAAGACAGCTATGCCACGTCGTCGGAAGGAGCTTCAAGAGACTTAGTAGAAGCTGCAGTTGGAGCCTGGGGCTGACTGGGGAGAGTGCTTACCCAGCACACACACAGCCCTGGCTCCATCCCACCCTCGGGTGACTGAGCAGGACAGTGAGGCCCTTTTCCAAACCTCACTTCATCTATGAAGTAATGAGACAGCAGCGAGAGGAGGTGTAGGCTGCACTGCGGGGGGCGGGGGGGTTGAAAAGCGCCCCTCACACACACTTCAGGAATATCGCTCAGCCATGGACCGGAGCACGGCTGTGACACTTGCCACAGACTGGGCCCCGGGGGACATTCTGCTCAGCACAGAACCCAGTGTGGGGCTCCTTAAAGGGAATGTCCGGGACACAAGAGTGTAGAGGCAGCCACCGGCTAGGGAGGGTGGGTACCTGGAAAATGCTGGCCCCATAGGGTGTCCTCCAGGCATTGAGCAAGTTGTCCTTGCCTGTGCTAACAAACCAGCGTCCTGGGGAGGGAAAAGAGACCAAGAGACCCGTAGTTACAGAGACGGGGACCTCCCAGGGGTAGGGGCTCTGTGCCTGAGCCTTTGAAAGTCGGCCCGCCCCACCCTGCCACTCTACAGTGTTAACAAGCCTGGAGAGCTGCCAGTCAAACCCCACCCCCACGCTGACTACCCAGACTCTCCTGGAACTCGCTCTGTAGACCAGGCTGGCCTCGAGCTCACAGAGATCCGCCTGCCTCTGCCTCCAAGTGCTGGGATTAAAGGTGTGCGCCACCTCATCTGTTCCATCCTTTTGTGACATGTGTGTCTGGGCATTTACCTAAACCGACTTTGACCTCAATAAGTGGCTGGATGGCCAGGCCTGGGCAAATCGTTCTAACTTGAGCCGTTTGGGGGTGGCCCATGCTCCCTCTATTGTCCCGTGGGGTCTCCCAGGCTGTACCGCAGGAAGCGAACTTGAGCGACAGCACGCAGCTCTCATGCAGGCGTAGCTGGTACTTCTCAGGTTTGCGCACGTGCAGGACCTCCACATGGCTGCTCTCCATCCCCACAGCCAGCCAGTCCTGGTTGGGACAGTGGCCCAGCGAGAAAATCTAGGGCAAGAGACAGCACTGAGACCTAGGGGTGCCCTGCGTCTCCCATGGGGACAAAAAAGCCGGTGATGTGTCACATTTTAGCGCTAATATGAAGCACAGGCGCTCTGACTGCGGGATTCTGGGTCAGTCTGTGCCTTGGTGTTTTGGATTTTTGAGACATGGTCTCACTATGCTGCTTTGGCTGTCCTGGAATTCACTCTGTAGACCAGGCTGAACTCACAGAGATCCACCTGCCTCTGTCTCCTAGTGCTGGGATTAAAGACATGTACCAGACATCTTGTATTTGAGGCAGGGTCCCTCACTGAACCGGGAACTCACCTATTCAACTAATCTAACCCTCCAGCCAGTCCCAGGGATCTCTGTCTCCACGTGCCCCAGGTAACAGGCAGGTGCCCGTTAATACCCGGCTTTTTATGTGCATTATAGGGATTTGAACTCAAGTCCTCATACTAACTAGGCAAACGCTTTACCCACATAGTCCTGTCCTGGGCCTGGGAAGGGCACCCTGGGGGAGGCGGGGATGGCAGGTGCACCTGGGAGCTGAAGTCGTGCTGCTGAAGCTGGCGGCCCTCCCGCAGGTCCCAGCAGCGTACTGTATTATCCAGGCCCCCAGTCCACAGCCGGGTTCCATAGTCCGATATGTCTATGCAGCTGGCCCCGTCCGTGTGGCCCTGAAATTGCCTGTAGGTGGAGGACAGGCATCCACATCCATATCCCCGTGCCTCCCCCACCCTACCCCAGGCCGCACTACACACCTGACCATAGCCTGGTTCTGCAGGTCCCAGACCACGATGTTGCCATCGCTGCAGCAGGAGAAGCAGACTTTGGCGTCGGGGCTGACAGCCAGCGCATAGCAGGCCGGGGCGGAAGAGGTCAGCTCTGCCTTAATTCGTGGTGTGGGTGCTGCCAGGTCCCAGATGGACAGGGTGCTGGCTTCGCCTCCCACTATCAAGCTCTGCCCGTCTGGCAGCAGCTTGCAGGAGCGGATGTAGTTGTCGCGGTTCTGCCGCAGTGAGAAGCAAGCCAGAGCAGAGTTGGGGCCACCCAAGTATTCACAGACCTACCCTATAGACCACGCCCATCCCTACAGACCCCGCCTAGTCCTGCAAACGCCGCCCAGCCCTGCAGGCCCCGCCCTCACCAGGCAATCCAGCTGAGCCACGGGTGTCTTGCTGCCCGGCTGGCCCACGTCCCACACCTTCACGCAACCTTTGCCGCCCGTGTACACGTGCTGTGTGGAGCCACTGATGGTGACTGCACACACTACCTCGCCGTGGGCCAGTGTGTGTAGCTGCCGAGCATGGCGAGGGATGCCCGTGCCCACCAGAGCATCCGATGGAAAGGGCACCGGCTGCATCTGGCCATCCGCAGACACGTGGAAGGAGTAGGCCCTGCAGAGGCCGCAGATGCGGGTGGGTGGCCCACCCCACCCCACCCCACCCCACCCCAGCACAGGTGTTCCCAGGAAGATGGGGACCCATGCCTCACACACACCCTGGTGACAGCACAGCCCACGTGCTACTCACGGCTTCGCCCCAGGGATGCCAGGCAAGGAGATGGACGAGCCTCGGAGATGCGGGTGTGACTCAAATGCCATCTGCCAGAGGCCAGAGATGTGACCCAAAGGCAGGGCGTCCAGCACCCCTCACCCGGGTCCCATCCCATGCCTGTCTGTCCCTCAGCCCCTCCCCAAGGAAGCAGAAAGATTTGAAAGCTTACTACTATACTTTTAAAATAACCTCCTGGGCCAGGCTTTTTAAACCCAGCCGCATTCCTTTTGATTTTGCCCACAGTGGCCGTGCTACGTGGATAAGGTTCGGGTCATCTTCCCACACACATACTGGACCAAGCCTCCAGTTTCTCCTTTATTTCTTTTTTCTTTGTTTTTTTTTTTTTGTTTGTTTTTTGCTTTTGCTTTTTTCAAGAAAGGGTTTCTCTGTGTAGTCCTGGCTGCCTGGAACTCACTCTGTAGACCAGGCTGGCCTCAAACTCAGAGATCTGTCTGCCTCTGCCTCCCCAGCACTGGAATTAAAGGCGTGTGCCACCACACTCCCACCCCCATTCATTTTGAGACAGAGACTCATGTGGTATGGGGTAGCCTCACGCTCCTCATCTTCCTGCTCCCCAGGGCTAGGGTGACAGACGGGCACAACACGGCCCGTTTATGTCGTCCTGGGAATGGCGCCCAGAGTTTCCTGAGTCCCAGTGTTAGTCCCTCCTTTTTACTAATTCTGAAGTAGGTTTCTCCATGCCCCCACCCAAAGACCTCCCCAGATCTGCTGACCATCCTAGCAGTCTGGAATCCGAGGACTCACCAGGGGTGAGCGTCCGTACACGACAGAGCTGCTGACCTGGGGGGACAGGTGGAGGCTGACGTAGGAGCTGGGCATGGAGAGGTCCCCGTTGAGGGTGCTGTGGGAACCCAGGCTGAAGGACGAGGTGAAGGGGCTGGACAGGGTCAGGGGACTCCTCAGGGCTGAGTGAGAAGGGCCAGGATACACATTCAGACACCCAAATCCCATTTTTCCTGTCTTTCAGCTGACGAACTCCCACATCCTCCAAACATCCAGACTCGGTAAGAGGAGGACAGGAAGTCACGCAACTAGCCTGAGGTCACGCAGCAGGTGAAGGCCCTGACTTCTCTCACAATCATTAAGCTGGGAGTCACTTTGTTTCCCTGGGCTTCAGTTTCCTAGACTAAGAAGTAGCCAAAACAAGAAGACTGAGGCCCAGGGTGAGGCAGCACCTGGCTGGGGGTGGATCTGGGGTCTGAGGTCCGACCCATCAGTCTCTCACCCTTCCCTCACTTTTTCTTTTTCAGACAGGGTCTCACTATGTAGACCAGGCTGGCCTCGAACTCACAGAGATCCGCCTGCCTCTGCCTCCTGAGTGCTGAGATTAAAGGCGTGCACCACCACTGCCAACTCTCTCATCCTTTCTATTCTGGGGAGTCCCTCTGTATGAAAGGCACACCAAGCAGGAGGGGACTTACCGATGCTGTCTGTGGATGGTGCTGGTTGAGCCACCAGCTGACAGAGGTGACCGGCAGAGCTGGGTCCCGGGGTGGACGCATCCTGGGGTGGAGAGGGACCACATGACCTAGAGGCAGGAGTGCCTGTGGAGAGATCATTCTGTGGAGAACAAAGGGACACTAGTCACTTCAAGGGCCACTCTAGGGCCGACATAGGGGAGCATGTGGCTGCCGGCTGGTCTCTCAGGCACTAGGTGGGCACACAGCTGAAAGCCGAGTAGACCTAGGTCCGTGGTGCAAACACAACCTCGGGAGTGTGGGTATAAACTGGGTCCACAGAAGAGAATGCATGCAGACAGGTGGGAACGCTATTCTTTTTTTAAAACTACCTTTCTTTTTTATATTTATTTATTATGTATACAATATTCTGTCTACATGTATGCAAGCAGGCCAGAAGAGGATGCCAGAGCCTCCATATGGTTGCTGGGAATTGAACTTGCGACCTTTGGAAGAGCAGGTGGGAACTCTTTGGGACAGCAATGTGTCGTCATCCAGAGACAGAGACAAAGTCTGAGGCCACTGAGCTGGCAAGATGTCTCAGTAAGTAAAGATGATTATGGCTAAGCCTGACAATCTGTGTTCAACCCCTAAAACCCACATGGTAGGAAAGAACCGACTCCCAGAGTTGACCTCTGACCTCCATGTGTGCAATATGGCACACACACAGCATGGCTTTTTCTTTTAATGTTCACTGGGCAGTGGTGGTGCACGCCATTAACCCCAGCACTTAGGAGAGAGAGGCAGGCGGATCTCTGTGAGTTCAAGGCCAGCCTGGTCTATAGAGTGAGTTCCAGGACAGCCAGGACTACACAGAGAAACCCTGGCTTGAGAAACCAAAAAAAAAAAAAAAAAAAAAAAAAAGGTTCAAATTTAGAGGCTGAGCAAGGTGCGATGCACACACCTTTAATCACGGCGCTCCAGAGCAGAGGCGGGGGATCGCCAGGCCAGCCTGGGGTACATAGTGAGATCATGTCTCAATAAACAAAGAAACTGACAGGCTCTTAGGACAGTGGTCCCTTTGGTTCCAGAGGTCCCTGGTGTCCTGAGGGGGAGATCTGAGGAAGGGGCCACCAGCCAGGCCTCTGCTTTCTGTAGGCATATTTTACCAGACAGGGTTCGGGTAGCTGAGCCTAGCCATGAGCTGACATCCTACAGAGGAAGATGACTTTGGACTCTGGATCCTCTGGTGACCTTGGTGACGTAGCTCCTGGAAGCCTGTGGGACACCCTTGAGGGTGTCTCCAGCTAGACCTGCCCCTACTGCCAAGGTCTCCCTGGGGGGGGGGATTAGATAACACGGGAGCCCACAATGACTGCTGGTTGCCATGGCAACCTTCGGGGGGGGCTAGAAACAGATCATCTCTAACCCTGGGTGAAGTGAAGGGCAGAGGGTCTGGGCAAGACCCGGGAGGGACCCCGGACTTTTGGGGACATCTGGGGTGGGGGAGGGGAGGTCTCTGCCAGGACCCAGTGCTGCGGCAGGGGAGTGGGGGTGGGGGGTGGGAGTAGGGGGGTGGGGAGGTAGTTCCTGCCATTGCAGGAAGTGAGTGATCCAACTAGGTCCTATTTCTTTGCCCAGTTTGGTCATCAAGTTGCTTTTAAAATGTTTTCTGAGACTCAGCAGAATCTTCTGTCTGGGGGTGGGGGAGGAATGAGGAACGCAAAGAATCAAGAAAAAAGGTCAGGTGTGGTGAGTCATCCGTCCCCCCAGTACCGAAGAGGTAGAGGCAGGAGGATCATGAGTTCAATGCCATCCTAGACTATATGAAGAGTTGGCGGCCAAGAAATATTGTCTCAGAAACAAAACAAAACATAAAACCAACCATCAAAACCAAACAAACAAAAAAAATAAATAAAGAAAGCAAACAAAAGACAAATGAGAAAATCTCGACTGCCCTAGCCTGGCTGATCTGCTCCTTGCAGGCCACCCTGGGATGATGGAAAAGGGGTTTCACGCACGCCCCCTTCCGTACCAGGGCTGGGTCTTTGCTTCTGGGGAGTGGTGAGCCCAAACTGGAGGCCAAGGAGGCTGGGCTATCCGCGAGGTCCCTGCGGGCAGGGATGCAGACGGGCGCCTTTCCACAAGGGGTGGTTGCAGGGCTGGGTGGCTCTGAGGGTTGGTCCTGAATTCAAGAAGGTGACATTGAGAGGGGACTGGGTAAAGAGGAAAAGACGCCCACAGCGGCCATGTAGCCCCGCCCTCCACAGGAGCAAGGAGAAGGGCTGGGCCTCACTTCTGGGGAGCCTGAAATCCAGGAAATGAGTGGCCCACCTCCACTGTGGGCCTCAGGGTCCCCACCTGCGCTGTAGCAGGCATTCGAGTCCTGCAAACCGGTGGCCCACGTGTCCCCTGTCTGACCTCACCCGCTAGAGACAGACGGGAACTCTCTCTCTCCCTCCAGTCCCCCTTCCCTGCCCAGCCCCAACATCTCACCTCATCCACCACCAAGTTATAGTCACTCTTGTCTTCATCACTTTCCTGGGGAGGGGAGAAACAACAGGGGGCACAGAGCCCGTCATGCCCCTGCCTCCACACCACACCTCTCTGGAAGGTTTGTCTGTCCACCTCTGACCCACCACCTCCCCTACGCCTAGTCTCGCTACCTTCAGGGAGCCTTGACCATGCTCGCCCAGGGAGACCCCTACAACCTCGGTACCTCTGCACTATAACCTCTCAGGCTCCCACTGCCCTCTGGAGGGACACCAAGCTCCAACTTCATTCCCAGATGCTGAAAAAAGCCTTTCCCGACCCAGAGAGCAGGACAGATTAAATTGGATGCACAGGGAGGAGCAAAGGGTGCAATCTGAACCGAATTCTACAGAACCACTGTCTCCGGCTTCCCTCCCAAGTTCACTAGCCCCTGAGCTGCTGAGGGTGATGCCTAGGGTCTCCTAGAAGCCCTCTGTCCCTAAATCACTCCCCCAGTGCCTCACAAGAGGATTCTAGGTGGAGCTCCACTCTTGACCACGCCCCCAGCGCCTCACTGGGGATTCTAGGCGGGGCTCCACCCTGACCACGCCCCCATCCTCTCACTGGTGGATTCTAGGCAGGTGCTCTACCTCTGAGCAATACCCCGCAGTTCAGCTCCTGGCGGAAATATATCAAAACAGCTGTTTGTCTCTTTGGCTACAGACACTTAGCAGTGAAGCCTGGTAGGACAGTGTCTTTTGATTGGCAGGTGCTCCGCAAGCAATGGGAGGCTACAGAAGGCTGTAGAGTGAGCATCATGGACACGGTTCCCAAGGCTCTGCTCAGGGGTAAGTCTGGGTCCATCTCTTTTCACCCCAGTTTCTGCTTCTCTCTCTAGAACTCACATAAGTCCCTGACAGATCCTTATCTTCTGCTCTCTGCTGCTTTCCATTGCCACCTTGGCTGCTAGAATTCTCCTCTTCCACCAGACTCTCAGGGGGCGAAGGGGAAGCACTCTGCAGGGAGACAGGAAGCGGTAAAGGGCGGGCTTGAGGTGGTTCTTCGACTACATTCTTGTCCAGCCAGTACTGACTGAGTGCCCCTCATTGGGGAATTCTGGGCGGGGCTCCACCCTGACCACACCCCCAGCCCCTCACTGGGGATTCTAGGCGGGGCTCCACCCTGACCACGCCCCCTGCCCCCTCACTGGGGATTCTAGGTGTGGATTCTACCCTACCTCAGCATCAGTTCTAAATTCTCTGGTCTGTACAGATGGGAAACTGAGTCCCACAAAAACGCCCACCAAACACTCATAGCTAACCCCTTGAGAATGGGGGATGCGAACCTTCCCACAAAACCTGTGCCAAGCAAGGAGTGCACCTGCATGAGGACCCCAGCCCGTTTTTCTGAGGCACACCCATTATAGTAGAACTTGAGAGACTGAGGCAGGAATTGTCATGAGTTCAGAGTAGTGTAGGCTATAAAGCAAGACCATGCCTCATATTAAAAAAAACCAGAGCTGAGCCGGGCGGTGGTGGCGCACGCCTTTAATCCCAGCACTCGGGAGGCAGAGGCAGACGGATCTCTGAGTTCGAGGCCAGCCTGGTCTACAAGAGCTAGTTCCAGGACAGGCTCTAGAAACTACAGGGAAACCCTGTCTCGAAAAACCAATAAACAAACAAACAGACAGACAAACAAACAAACAAATAAGTAAATAAATAAATAATAAGCCAGAGCTGGCTTGGTAGTGTACAATTCTATCTCCAGAAACCAAGAGTCAGAGGCAGGAGGATCTCTGCGAGCTCAAGGTCAGCTGGAACTATACAGTGAGACCCTGGGCTCCCGCCGCCCCAACACCCCGCACCCCCTACAGCCGCCACTGCCAGCCCAGGTGAACTCACCCTGCTCGCAGCTCTGTCCACTTGACGGAAGCCGAGAGAAAACACACAGAATTAGGGATTGGACTCGGCGGTGCATGGAACAGTTCCTTCCCAGCTCAGAACCCTTCCAGGAGATGCCCAGGACATGACTTGAACCCCATGGCTGCAACCCCTACTATCGGTTACCCTGCCAGTATCAGCCAGGGCCACCCCTACTCACCTCTGGATCCCTCGGCGTCCACACCCATGCGTTCTTCCTTGGCTGCAGCTGCCAGCTGAGCCTGCGCAGCCAGCGCCCCGGACAGGGCCAGCAGCCCCGAAGCCCCAGTGCCCACCAAGCCAGCTGGGCGTGGGGTGAGAGGTGCAGGGGCGGCATGGGACAGCGGCTGGAGCTGATTCTGCTGCTGAAGGGGGAGAGGATGGCCAGGGGGGCAAGGGGTGGGGACAGGGGTGTGCGGAGGGGGGATGAGGGGGGTGTCCCTGAGGCGGTGGGCTTGGGTGACTCACCCCCAGGAGGCTGTTCAGTTCCCCCACGGTCACCTGCTTGGCTCGGTCCACAGCCTGGAGAACCTGCTGCTGGTGCTGCGGGTGGAGGGGACGCTGAGCGGGTTGCCGTGGGCCCTGGCCCAGGCTGTCTCTCTGTCTCTCTATGCCTCTATCTTTGTATCTGTCTGTCTCTCTGTGTATGTCTCAGCCCATGTCCCTTTGTCTTTATCTCTCTGTCTCAGTGCACATGAGGGGAAGAGGTGGGTACTGGCTGTCTTCCATCTTGTTTAGAGCCCAGGTCTCACAGCCCAGGGTCCCCTCCATACCTGGCACTGGCTGCCGTGCCTGGTGTTGGGGATTTGAACTCAGGTTTTCATGCTTGTGTGGCGAGCTCTTTACTCGCTGAGCCACCTTCCTGGCCCCTTCTCTGGCTATTTTCAGTATCATAACCAATTTAGTCAGGTCTCAAACTCCCAGCAATCCTCCTGCCTCAACCTCCTAAGTGCTGAGATGGCGGGAATCATCCTGGCTTCCTTCCTTTGCGTTGCAAAACAAAACAAAACCAGGAAAACCAGGAATGCACCTTAGCTGATGTTCAGAAGTTGGGCCAGGAGGACTGGACCAGGTACCCTAACAATAAAGAACTTTATGAATAAGCACCATGCACACAAACGCCTGCTGCCAAGCACCCACCCCAGAGTGGCAGCTCGGGCTAGTCCTGAATTTCAGCAGCAGCTCCACCCAGCATGTTCATCCCCAACACTGCAACATTAAATATGGAGGAATTCGATAAATTTGAGCACTCGTGGTTGGCGACCCCACACGGGACACAGGGTGGAACCCAGGCCCCCCAGCCTTACTGTGAGATCTTCTCTCACCCTCAGGAAAGGGGGGCAGCAGGTCCCACAGAAGAAAGCAGGGATGTTGCATGGAGTAACCGGGGGTGCCTACACCAAGGTGATACTCATTCTCATGTCTCTGGAGGAACCTCTCCAGGCAGAAGTAGCAAAGGCCAATACCAAGGTCCTGTGGTCAGCAGGGGCCAGGAATTGCTCACACAGGACACAGAGCTTTCTGATAGTTCCATGAGCTGTTCACACAGGTCCCCCTGTCAGCCCTGACTCTGTTTTCAACATCATTGTACTAAAAACACCTAACAAAATTTACTACTCTGAACCAGTCCAAGTGCATGGCTCAGTGGCTTGAAGCCCATTCTCACTACTGTGTGGCCTTCCCGCTATTCGTCTCCAGAACTTGCCAACTCCCCACTTTGAAGTGGTGTCCCAGGTCTCTCCCCAAGCCCCACTCACCCACCATCCCACTTCCTGGCTCTGGATCTACTAACTCGAGTGTGGAAACCTGTGGTGTGTCCTGTGTGTGGTTCATTTCACCAAGCATCATCTGTAAGGATTAGCCCCATAACTGCTCACCTAACCCTCAGGATACCCTAAGCAGGAGCCTGCTGTAGGAACTCCTTCAGCCAGTAGACTTTAAGTTACCCGCCCATATAACTTGGGTGTGGCCTCTTATACTATAAATGCCGATGTCAAGCACACACTCCCTCTCTCTTCTGGCTGCTGGATTCAGTTCCTGTTTCCCTGTTCGTGCAGAGGACTGTGATCTGTGAGTCCACCCCTAAATAAATAAACCTTTATTATACTCGATTCTGAGCTAGTGTGGGATTTCTTTTTAGCTTCCTTCCTCAGGAGGTAAGCAGAGAGGCACATATCCTGCCAAAGGTCACACAGCTCAGGTCTGTGAGCAGCGAGGTACAGGTGCACCCCTAGCTAACCATCCAGAGCAGAGAGCCAGGGTTAGAAAAAAATGGCTCGGTCAGTACAGGGCTTGTCAAGCAACCATGAAGGCCTGAGTTCAGTTCTCCAAGAACCCCGTGAAAATCCAGGCATGTAGTGTGCGCCTGTAATTCCAGCACGGGTGAGGAGACAGGAAGACCCTGGGACTCACTAACTCAACAGCAACCCTTACTCAGCAGATTTCCAAGCCAGAGTCCCTGTCTGGTGGGGGCGGGGTGGTTCATCAGGGGAAGATGACTGGGGTCAAGCCCTACGACCTTAGTTCAATCCTTGAAAACCCTTGAATGGGTGTAAGGAGAGGACCCACTCCCGCAAGCTGGCCTCTGATTTCCACATGTGTGCCATGGCCCATGCATCCCCTCCCAAAAATAAATATCGGGTTGGCCCAGTGGTTAACAGCACGAGCTGCTCCTGCAGAGGAGCGGGGTTTGGTTCCCAGCACCCATTGGCCGTTCACAACCTTCTATGACGTCATCTCCAGGGGACTCTGCAGTACTGCATACACATGATGCCCAGACACACAAAATTAAATACATATATAAAATTGTAATAAAAGCAAATGGAGGTGAATGGCACCTTGGGAAGGACACCAAGACTGACCTCCGGCCTCCCCACGCATACGCATGCAGAAACGTGAAGAGCGGGAAGTCCCTGGTCCACACCTTTGATCGCGTGGCCTCCATTGCTCCAGGGTCAGGGACCCCACCCTGTCCCTTCCCCACCCTCTGCACAGGCTCACTCACCTCCTGTGTGAGGAACGGGACCATCTGGGCGCAGATGGCACTGAGCCGCTTCACGATCTCAGCCTAGTGACAAGAGGCATGGGATTGGAGGAGACGACCATCTCCACCACCCCAGCACCCACGGTCCTGAGCATTTGGGAAGCTGTCTGACTGGGGAGTCATGGCTTCCTGCTCCCCCTTCCTCAGAGATATGGAACTTAGATGGATGGGTTCCCAGGCACTGTGGGATCCCACTGACACCCAGAGAAGCTGTGTAAAGGGTGGGGGTGCCCAGCTGGCATGTTCCAGCTCTCCTCAAGTCTTTGGGGGTGCTCTATGGTTGCCTCTGATCCCCCACCAGGAACCAGGCGATCAGCACTAGACCAACAGAAACCAGTAACATACGCAGATTGGCCCTCCAAACCCTCCCACTCCTAGTCCACTCCGTGTCTAACTGCAGGGAGCCCAGTGTGGGGCTCTGCCGTGAATCTTAGGTCAAGAGGCTATGACTCCATTCATCTAGAGGTCTCTGAGCCCTCAGAACCCCCAAGACCACTGGCCACTCTGGGGACCAGCATTGGCTATCCACCTCTGGGATTAATTTCCACAATGTAAAGCCCATCTCAGAACCCCAACACCACTCGCTAGAGCCTCAGGAACTCATTGGGTCAAACCTTACAACCTAGATCCCTGTCTCAGCACTCTAAGCCCTGAGAATCTTCAAGGCTAGCTCAGAACCTTCAGGGCTAGCTCAGAACCTTCAGGGCAAGCTAGAACCTTCAGGGCTAGCTCAGAACCTTAAGAGCTAGCTAGAACCTTCAGGGCTACCTCATCAGAACCTTCAGGGCTAGCTCAGAACCTTCAGGGCAAGCTAGAACCTTCAGGGCTAGCTCAGAACCTTCAGGGCAAGCTAGAACCTTCAGGGCAAGCTAGAACCTTCAGGGCTAGCTCAGAACCTTCAGGGCTAGCTCAGAATTTGAACTCTACCTCAGAACCCTGAGGGCCATCTCAGAACCTAAACCCACATTCAGAATCCTAGTCTCAGAATCTCACAGCCTAGGAGTTCATCTCTTCAGAGACAGACACAAAACCCTTTGGTCTGTCTCTGAAGCACAAGACAGGCTGAGCCCAGGCAGCAGGCCGAGCACCTAGAGAAACAGCCATTCCAGCCCTCCAGGCCACTCTCATTAGGGTCACACACAACAGACTCTAGGGGTCCATCACAGGCTCACAAGGTCCATCACAGGCTCACAGGATCCATCACAGGTTTCCAGGGTCCACCACAGGCTCCTAGGATCCACCACAGATTCCCAGGGTCCATCATAGGCTCCCGGGATCCATCACAGATTCCCAGGGTTCATCACAGGCTCCTGGGATCCATCACAGACTCCTGGGTCCATCACAAGTTCCCAGGGTCCATCACAGCCTCACAGGCTCCATGTGTCCCACCACAGGGCTCCTGGGATCCATCACAGGTTCCCAGGGTCCACCACAGGCTCCTGGGATCCATCACAGGTTCCCAGGGTCCACTACATGCTCCTGGGGGTCTATCATGCAATTGCAGAAATTTGGCTCTTCAATGAAGTCCCTGCTGGAAGGGAAGTTGCCTCCAAGACTTCCTTGGCCTACAGCCCAGGCCCTTCTCCATGGGGACACTCCATTCCTCTGCTGTTCCTGCTCAGGCCACTGTCTCTAGATGCTGAGAATACTTTTTGTTACAAGATTAAGATCTCTTCCCCTGGCCTTGGGACAGCCCTCTGAGGCCTCCAGAGATGTTCAAAGATGAACTCTGCCCCCACGGAAGTGCTCTGCCCCTTCCCACAGACCCCTGTTCCCAGAATGGTCACCTGTTTATTCATCTCAATGTTGAGGCCGTAGGACATCTCGTAGTACTGTCAAAGGAAGACAAGCAGGGCCAGTTGTGTAGCAGTCGGCCTCACCCGGGGGACACAGTCTTAACCCACGCCTCGGGGGTGGGGAGTATCAGGGCAGAAAAATGGAAACCCTGAACCTCATGCGGGAACCTCAGAACAGGGAACCCAGAAGGCGGGTCACAGTTGGGCTCAGACAGAAGAGACAAGCAGGCAGTCCCCAAGACGGGGAACGGGAGGCACCCATAGAAATAGCACCTGATACCCCAGACCCCAGGCTGCCTTCTTTAGGGAGAACACGAGGGTGGGGGCAGCAAGGGCGGGGACCCCTACCATCACGTAATGCCTTTGCATCTCTGTCTTCTCACTGGCCAGCTTTTCACACTCCAGCTTGAGGCTGGCAGGAAAATTGGACAAAAAAGGGGGATTGCCTCACCACACCCCACGTGGGTCAGTTTTCTCAGTGACAGGTAGGGGCTGCCTACCTCCTGCCCCCCTCCTGCCACGTCTTTAGAAACTGCCCTGGTCCAGGCCTACCCTCCTGGATGAGATAAAACCCTTCCTCAGGAAGGCTTTCCCAGAACCCACACACCGCACCTTGGGAGCAACACCTCCACCAGGAAGCCCTCCAGTAGACCCAGTGAGCCCCGCCCCTTGCCTTAGAGACCACGCCCCCTTCATAAGTCGTCGTCCTCCCCTCCCCCAGCTGCTGTGGAGGGGGGGCCTCCCAGTGCCCAGAGCTGTCCCACCTCACCTGTGGTATTGAGCTTGGAGAAACTGGAATTCCTCTTTGATTCGGTCACAGATTTCCAGGACTGAGAACTTAAAAGGCTGGCCGGACTGCAATGGAGTCTGAGGGGGACAGAGAGTAAGGACACAGGGGTGGGAGGTGAGTTCCGGGGAACCAGGAGGCATGGATCCCTTCCTCGTCCTCCCCTCCTGTAGCCAGAAATAAGGGTCTTGGTACTCACCGGGTGCCTTCCCTGGGGGTACATCCTGCTGATGAACGGGTGGGAGAAGGGGCCCCCCAGCTTCGTGGAGGCTTGAGGATGTGGCAAGAGGAAAGCTGGGGTGCAGAGGTGGAGCTGGGAAAAGAAATTTAGGGTGCAAAGCTGAGGTTGGGAGTAGAATGTGGGAATGCTAGGTGGAGCTGAGGGTAGAATGTGGGGTGCGGGGCGGAGCAGAGGGGCAGAATTTGGGGTGCTAAGCTAGAGCTGGAATGCGGCGGGACTGAGGCTGGAGAAGCTGGGAGAGAAGCCGGAGCTGGGGGAGGGATTTTCACGCAAAGAAAGAACAGCCAAGGAGAGCCTGCCGGGGGCAGGGGACCCGGACCCCGCGCTGCGCCCCACCTCCCGCCAGCGCGCCCCGGTCGTCCAGCCCGAGGGCAGCTGCAGCCCACGCCGCAGGTCGGTGGCCGCCCGGGGTCTGCGCTGGTGGCCAGTGGCCGCTGTGGCTGCGGAGCCGCCTCCCTCCGCGGGACTTGGCTGGGAGCCGCGGGCGGGACCCGCCTTAAGGTAGCACCGGTCTGCTTCCTTGGCTCCTAGACCCGCTGGGGAAACTGAGGCTTGAGTTATAGCCTAGTGTCCCCACCCCACCCCCACGCGAAAGGAAAAAAAAGAATGAAGGAGAAAAACAAGTTAGAAAAGAAAATTTCCTTGCGCGCTCCGGGAGCCCTGGGGGGCTGCAAGTGGCTTATCTGAGTCAGTGACACAGTGCTCCATAAAGGATCAACACCCCCAATAGCGAAGCAGAGACACACATGGATCCCAGAAAGTGCAGATTCTGGCTATGCTCGCCAGCCAATGCTACCCATGGGGACCTCACGAGGGGCCTCTCTGAGCATCAGGGGTGAAGGACTAGGCAGCCTGACTTGCATGTTTGTGACACCACCAGCCCACTGGGTGGCTTCCTCTATCAGACAGGACTCCCTAAGTGACCAGACAACTCAAATTAGTACACAGAACCTCAGCTGTGGGGACCAAACCTGAACACTAAAACATCTTGGGGGGCTCCACCCCTGACCACGCCTCCAGCCCCTCACTGGGGGATTCTAGGCTCCAAACCATGCCCACAGACCTCCTTTTACTTTTGGAGATGAGATCATGCTCCGTTGCTCCTGCCTTGGTCCCTACTGTAGCTGAGACAACAGGCTCAGCTCTGACATCAAGCTTAAGTGTGTTCCCAGAGCTAAGAAAGCCACCTGTCACCTGGGAACCCCTCTCTGGGACCATTTCTGGTTTCCAACTCTGGCAGAACAAGAGAGCTCTTACCCCATTTCACAGAGAAGAAACCTCAGATCTGGTCCATCATTAAGTCAGTCAATAAGCATATGCCTGATGCTACTGTGGACAACTATGCACTGGGAAACAGCAGGCAGCAAGGATCATCATAGTAACGTTTGGACCTCTGTGGGCAGCAAGCCAACTACAGGGGACAGAGGCGTTTATGAGACTCTGCAGAGGGAGGATATCAGCTGAGACCCAGGGTTTCCAGGATAGAAGGACAGACTGCCACCCTCTCTGATCAGACTCTGGGAGATGAGCTACAACCAGCCAATATCACAGCTCAGGTCCGGAGCAGCATGTGCAAAGCAAGAATTTAGACGAGCGATAATAGAGACGAGCACACAGGAGCCACCGGTGCCACGTGTGTGGGCTCAGTGAGGTTGACATTGTAGATGGAACCTTAAAAATTCCGTGTGGGACCCAGGAAGTGACAGCACTCAAGAGTTTGAGTGTTCAGTAACTCCCTGGAGCCCCGCCTAGAATCTCCCAGTGAGGAGCTGGGAGCGTGGTCAGGGAGGAGCCCTGCCTAGAATCTCCAATGAGGGGCATGGTCAGGGATGAAGCCCCGCCTAGAATCCCCCCAGTGAGGGTTTGGGGCGTGGTCAGTATGAAGCCCCGCCTAAAATTCCACAGTAAAGAGCTGGAGGTGTGGTCATGGTGGAGCCCCCTAGAATCCCAAGTGAGGGGCTGGGGGCGTGGTCAGGGGTGGAGCACCCTCAATATCTGGACCACCAGGCTCTCCAACGCCCCAAGCCTAGTCCAGCACCCCTCCCCCAGGCCTTCGAAGATTCTGTACAGTGCACAGGCCTTCGACAGTGGAACATTCCCCCCCCACACCGTTCCCACCACTCAGATTCTGTTCAGGGGTCCCCTGAAGCATCTCCTAGCTCAGTTGCTCTCAACCTTCCAGATGCTGAGACCCTTTAATACAGTTCCTCCTCATGCTGTGGTGACCCCCAACCATAAAACTATCTCACTGCTACTTCATGATTGTAATCTTGCTACTCTTATGAGTTGTAATGTAGATGTCTCTGCTTTCTGGTAGTAGGCCCACAGGTTGAGAACCTAGTACCTGCTGCTTTGGAGCACATCATCCTACTCCTCAGTCCTGGTTTCTGCCGGACTGGTTTGCTCCTTACTGATCATTTTTCCTTGCATGTCGTTCTGTCCCCGTGGCGTGTGCCTCCCTAAAGTGTCGGGACCAAGCCACACACTCCCAACCACCAGGGCCTGGCTCAAAACTAAAGCGGGCCGACCGGGTGAGACCAAGGAACACACCAGAAATCCCGGGCACACTGCTGGGGAGTTTGAGAAAACACCGCGTCCCCCACCCTGTGCCCAGTCGCCAGGTGGCCTGGGATCCCAGTACCCCCTTTCCCTGCGCTTTTGCCAAACCTCACCATCTCCCAAAATCAAGCCTGTTTGTTATTGGCGGTAGCCCAGGCTGGTCTCAGCGTCTCCTGGGGAGTCAGGACCGCAGGTGCGTGTCACCATGTTTTACACTGGAGTCCTTTAAGCCCCCACCCCCACACAACACCCTTCCTTCTAATGACCCTCAGCCTCTGTATTCTAATCCGGTACAAGCTGCCACAGCTCTCCGCTACCCAAGGACTCGGTCCCTCCTAGCGGAGCCCCTGCTCTAGGTTCCCAATCCCTTGTGATTTAATTTGAGTTCTGGCTCCGGGACTTTCTCTGGGGCTTCCAGGAATCCCCTCCCCCTACTGTCTTCAAAGATGAACCCAAGGCCACCTTGGGACCCGAGGGGGACGTCCAGGAGGAGGGAACCACTGTCCCGCGATTACGCGTCCTGGGAAGCCACAGACTCCGCGCTTCCGTGGGAGTTGCGATCCCTCAGGACTGAACCCCATTACACCGGGAAGTGGGGAGTACCGTGGAGTATCAAGTCTGACTGGTCCCCGAGTCCCTCCACTATGCAAAGTGGAGCTCAAAGGCTCGCAGTGACCCCCTGTCTTGGCGGCTCTCCAAAAGTAAAGAGGGGGAAAAGCCGAGACTGGGAGCCCGGACCGGGACTGCTCGGTCCACCTTAAATCAGACTGGCCGCCCGGGCAGCAGGGGACCGGCCTATCTCCGCCGCGGTTGGCCGGACGCGCCAGCCAATGGGCTCCCGCAGCGCCCACATGGGTCTCTGACGTCATTGGGAGCACTGGCCAATGAGTGTCACGCTCCCGGCAGCCAATAGCAGGAGGCGGTGGGCTGGGCTGGGCCAATAAGAAAGCTCCCGTTGGACTGGGGCGCGCGGCTCCCACCAAGCTCGCCCCCACCCGCCCGGAGAGAGAGGGGGACTCGCGTGGTGGTCCCTGAGAATCTTGAATCCCCCCCTTTAAAAATAAAAAAAAAAAAAAAGCCCCTTTAGCCAGCCTTGGTGGCGGATTCCTGCTATCCCAGCACTCGAGAAGCTGAGGCAGGAGGATGGTTGCGAGGTGAACACCTACGTGGGTTACTGTCTCAAAACATTCTATATTAAAAAAAAAAAAAAATAAGTCCCGCGACTCAGTGGTTACCTTGCCAGGCTCGGCAGACAACGCGCCCTCGGGCCTGTTTTAGACGTAGGTAAACTGAGGCAAAGAGTACCGAGAGCACCTTGGACGCACTAGGATGGCTGACGTTCGTTTGTTTGTTTTTTAATCTCAGCTCGCGTCCCAGGGTTCTTTCGTCTAAATCACGGGTAGCGGTGGATAGGCTTACTTTACAGGGAGACCGGAGGTTGGACGCGCTGGGCGTACCTCAGTTTATCAGAACCGAGATTGCGAGGAGCAAGGTGAGGAAAAGAAAAACTACGTATCCCAGCAGCGCCCGGGCGCCTCATCGCGCTCGGGCTGTCAATCAAAGTAACGTGGGTCCGCGCAGCCCGCGCCCCCGCCCGCCGCTCCCGCCTGCCAGCCAGCTCCCGCTCCCTCCCCGCCGGCTCCCGGCCCGGCGCGGTATAATTACAGCCCATTGATCCGACCCGGGCCGGGAAAGCGGCTCCCTCAGGGAGGCCAAAGCCTTTGGCTCCCGACAGCGCCAACCTCCCCCTCCCCCGCGCCCCCAGCTGAGCCACTGGGCCACCAGCCAGGCCGACCCCCTCCTGCTGGCCCAGGGCTCGCGGGTGACCTCTGAGCCCCAGTTCCCGGCCAGGCTTGACAGGATAAAAAGAAAAATCACGCACACGCGCGCGCGCGCACACACACACAATCATTTTCTCCCTAAGAACATGGGGGCGTCACCTCCTCCTTCAAACATAGTACCTGGTTTTGTGAGAGAGATGCCCCCTGAGGTAGCCTGGGCTGGGCTAATGACAGGACTCTGCAGCGGGCAGAAGCCCCAGGAAGGCTGAGTCTGGGGTCACAAAGCTGCTTAGAAAATTCCCAAGACTTCCCAAGATGTGGGTGTTTTATACTAGGGTCCTGAAGAGAGCATAAGGGTTGCCTCATTAGAAATCTCCCTAATTAAACGCTGGTCAAATTAAAATGGGAAGTTCTGAGCGCTGACCTTGCCTATGGGCCCCCTTGCTTCTGGCTGTCGCACCTGGGGGAGTAAAAGGAGGGTGGGGTGCAGCTGGGCGTCTCAGAAGGCACCGGGGTCCACTGAGATTGGGGTCTTGTTGAGCCCCTAGCAGACAGAGGAGGTTTGTGAACCCGAACACTGCACCAAGTGGACCCCACTCTAGGCCTCCTCCCTAACCTGGAGATCCCCCCCCCCAAAAAATGACTTAGAGTGGGATTAGAAAATGCCTAACTGCAGGGCAGGCGGTGGTGGCGCACGCCTTTAACCCCAGCACTCAGGAGGCAGAGGCAGGCGGATCTCTGAGTCTGAGGCCAGCCTGGACTACAGAGTGAGTTCCAGGACAGCCAGGGCTACATACAGAAACAAAACAATGCTTAACCAATGTGACCATGCCCCACCTGCCACAATAAAGGGCCATTTGCTGCCACCTATACCTCACAGAGAGACTGTGACTTCATTTCCCCAACACTTGTGATCACCGGCTTACATGTGAATCCCATCTAAACGTTCCCCCTAAGCTCCAGAACCTTCCATAGCTTCCCATTGTCTCCAGAAATTCCCCCAATCTGCTCAGCTCTGTGTGGCAGGGGGCTGTAATTATCCATAGGGGAACAGCAGGGCCCTTGCGCCTGCTACGAAGCACAGGACTTTGTCAGCAGATGGTCTCGGGGCGTGGCCAGGGTGGAGAGCAGGCCTAAGGTGACACGCCTGGGTCCCCACACACACTCTGCAGCTACACAGCTGCTGTCCCCCAGGTGGTCACCTCTTGGTCAGGGCTCCCCCGGCCACTGTGAAATCTACCATGCTTTCTTACCTTCTTTCCTGCCCGCTACCCCCCATTTTGTGGGTTCCCTGAGGCAGTTGTAGGTGTCTAATAAATACCCAAGTCAGCCATGAAAAGAACATGGCTATGGGGTAGGGATTGGTTTAGTTAGTTTTTAGGGTTTTTGGACTTTCTGGAGGTCTCCTTTCTGGTGCTGGGGATGAACCCCGGGCCTGGCCCATGCTGGGCAGGAAGTCACCCCTATTGTGTCGTCTACTGGGCCTTGGCCTTCCTTCATCCTCCTGGGTTGCAGGGCGGTCAGACTAGAGGGTCGCTGGGCCCAGAGAAGACTGTCTGGGGCCAAACAGCAAAGTGAGGTCCACTCTTTGCATGACCCTGATTTGGGGGCCACCACGGTGGTATCAAAGACAGGCCACTTGCCACCTCTTCCCCTGCTCCCTAACATTAGGCAGAGCAGAAGGGAGAGTACCACCCAGCAGGTCCTGCAGCCATGGAAGGGGAGCTGGAAGGAGGAGGTGAGGAGGAGGAAGAGAAATGAAGCTACAGAGGGATAGGAGGAGGGGAGGGGAGCAGGGGAGGAGAGGAGAAGAGGAGGGGAGGTGGGGTGGCTGCTGCGGGAGGCGGTCAAGGTTGTCTGGGGCTTGGCTGGCAGCCAGCTGCTGGGCCCAGGGGGCCAGGCGGTAGAGCAACCGACAGCAGGGGAGGGGAGGGGAGGTAAAAGGAGGGGAAGGGAAGGGAGGTGACGCGTGGGAAGAGGAGGAACCCAGCAGGAACAGCAAAGGATAAAGAGCTTCACAGCCTGTGGGAACAGAGAAGGGGGGTGCAGATCAGAGCCAGAGCTGCAGGAGGACCCCAAGAGCCAGCCACAACACGAGGTTCTCTCTCTCTAGAGCCCAGCCTCAGTTTCCCACCTTATCCTGGTCCGTCCGTCTTCACCCCCCACCCAGCTGATCTTGTGCTTCCCCCATCGACACCGCAGGAGGACCCAACTATCTGAGATTTGGAGGGAGCCCTATTCTCAAGCACTGAGCATCTGCAGGAGACACTCTGGACCCTGGAGACACAGCGGTGTCACCCAGTGAGAGCAGTCTGTCTTAGACTTAGTCTGGCTGTCCCCACTTCTCGATTCCTTTATTCCATGTCGACCCCATTTTCTCCTCATACACTAAACAGCTCTTTAAAAGATGGGTTTCTGCCAGGAGGTGGTGGCGCACACCTTCAATCCCAGCACTCGGGAGGAAGAGGCAGGCGGATCTCTGTGAGTGTGAGGCCAGCTTGGTCTACAAAGCGAGTTCCAGAACAGCCAGGACTATACAGAGAAACTCTGTCTCAAACAAAAACAAAAAAAAAAAAAAAAAAAAAAAAAAAAAAAAAAAGGAAGGAAGGAAGAAAGAAAGATGGATTTCCATGCACACACTTAACTGTCCTGATCCAGTTGCTTGCAGTTCTGGGCCTTCTCCTGTGATACACAGCAAGTCTTGGTGCTTTAATGTCCTGCTGGTTTGGGGGTGCTGCCTTGGTCTCCCCCGTGCTGCCCAGGCCTCCCGACCCAGAGGGAACCTAGTGTCTTTCTGTAGCCTTGTATGATTTCCTGCGCTTCAGTGGGCCTCAGTTTCCCTGTCAGCACAACAGGAATTTCGCCATCTTCACCCCAGGATTAATTTTAAGGTACAGCCTTCCAGGTCAGGTGGAGGGGACAATCACTGCCTGGAGTCTACTCCTTGCTGGTGACAGGATGGGGTCCCATTGGTCCTGGGCCCTCAGCTTCCACAGAGCCTTAGGGACTGGGACCTGGCCCTGGGGTGGGGACCCACAATCCCAAGAGTCCCCTAGCCAGAGGCTGACCCCAGAACAGAGTGGATGGGGACACAGTGACATAGAGTGGCAGAAGGTCTCCCGTGGGACTCTACAGACCCAGCCGAATCCCCAGGGAAGCACCTGGAGAGGTCACTGGTCCTCAGTGGGCATGAGGAGCTGGACGTCTTACCCTCTCCCCATCCCATCCCACCCAATCCTTCCCTGTCCATCCCCCTCCCCTGTCCCCCCTTCATTGGGCGAGCAGACCATCAGCAGATGAATTACCCAAGGTTAGACTAGCTCAGTGATCTCCCTGGGGTCCCTCCATCCCAGCCCAGCTGCTGGCAGGAGTCCCCCTCCCCCCACCGCTGGAGGCAAAGAGACAGTTATCACCCGGGCCCCTCAGATTAATCTTCCCAGGAGCAGACTCTGGCTGAAGAACCCAAGTGGGCACAGCAGCCCAAGATCCAGGGTGAAACCCAGGCCTTATGGTCCTTAGGCCTGGGCTCTAGCAAGAATCCACCTCAAAACACAAAGGTGGTCAGGGCCCGGTGGCACAGAGGCAGAAGGGTCTCTGTGAGGAGTTCCAGGCCAGCCTGGGCTACAGAGACCATGCCTCATAAAACAAACAAACTAGCTAATCCAACAAAAACAGGGCCACTGAGATGGCTCCACGGGTAAAGACGATTGCAGTGAAGCCTGACATCCTGACCGTTCGATTCCCAGGCCCGCATGGTGGAGAACAGACTTCTGTACAGTGTCTGAGCAAACACCTAACAAACCAGTAATGATAAAAAATAAAAACAGGTAGAGATTCATGCCAGGGCCTTCCCACAGACAGCCTAGCAGGGCCCAGTCACGTCCCCACTGCCGTGAACGCCACAGCCAACTCTGCTCCCCTGTGAACTGTGCTGTGGGACCCCACGTCAGTGGCTCACCACCGCTTGCACACCAAGGGATCTTTAGTCCCCGGATGGGGGTGTCCTGAGGAAAGGGGTCCCCACCCCACGAGACAGAGGCAGGGACACAGCGGCCAACCTTTTCATGTTTTTATTTTAAAGGCACAGCTAGACCCCACCCTCAGTACAGCCATCTCCCTCTGTGGGGAGACCAAGACGACACACCAAAGCTAACTATATACACAGACTCGTGTGGCGCTTCGGTCTTTTAACTCTTTCCTCTTTTTCTTTCTTTAGATCCCCTTTCTTAGAAGACAAGCTATAGAATACTGGGGCAAAAAAAAAAAAAAAGGAATAATAAACAAACCAAATTCAGAACCCTCATGTTTATTTGGGGAAGGGGAGGAAGGGAGGTTTGTGGGTGCCCACCCCCACTGCAGTCCCGAGCCTTCATGTCATGTCCTCTGTCCCCCTCCTTCGTGGGCGAGGGAACTGGACTGGGTGAGTTGGGGGGGGAGGTCTCGACCTAGCAAGTATACAGTGTGGGGAAGCAGAGATGGGGCACGGGGAGGACTCGGGGCGCACAGGGCGGAAAGGGGCAGCTAGAGTTGCATTGTGTACATTCTGGGCCAAGACTGGTGGCGGTGACCCGGATAAATGTTGCAGGTGGAGGATTTCTTGCTGCCCTCTGTAACCTGGGGTGTCCCTCTGAGGTCCCCTAGGCCCAGGGTGCAGGGCAAGAAGGCTGGAACCGGGACTGGGGGTGGAAGCTTGGGTAGTGACCGAGCTCTGTGCTGTGTGGCCCTCGGAACACTGCTCCCTCTCTGTGCCTGTCTCCCCTGTGCCCCCCTCCCCCCCTCCCCCCTTCCCAGGAGCTAATCCGACTTCTCGCCGTCATCCTCCTGGTGGGTGTCCCCATCATGTCCATTCTTGTCCTCCTTAGAGAGGTGTGCCTGAGAGCCCAGAGCCGAGAGCGACAGCAGGCCGGTGCCCGCGCTGACTGCAGGGAGTGATGGCGGCTGGAGCCCCACGGGCAGCGGCGTCAGGGGCAGGGCCAGCGCCTGCAGCTGGGACAGCTGGTGAGCCTGGAGCTGCTGCTGCAGGGGGGGGGGGGACGGGATCAGTCCAGGACCCTGTCCCCTGCACATTCGGGTCATCTGCCCACCCAGGGCACCGGTCAGTCACCTGAATTACTGAGGGACCCCACGTAGGTCCTCATCACCATCAGCTACCTGCCCATCTGAGTCAGGCATCCATCCATATGTGTCCCTGTCTCCTGTCTCCTGCCTATCCAGGTTACCTGTCAGTCACCTGCCCTCCCCGTCTCCTGTCATCAGTTCACACGGATCACCTGTCGTCTGGCTGTCGGAGTCACCTGCCCACCTGAGTCACTGTCCCCTGCTCACCCAGGGGTTCTGACTTACTCGGATGATGGAGTTCAGCTCAGGAGCCGTGACCTGCTTGGCTCTCTCGATGGCTCCCAGGACCTGTTGCTGATGCTGGAATAGGCAGGGGGAGGGGGCAGTGACTCTCCTCTCATGCAAAGGGACAATTGCAGTGGGCAACCGCTGGAGTGCACAGGGAAGCCCTGCCCTGGGTACTCAGGGGGACCATGAGAGGATGTAGGGTGGCCACGGCTAGGAATCCAGCTCGGGAAATTTTCTCTTAAAGCTGATCTACAGGAGTCACCTGCCCACCTGGGTTCCCCATCATCTGCCCTCCCTCCACCTGGGTCCCCCTTTATGCCTTGGTGTCACAGGGGTCTGTCCCTACCACTTCACTTCCCTGCTAAATTCAGAGTGGGCAGTTTTGTGCCCCCAGGGCAACCAGCAGGTGCGGAGGGAGCCCCATTGCCCCCCCTTCCCTCTGGTAGCTTGCTTACCTCCTGTGACAAATAGGGCAAAACCTGGGCACAAATCCCATTCAGCCTCTTCACGATTTCAGCCTGGAACACACATAATTTCCCTCAGTACCTGGGGGACACTTGAGGAGGTGGGGACGGGGCTGAGGCCATGCCTGCGGGCCAGCCAGGCCCACCAAGAAGGGCTAAGATGTGGGGGTGCTGGGCCCGCCTCTAGGGGGGGGTCACAAGAGTAGTCTTAACTCTCAGTCTGGAAGTCACTGGGCGCTGAGGTGATGAGGGAAGCTGAGGCTCACCTGTTTATGCATCTCGATGTTCAATCCATAGGACATCTCGTAGTACTGTAGGGTGGGAAAGGAGACAGGTATGTCAGGGACCAAGGGCTGTGACATTCTGGCTCTCTCTGCACATCCCAGCATTCCCTGTGTCCCTCCCATCCACTGAGTTCCTATTTGTTCTTCAAGACCCCTGCCACAAAGCCCTAAGACCCCACAACCTCCCCTGCAGGGAACTACAGGTCCCATGGGGGTTAGGAGGGCTCCGGCCATGGAAGGGTTAAGGGATGCCTCTCGGGATGGCCGGGAGGGAGGGGACTGGTGATGGCTTCCCAGTTGCTTCCTGCTGGCTGGCTGGCTGTGGCTGACTTCCACTGCCGCCTCCTCCAGCTGCAGCCAAGGACAGCAGGGTCCTGGCAGGCCCAGGATGCAAGTCAGTAGTTTGGCACCTCAGCCACTACCCGGGCTGGCGGCGGCCAGGCCACCCTCGGCCACGGGGACTTGGTAGCAGGCACCTGCGCTGTGTGGGGAGTCTGGGGTCACCCGCCCAGACCCCCGGGTCCCCGAGGGGTCTTTACCATGACGTAATGCCGCTGCATCTCGGATTTCTCGCTGGCCAGCTTGTCACACTCCAGCTTGAGGCTGAGGACACACAAGGGTAGCTCAGGTCCCCTCGGCCCGCCTTCTGGAGGGTCCAACTAAAAACTTTTTGGTTTGTGTTTTTGAGACGGGGTCTCATGTAGCCCAGGCTAGCTTCCAACTCACTATGGAGCTGAGGATGACTTTGAACTCCTGATTCCCCTGCCTTAGCCCCCTGCATGCTGGGCGGCAGGCCTGCAGGCTGAGAAGTGGCCAAGCACAACATCTGGCTGCATTTAAGGACACCCCTTAGGTTTTCTGCAATCCTGGGCAGGCAGGGTTGCCTCAGTTTACCCTACTGTGAAACCATGAGAACAATCTCAACGAAATAACCACCACCGAGGCAGAGGTGCCTCTGCGAGCAGCCGATGAGGTCTTGTCCTTCATCTTCACAGGTGACCCAGTGGGTGCCCAGAGAGGGTGAGTGAGCAGTTCAAGGTCACACAGCTGGGCGGTACCCAAGAACTTTCTCCACACGCAGACAAATGAAGAGACTGAGGGGCCCAGGGCTGAGGGGGACAGCGGGAGAGGCCCCCAAGGGATCCAGACTTCAGGAGCCTTCGCACCGGGCCCTGCTGTCTCCCTGGTTCCATTCTGGGTCACCTGCTTTACTTCTCTGGGTCCCAGTTACAGCCAGGATAGTGAGGGGCCAGTGGGGTCAAAGGGTCTGGGGCTCGCTGAGGAAGGAGGGAAGTGACACCCGCAAGCTGTCCTCTGACCTTCACACTGTACCGTGGCACCCCCCCTTAAGTGTATTAAGAAATATTTCTTTTTAAATCCAGAAAAGAAACAAGCAAAAAAAAAAAAAAGAAAGCAAAACAAAACAACACTTCGGAACATGAGAGAGTGAACAGGAGGGCAGCCATGAATCCTACCCTGTCTGAAAATTAAAAAGTCCTGCACTTGCGAAGCCGGAGCAGGAGAATCTCTGAGCTCGTGGCCAGACTGGTCTACAGAGCAAGTTCCAGGGCTGCATAGAGAGACCCTGCCTCAAAAAACAAAACAAAACAAAACAAAAAAGGCCAAATATATATAAAATAAAAGCAGCCGCAGGACGTCTCATGCTGTCAGGGAGCCAGGATCCCACCCTGGCTGGGTCCCCAACTAGTCTAGCCTGGTCGCACAGCCGACCTGTTCTCACAAAATAACTGAGTATTGAGGTGAATGGGTTGCACCAGAGCTTAGCAGGTCAAGTGACTGCGGCTCAAACACAAGGATCCCAGTTCGAATCCCAAAGCCAGACTGGGGACACCCAGGCTTGTGTTATGTTCTCCCAGGAGATGAGGACTGGGGGAGATACAGGAGCTCAAGAGACCAAGAGGGGCACTGCTGTCACGTGGTGGACACACACACACACACACACACACACACACACACACACACACACGCCCGCACATAAATAATAGTAAGTTCAGGCTGGGCGTGGCTCAGCATGAGCACCAAGGGAAAGGGTGAGGGGGGAACCGACACAAAAACTATCCCCAGGGAACTTATTCTCAAGCTGTGGATGTCGCTCCCACGTGGGATGTCCCCCAAAAGGGAGCCCCTTCACCCCCACCCCACACAGCAGGGGACCCAGGCCCAGCACATAGCACAAGGCAGCTCAGAGAAAGAATCCATCCCCCTGGGGGGACAGCACACCGGCAGCCTGTGGATCTTGACGAAGTCGGCCAGGTTCGCCCAAAGCCCAAAGCAGGGCGGGGTCACAGACACAAGTGGGGACGAGAACCAGGAGAGGGGAGGGAACCTAGTAGGGTGGCCCAGTGGGTAGCCTGCTGGCCTAGCACAGGAAGCCCTCTTTGCCTATCTACTATGAGCAGCTCAAGGTCCTCTTCTAGCTACAAAGGCAGCTGGGGAAAGCCTGGGCTACATGAGACCCTGTCTCAAAATAAATACCAACAAGTAAAAATATAAATTTAAAAAATTCACAAAACCTGAGATTCCCTCTTTTTCATGGAAAAATCTGAAGGTCCTTCAAAGTCTATTATTGTTATTATTATTATTACTACTGCTACTATTATTATGTGGTTGTTATTTTTTTTTTCTGAGACAGAGGTTTGCTCTATATCTCAGGCTACCCCAGAACACCTCCATCCTGCTGCCTGTATGTCTGAGGGCTGGAATGTCGGGCCTGGCACCCCCATGCCCAATCACCGTTGGGTTATGGAGTAAAATGGGGACCCTGAGCCACCCCAGCTTCAGGCTGCTTCTGTGCTGTGCAGACCTTTGGAAAATGCTGACGCCTCTGGGTTTCAGGGTGATCAGTTTCACACATGAGAAATAGGAAGAGGATTTGTGGGAGCCAGCCAGCTGGAGGGTGTGGGGGACACCAGCAAGCTCCCCACTCCACAACTGGCGAAAGGGGTGGGCTGTGTGGGCTCCATGCTGTCTGTGTCACAGTGAGAGCAACAGGGTCTCTGAAGCCACGAACAGTGTGTGCCTCCGTTTCCTCCACACTATGGGGCTGCCGGTTTGGTTTTGGACCCAGGGTGGTATGTAGCCCAGGCTGGCCTCCACCCCCACCAGCCTTCCTCCGGGTGGGTCCGGACAAGCCCTCTCCTCAGGGTGCGCCCCGGCTGGGCTCACCTGTGGTACTGTGCTTGCAGCAGCTGGAACTCGTCTTTGATGCGGTCGCAGGAGTCGGAGGT
Organism: Arvicola amphibius; assembly: GCF_903992535.2. Classification (NCBI taxonomy): domain Eukaryota; kingdom Metazoa; phylum Chordata; class Mammalia; order Rodentia; family Cricetidae; genus Arvicola; species Arvicola amphibius. Next base: position 98,513,865 of record NC_052047.1, read on the forward strand.
GGTGAACTTGAGCTGCTGGGGGAGGTGGGAGGAGCCCTGCGGGATGCGGGGTGGGAGTGCGGGAGGGTGAGTGCCCCGCCCTCGCCCCACTTCCTGGGCTGCGCTCTGCAGGCCCCGGCAGCCCTCTCTGAGGGAGCCTGGAGGGCGCTGGGAGGCCCCCAGGCAGTGGGGTGCTTTTAGCGCGGGTCATTTGGGGAGGCAGGCACCCATGGGGAGAGGTGCACCCCTGTCCTCCAGCCGTCCCAAGGAGTCCCCTGGAAGCCCCTCTACGTTAAGCAGGGCACAGGCCTGCCTTCAAAGCCAGCTTGGAAGACGAACCTTGCTACCACCCCACCTTTCCTGGGGGTACCCATCACACCTGTTTCCTCGGGTGTGCTATTCCAGGAGGGGACCCCAAAATCTGCCCCACCCCAGGGGTCCCTCGCGGGGTTCCTCCAGGCCCCAGCCAAAGCCAAGGGAGGAAGACAGGACTGGGAGTCAGAGAGGGAGCCTGTAGCTCTGGGAGGGGGGGCGGGGGAGGACAGAGGGGTGTCCCTGGGGCCGGCATCTGAAGACACTGGGCCAAGAGTTGGGGTGTAAGATCCTCGGATTTGGGGAGCAGAGTTAGCGTCTGGGAGAGCAAGGCTGGGAGCAGGGAACGGGGAGCAGAGCCACTGGGAGCTGGGGTGGGAGGCAAGATGGGCCGGGCTTGGATGTGTGGGGGGACGGCGCCAGGAGCTGGAGGGAGCAGACATGGGGGGGGTGTTCCGGGCTCCGGACAGGGGCAGGCACACACTGGGAGTTACAGGGGTGCAGGGTCCCACACACCCCGGTGTTGGCACGATGGGGGCTGGGAGGAGGCAGGCCTCTGGGATGCAGGGCCTGCTGCTGAAGAACGCAGGGCCGGCCAGGCTGGGGGGTGGCGCTGGGCCCGGATGGTGACGCCAGGCCCGACCGGGCTGAAGGGAGAGGAAGGGGATGCGGGGCCTGGATTCGGGGGTGCTGGGCAGCAGACTTAGGGACAGGACAGATCTGAGGTGGAAGGAAGTGCGGGGCCTTGGACTTGGGGGCAGGCCGGTCTGGAGTCATTAGCGAGCTGGGCCTGGGGGGTGCAGAGCCCAGAGTTGGGCGTGCAAGGTCTCAGGCTGGAGGACAGGCGCCGCCTGGGCTTGGGGTGCTGCAGGGCCTGTGCCCCAGGGCTGGGAGACAGGCCTGATGCGGCTGGAGTGGGGTGCGGGGCCCTGGGCTGGGAGACAGACTGGTCCGGAGCCTGAGGGGGGGAACCCTGGAGTCGGGATGGTCAGAGGGTGGGGGGTCTCGGGGCCGGGATTCAAGTTCAGGGATCCGGGCTGAAGGATGCAGTGCTGGGCCGGTGGAGTGCGCAAGGCCTGGATTATGGGGGTGCAAGGACCCTGGGGACAGACCCCCCAGGACTGGGGGACAGGCCTCTGGGAGCTGGGGGCGCGTAAGGAGCCCCTGGGACAGGCCCTGGGCGGGGAGACAGGCGGAATCCGAGCTACGGGGGTGCAGTGAGCCGAGCTGGGGGTGCAGGGCGAGCTCCGGGGTGCAGCGCGCGGGGTCCCCCTTACCGAGTGCCGGCTTTGCGGAAACATCATGTCAGTCGCGGGGGGCGCGGGCTGCGCCCCGGCTCGGGCGGCTCGGGGGGCGCCGGGCGGCCGCGCTTTGTCCCCGATCGGCAGCTCCGGGGCCCCGCGTCCCGCCTCCTGCGCCGCCCGCCGCCCGCCCGCGCCGCCCGCGCTATTGTGTAATGGCGACGCGGTGCCGCCCGGGCTCCCGCTCCACCTGCCGCGCCCGGCACTGCGCAGGCCCGGACGCCCCACCCGTGACCTTGGCCCCGCGCGCCCCGCCCCCGCCGCGGCCCCGGCCCGAGGCCTGCCTAGGTGTCCCCTTCCCGTCCCGCCCCAGCCCCCAGGCCATAGACCCACAGCCTGGGCGTCCAGGCGCCAAGGTGCATTTATGGAGCTCTTACGGTGTGCCTTGATCTCTCTGAGTGGTAAGGGTTGGCACGGTTGGGGGACACACTGGGCACCATGGTGACTGACACCCGTCCCACAAATGGGTGCCAAGCTTGTCATGCAGTGACTGGGGTGTGGAGGCAGAAGGATCAAGAGTTCCAGGCCAACATGGGCTACCTGAGATTGGGTCTCAAAACAAGGAAAAGTAAAGCAGGCTTTGAGGGGTGGTGCAAGGCGTTAACCCTAGTATGGAGGAAGGTGGACGCTAGTCCAGTCTCCACGTCAGTTCCAGTACAGCCTGGGCTGCAAGCCCCTATCTCAAAACAACAAAAAGTTAAAGAGTTCCACAGGAACTGTTGGTGGTCAGGCCTTTAATCCCAGTACTCGGGAGGCAGAGGCAGGAGGATCTCTGTGAGTTCCAGGACAGCCAGGGCTACATGAGCCCTTTCTCAAAAATAATTAAAAAAATGAAACATAAATAAATATATAAAAACAAACTAGTTCCCTGGGCTAAGACCCATTATCCCAGCATTCCATAGCAAGCTGAGGCAGGGGGGTTCAAGTCAGTCTGAGCTGTAGAACAAAACCCTGTCACATACCTGAGATAGCCGGACAAATGTCATCAACTGTTCAGGTGGCCCACAAGGTTGGAGGAGAAACAAGTGGCCAGCAAGGCCTGGTGTACTGTTTTGCTGAACCCCAGTGGGGAGCTGGGAGGTGGGGAGGCAGCTGAACCATAGAGGACAAGGGCAAGGCCCCCAGGGCCACGACCCAGACCCTGCTCATGACAGGGCTTCCGTAAAGGTTCTACTGTTGAGTGTGACATTGTCTTATTTTATTTTATGAGAATACGGTCTTGTGTAGCCCAAGCTGGCCTGGAAATCTGTAGCAGAGGATAACCCTGAATTCCTGTTCCTCTCATATCAGGTCTGCTTTCCCTGTGGCCGTCCTCCTGTCCCACTCTGGGACAAACAGATCCTATTTCTTGGTGGCACCTTCTGATTCCAACCAGGCCAGCATCTTCAAGTCCTAGAAAATCAAGTTTCATGGCAGCGGCTGGCCCTGTGTGGTCACATCCCGGCCCTGCCCTTCCCAACCACAAGGATGATACAAAACACAAAGGCCTAGCCACGCACTGTGGGGTCTGAGGAGCAGAACACAGCCTGACACAGATCACAGCAGGCTGCTGCGGACCCACCAGCACCCACCAGCACCGTGAGGCTCCTTCTCACATGCCTGCAAGTTGTTTTGCTTCCTTCCTTCCCTTCTTCCTCCCTCCCTCCCTCTCTCCCCCTTCCTTCCTTCCTCCCTCCTCCCTCTTCCTTCCTTCTTTCCTCCCTCCCTCCCTCTCTCCCTCCCTTCCGTTAGCCAGGGAACGGTGACAAACTCGGGACCTTTAATTTCAGCACATAGTGAGACCCTGCCTCAAAAATACAACAAGCAAAGTAATTAATTAATTAATAACTAGATGAACAACGTTCTAAACCATGCCGGGAAGGACGCATTGCAGTTGGGTGTGTTGAATGCGTGCGTTGACATTAATTGACTGGGGAGTCTGAGGGTGTCCTCCTGCCGGTCTGGGTCTATGTGACCCTTTGGGTCTGGACTCCGCCCTGAGCCAGGCCCCAGTCTACTTTTCACTCTCCATTTTGAGACTGGGTCTCCCTAAGTAACCCATGCTGTCTGTCTTGGGACTTGCGGTTCTTCTGCCTCAGCCCCACAAAAGCTGGAATGGCAGGCCTGGGTCAGGGTGTTCCTGTTTCTGGTTTTTATCAATACTTCAACAGGTTCTTCTTTTTTTTTTTTTTTCCCCCGAAACAGGGTTTCTCTGGTTTTTTTTTTTTTTATATTTATTTATTTATTATGTATACAATATTCTGTCTGTGTATGCCTGCAGGCCAGAAGAGGGCACCAGACCTCATTAAAGATGGTTGTGAGCCACCATGTGGTTGCTGGGAGTTGAACTCAGGACCTTTAGAAGAGCAGGCCATGCACTTAACTGCCGAGCCATCTCTCCAGCCCGGTTTCTTTGGTTTTTATCGATTTTGTACATCCCAGAGTCTATGTCTCCACACCCTGTATGTGTATTCAGTACCCATGGCGGCCGGGAGGGGACTGTGCCGGCAGAGGCCCGAAGAGGGGAAGAGGGCATTGGGTTCCCAGAACCGGAGTCACTGGCAGTTTGAGCAGTGTGGTGGTGCTGGGAATCAAACCCAGGTCCTCTGCAGGGGCTGCCGGTGTTGGCCGGTGTGCTGACCGCTGAGCTCTCTGTCCAGTTTCTCTGTCTGCACCAGACTCTGGTGTAAGCACTTGAGCTGGAAGGAGCCACCAGTGTCCCCAAGGGAATGAAGAGCCAGTGGCACAGAAAGGGTGGTTGTCCTGGCCAAAATTACACAGCAGGTGGCCGGGGCATGTAGACTCAGGTTCCATTGTGTTGGTCCTTTTGGAGGGTGGCAGGTGACTCTGAGACACTGGCTGCTGCTGAGCCCAAGAGGCACTGAGATGCCAGAGTCCTCTGTACGTGCTGGGCCCTGCCCACGCTGACCCGCTGTGCCTGCCTTCCACCTCAGTTCCCAGCTAAGGCCTGGGTTCATGGTGAGTGCTCACCATGCACCATGGGAAGCAAGCAGCAGAGGCAGGGGGATAAGCAGTTTGTCTGAAACCATCCTGGGCTACACGAGACCCTCCCAAAAGAGCCTTGTCTAAATATCTCAGAACAGGGGCTTCAAGCTATCATCATCCGAAAAAGAGCAGCTCAGGCCGGACTGGGGGAGTCTGGGCGCCTCGATGCCCATCCCCCGCCCCATACTTATTCTGCAGCTCTGCACCCTCGGAGTCCTCCCCACTGGACACAAAGGAGCACGGGGCTGCGTGATGGACAAGTGTCCAGTTAGTGAGGCCAGCGCAAGCAAGGCCTCCTTGACCCGGGTGGGGGTAGGGATGGGAGGGGGTGGGAGAGGGGCTCCTCTGTCCATTTGTTTCCTCGTGAGTATTTACTGAGCCCTGACCGCAGATGACCTTAAAGCTGAGAAGGCACCCACAGGCTTGAGACCTGAGTCCTCTCCACCCCCGCCAGTACTCCTCTAACAGTCCTGCCCCAGGGCCTGTGCAGAAGCCCTGGGCAATTCCTGTGTCATCCAGGCGAGTCAGACCTGGGTATGTGGACAGGCTGTAGTCTTAGGACTTAACGTTACATTTTCCCCCTTTTAGAGCCAGGTAAAGCGGTGACAGGCACCCGTCATCCCAGCTCTTGGAACACAGAGGCGCCAGAAGTTCCTGGACATTCTCAGCTACTTAGTGAATGTGAAGCCGGACTGTGCTACGCTACATGAGTTCCAACGTCAGACACCTAAAGGCTGAGGTGTGGCCCTGGCCTCTGGGTGAGCAGCCCTGCCGTCTCCCACACTGCAAACAAACACACAAGCCAGACTGCACCCTCGCGGGCCTCCCTGGGGTCCTGTTCCTCCAGCACCCAGTGGCGGCTGTGACCTCTGCCCCCACCACCTATTGGTGTTCTGTACATCTAGGTATTTAATCTGTTCATTTTGTCTTTATTCCTGCTCCAAAACCTAGGACAGGGCCCAACTCTCAAATGACTTGGTTTTGTTTTGTTTTTAATTTCTTTTTGACGCAGGGTCTCATGTAGCCCAAGCTGACCCCCAACTCCTTCTGTAGCTGAGGCTGACCTTGAACATCCATTGCCCCTGCCTCCATCTCCAGAGTGCTGGGAGGCCAGGTGTGAGCCACCATACCTGGTTTATTAAGGAGCTTGGTCTGGCCATGAGTATGGGGAGGGGACGGGGGACAGTGGGCTGGAAGCCCTCCCCCCCAGCCTCCTCAGGGGCAGCGAGTTGCATCCACGATTTCTCTCTGCTCAGGGTCAGGCACCTGACACACCTGTGGGGCGGACACCTCAGATCAGGCAGGCACTTGGGGTGTTTCAGGCCTTGCCCAGACTCCCTGGGGACCATTGGTGTAATTTTGAAGCTGAGTGTGTCTGCAGGGACACCTAGGTTGGGGGAACAGGAGGCTTGGGCTACTCCCCTTGGCCTTCTCTGGTCCCCAAGATGTCCCTCTCCGGGCTTCTGTTTGTGGGGTGGCCCACAGGAGGCTGAGGAAGAGGGCTCGCGACTCCAACTTGGGCTACTGATGTGAGTTTGAAGTCTGGACTCCATGAGACCCTGTCTGAAGAAACAAAAGGGTTGCAACTGGGAGCTCAGGAGGGAGAGGGCTTACCGTGTTGCAGGAGGACCCGGGTTCGAGGCCACACGTGACTGGGTGCCGTGGCACAAGTGGTGGTCCAAGGTGCAGAGCTCGGGGGTGGGGACCACGGAAGGATCCCAGGCCAGCCCTTTCTGCACCCCAGGTGCAGAATAAAGTAGATGGGACTGCAGAGAAGCTCAGTGGTTAGCTCACTGGCTGCCCCTACAGAGGACCCAGGTTTGGTTCCCAGCACCACCATGGGGCTCACACCGCCTGTGACTCCAGTTCTGAGGACCCAAGGGCCCATTTTGGTCTCTGAGGTTACTGCACACATAGCTTACAATCCCGGGGGCATAATGGTCCCTTCTAGCCTCCATGGGTACTACACACCACGTGCACAGACATTTGCAGACAACACACACATGAAATAAAAATGAATCTGGGGCTGGAGAGATGGCTCAGAGGTTAGGAGCACTGACTGCTCTTCCAGAGGTCCTGCGTTCAATTCCCAGCAACCTCATGGTGGCTCACAGCCATCTGTAATGAGATCTGGTGCCCTCTTCTGGTGTGCAGAACACTGTACACATAATAAATAAATCTTTCACCTGGTCAGTGCTGGTGCACACATTTAATCCCAGCACTCGGGAGGCAGAGACAGCTGGGTCCCTGAGCTGGAAGCCATTCTAGGCATCCTAGGCTACACACAGAGAAGTCCTGTCTCTAAGAAATGGGGAAAAATAAAAGAATTCAAAACGCTAAAATAAACAGACAAAAAACCAGCTTGGTAAGGAGAGGGGCCAGACCGCATCTTTGCTTCCTGCTTCCCTGATTCCGCAGGGTGAGCCCGGCCCGCCCCTGGGACACCCAGTGTCCCGAATGACCAGGGGCCGAGCGCGTGAGTTCTGTAATCTGGAGGTGAGTATTCTCTGAGTAGAAAGCTGCGGCCCTCAGAGGGGCTCAGAGAGAGGTTAATACAGAGCTGTATGGATGCAGTTTCCTGGGAAGAACGAGATTCAAACTGAAGCCGGCCTCAGAGAACTGTCCCCAAGTGCTGGCACTGAGCTACCGAGAATGTGTGATGGCCAGGAGTCCAGCTGTGCAGGGACGGTCAGCTCTTGCCTTGGTCCCACCGTATCACTGTCCTCTATGGCCTGTCTCTTTATCTATATCGTGGGTGTGAGTGTGAGGCCGACCCACTTCTCAGTCCGGAACTAGCCAGCTCCTCAGGTGCATTAACTCCTAACACTGGGCCCAGAGGCCGTAATTCCCAGAGAATGCCCTGCTTAGCATCATAAGACCCCTTTCCCCCGTGACTGAGCTGGTACGCGGACACGGGTGATATCCCAGCACCCAGGGACCCGGAGCCCGTGGACAGGACCACACCCAATTTTTATTTAACATCAAAATTGCTAAAATGCCAGAGTCAGAAGGCTGCATTTCCAGAACCGTCCACATGAGGGCGGTGGCTCCCCAGAATTAGCTGCAGCTCACCACAAGGCCGGAGGGTAGTGACGTCATTTCCGGGTTTGGAGAGCTCAGGCTGCACCAGGGTACTTCAAGACTAATGCGGCCTGGACCCGAAGGCTAGGGCAGGGGCTCCCCTGGGTGATGCAGACACTGCACTAGTTTCTCCCCAATGGAGTACCTTGGACTCTATAGGGTGCTGAGCTGTGTCTCCGCCTCCACACCCAGTTCCTGCCGGGAGCTCCTCCAGTGACAGCTACATTCTGGGGTCTGAGGGATTGACCCGACGACCCCTCCCCTGACCACGCCCCCAGCCCCTCACTGGGGATTCTAGGCGGGGCTCCACCCTGACCACGCCCCTAGTCCCTCTGGGGATTCTAGGCGGGGCTCCACCCTGACCACGCCCCCAACTCCTCACTGGGGGATCCTAGGTGAAGGTTTTATGGAAGACCCCATAACCTATCACAGAGGAGTTTTGTTTCACACTATTCATCATCAGAGTTCCTGAGATTGGGTGTCATGTGGCTCTGGCTGCTCCCCAACTCATCGTGTCTGAAGATGGCCTCCAACAACTTCTCACCTGTCTGCCTCCAAGCGACAAATGTGTGCTATGCCTGGTCCATGTGCTCACGTGCACTTGGGACGGAATCTGAGACCTCGTGTGGTCAGGCCCTGTCTCCTGCAGGTGTCGCTGGTGACTGGCACTGTAATCACTCTTTCTGCTGCAGCTAGGGTACACACTTGCACACAGCTCAGAGACGGGCAGCCCCCGGGATGTCACTCCCGACCGGAAAGCCCTCACTGGCTCAGGACTGTCATCACGACATACAGGAGGCAGAGATTGTTGTGAGTTCCAGGCCAGCCTCTGCTGCATAGTAAGATCTTGTCTTAAGATATTTTTTTGAGGGGACTGGTGACATAGCTCAGCAGGTAAAAGCAGAGGACCTGGGTTCAATCCCCAGCTCCCACATAGCAGCTCACACCTGTCTGTAACTCCATTTCTAGGGACCCAACGCCCTCACACGGACACACATGCAGGCAAAACACCAATGCACATAAAATTAAAATAAATAAAAGTTTAAAAGCAACATCAGAACATTTTTTAAAAAGATATTTTTTAAAAATGAAAATAGGCCAGCACTCGGAAGGCAGAGGCAAGTGGATCTCTGTGAGCTCCAGGCCAGCCTGGTCTACAAAGCAAATTCCAGGACAGGCTCCAAACCTACACAGAGAAACCCTGGCTTGGGGGAAGAAAAGGAGAAATAAAGATGTTTTAATTCAGGTAGTACAGGGTGAGCTCGTCCCTAGGGCTCTGAGCGGACAGCCCTGTGTGTCACAAGAGGCAGAGGTGGCTCTGCAAGGACGTGTCGCTCAGCGCCGGGTGGGGCTTGGGGAACAATTTCCAGGCTGTGCAAAGCCCTGGATCTCCACCCAGTGTCCTGTGAGCTCCCTGGGGCCTCCTCACCTTCGTCTGAGCTTGGAGGCAGGGAGCGGCCTTGTCCCTAGCCTTGTCCCCGGCCCACGTGGGTTCCATAAACCCTCCATCCTGGGTCCAAGGGCAGGGCCGGGAGGAGGGAGCGGCGGTCCCGGCGTGGTGGCCTGGACTTCGGCTCTGGGGCCTCAGGTGCTGGTGGTGCCAGACCATTGCCTTTGCTCTGGTCTTCATTTCCCTCGATTGCCCCCAGTGCTCTTGAATTTGAAATCGGGCTCATTAAGTTCATAGGGTGACTCCTAGTCTCTCCTGCTAGGCAGGCTAGCCCATCATCCTCCTGCCTCAGCCTTCTAGGGGCTAGGATGACAGGCATGCACCACAGGGCCCCACCTTTTGAATTCTTCAATTTAATTAATTAATTAATTAATTAATTAATTAATTTGTTTTTTTTTTTTTTTTTTAGACAGAGTTTCTCTGTGCAGCCCAGGCTGTCCTGCAACTCGCTCTGTAGACCAGGCCGGGTTTGATTTTGTTTTTTTGGCTTTTTGTTTGTTTGTTTGTTTTTGTTTTTGTTTTGCTTTGTTTTTGAGACAGGGTTTCTCTGTAGTTTTGGAGCCTGTCCTGGAACTAGCTCTTGTAGACCAGGCTGGTCTCGAACTCACAGAGATTCACCTGCCTCTGCCTCCTGAGCGCTGGGATTAAAGACCGGACCTACCATGCCTGGTACTTTTTGGATTTTTTTTCATGATATTTGTTGAGCTCTACATTTTTCTCTGCTCCCCTCCCTGCCTCTCCCCTTCCCCCTTCAACCCTCCCCCAAGGTCCTCATGCTCCCAATTTACTCAGGAGATCTTGTCTTTTTCTACTTTCTACTTCCCATGTAGATTAGATCTATGTAAGTCTCTCTTAGTGTCCTCATTGTTGTCTAAGTTCTCTGGGATTGTGGTTTGTAGGCTGGCTTTCTTTGCTTTATGTTTAAAAACCACCTATGGGGGCTGGAGAAATGGCTCAGTGGTTAAGAGCATTGCCTGCTCTTCCAAAGGTCCTGAGTTCAATTCCCAGCAACCACATGGTGGCTCACAACCATCTGTAATCAGGTCTGGTGCCCTGTTCTGGTCTTCAGGCAGAGAGAATATTGTATACATGATAAATAAATAAATATATTTAAAAAAAAAAAAATAAAAACCACCTATGAGTGAGTACATGTGATAATTGTCTTTCTGGGTCTGGGTTACCTCAAAATAATGTTTTCTAGCTCCCTCCATTTGCCTGAAAAATTCCAGCTGTTGTTATTTTTTTCTGCTGTGTAGTACTCCACTGTGTAAATGTACCACATTTTCCTTATCCATTCTTCGGTCGAGGGGCGTTTAGGTTGTTTCCAGGTTCTGGCTATGACAAACAAAGCTGCTATGAACATAGTTGAGCGCATGTCCTTGTGGCATGATTGAGCATCCTTTGGATATATATCCAAAAGTAGTATTACTGGGTCTTGAGAAAGGTTGTTTCCTAATTTTCTGAGAAATCACCACACTGGCATGCCAAGGGGCTGTACCAGCTTGCATTCCCACCAGCAATGCAGAAGTGTTCCCTTTTCCCCACAACCTCTCCAGCAGAAGTTGTCATTAATGATTTTGATCTTGGCCATTCTTACAGGTATAAGATGGAATATCAGAGTTGTTTTGATTTGCATTTCTCTGATAACTAAAGGCTAAAGATGTTGAATGTCTTTCAGCCATTTTAGATTCCTCTGTTGAGAGTTTTAGGTCTGGACTCCATTTTTTTATTGGATTATGTGATCTTTTGGTGTCCAATTTCTTGAGTTCTTTGTATATTTTGGAGATCAGACCTCTGTCTGAGTAGAATTGGTGAAAATCTTTTCCCATTCTATAGGCTACCATTTTGTCTTATTGACTGTGTCCTTTGCTTTACAGAAGCTTTTCAGTTTCAGGAGGTCCCATTTAGTAATTGTTTCTCTCAGTGTCTGTGCTGCTGGGGTTCTATTTAGGAAGTGGTTCAATGTGTTCAAGTGTACTTCCCACTTTCTCTTCTATAAGGTTCAGTGTAGCTACCCTTATGTTGAGGTCTTTGGTCCATTTGGACTTGAGTTTTGTGTATGGTGATAGATATGGGTCTGTTTTCATTCTTCTACATGTTGATATCCAGTTATACCAGCACCACTTGTTCAATATGTTTTCTTTTTTTCTTTTGATATTTTTTGCTTCTTTATCAAATATCAGGTGTTTGAAGATGTGTGGATTGATATCTGGGTCTTCTATTCGGTTCCATTGGTCCTCCTGTCTGTTCTTTTTTTTTTTTTTTTTAGATTTATTTATTTATTATGTATACAACATTCTGCCTCGATGTATGCCCGCACACCAGAGGAGGGTGCCAGATCTCAGTACAGATGGTTGTGAGCCACCATGTGGTTGCTGGGAATTGAACTCAGGACCTCTGGGAGAGCAGTCAGTTCTCTTAACCTCTGAGCCATCTCTCCAGCCCCTCCTGTCTGTTCTTATGCCAACTTTTTTGATTCTTTACTGGTGGTGGGTGCCCACACCCACACTCACAGAGGCTCAGGGTGTCACCATCATGGAGTTAGCCTGGTTCCTGTTCCTAAAAGGTCCCACAGCACTGAGCACAGCGATGGAAGGCCATTCGCTGGCCCAGCCTGTTGGAGGCTTAGGCAGGAGGATTGCTGTTAGTTCCACGTCAGCCTGGGTTACAGAACCTCTGTCTGTCCCTGTGTCCATCCCTCCCGCAGTGGGGCAGTCTCATGGTTGCGGATGGGCTTGTCCAAGTGCAGCCACATGGAGACTGGAGATGCAGAGGCCACGTGGTGTCGTTGGCCACTTGGTGACCAACTTGGTGACCCACGTCTGCTAGGCTGTCACTCAGTGCCATTTGAGGGCGCTGGATTTGAACTCAGGTCCTCACGTTTGCATAGCGAGCACTCTCACTGGCTGAGCCCCCTCCCCGCCCCCCGGCTCAGCCCCTGGGACCCTGTCTTGAAGACAATTTCCCAAGTGTTGATCCCTGACTCATGAACTCCAAACAGAGCAGAGTTGGGGTAGGGGTGGGGAGAAAGGGGGGCCAGAAATCCAACTCAGAAGTTCAGGAGCTGAAGTTACAGGGTTGCAACCACGTGGGTGCTGGGACTGAAGCGAGGTCCTTGGCAGGAGCAGCCGGTGCTCTAACTGCTGAGCCTTTCTCGACCCTCTGCACCCCTGCCCCGGGCTCTATTTTTTTTTCTTCTTCTTAATTTGCCATGTTGCCCAGGGTGACCTCCTGTGCCCATATATGGTTTGGTGACACATATGTTCCTGTGGGAGAGGGATCCTATCACTGGGGCACAGTGGTTAGCACACCTGCTACTCCTGCAGAGGACCCAGGTTCGGTTCCCAGCACCCACATGGGCTCACAACCACCTGCGACTCCAGCTCTGGGGACCCGACGCCCTCACGTAGACATGAATGCAGGTAAAACATCAATGCACATAAAATAAAGGCAAATTCATTTAAGAAAAGGTGCCGGGTGATGGTAGCGCACACCTTTAATCCCAGCACTCAAGAGGCAGAGGCAGGTGGATCTCTGAACTCGAGGTTATCCTGGTCTATGGAGTGAGTTCCAGGGCAGTCAGGGCCACACAGAGAAACTCTGTGGGGAAGTGGGGGGGGGAGGAAAAGGAAGAAAGGGGAGCCATGGATACACACAAAAATAAAAGTGAGGGGCTGGAGAGAGGGCTCAGCAGTTAAGAGCCCTGGCTGGCTGCTCTTCCAGAGGACCTGGGTTCATTTTCCAGCAACCACATGACAGCTCACAACTATAACTCCAGTTCCAGGGCACCTGACACCCTCACGCTACTGCACATAAAGAAAAATAATAAATAAAATTGACCGGGTCTGATGGGGCATGTCTGTCACCCAGTGTTCAGGATGCTCAGGTTGAGCCTCTGCACCTGTGAACTGCAAGGCTTACTTTGACCTCTCTGGGCCACCAGGAGCCCATTGTCTGGACTGTGAACACCTGAGGTGGGGTTGGGCCCGACAGAGAGTTTCGGGAAGTGATCTCCCCACACCCGCAGTCGGCTAGTAAATGGGGACTTTGACCCTCAGGCCCCTTATCTCAAGGCCAAGATCAGTGTCCCTGGCCAGGGACAAACCCACACCCCAGAGAGCACCTGGCTTTTGAATTCTTGGTCTCTTTTACTAACATACCAAACGCAGTGATTGAGCCCTGACTGTGTGTGTACTCGCGTCTTTCTGGAAGCAGAAAACACTTCCCAGGTCTGTTAGTCCGTCCATGCTTAGGGAACTGGCTCCACTCCAGCCCCAGGCAGCACAGGTTGGTGCTTGGTATACAGTCGGCAGACCTAATGCTTATACCTCACCTGGCAGTTAGTAGGGTGATGCTAATGCGTGGTCTACAGGAAGCGCTTTATAATGTCTGGTATGAACAGGCAATGCATATACATCAGTGCTTAGTAGAAGTAGGTGGTGTGCTAATGTCTGGTATACAGCAGGCACAGCATCCATGCTTGGCATACGTTGAATATTGAAAAAAAACCACTCAGCTCATTTTTTGTTTGTTTTTTTTGAAACAGGGTTTCTCTGTGGCTTTGGAGCCTGTTCCTGAACTAGCTTTGCAGACCAGGCTGGCCTCGAACTCACAGAGATCCGCCTGCCTCTGCCTCCCGCGTGCTGGGATTAAAATTGTGCGCCACCACCGCCCAGCCGGGAATGCATTTCTGACCGGCACACAGTAGGCCTGTTTAAGAATGGGCGGGCGGGTGAGCCAGGCCAGCGCATTTCCGCACATCCTCACGCAGCGATGGCCGCGGCGGGCGCTCAAGCCGGTTTCGAACTTCGATCTCTGTTCCCCGCCCCGCGCTCCAGACAGGAGCCGACCACGGCCGAGCCGCACCTCCCCGAGCCGAGAGGAGCCGAGCGCAGCCGAGCTCAGCCGAGTGTAGCCGAGCGGGGCCTTGCTAGAGGATCCTCGTAAAGCCCCTTCCCGAGAGGAACCGAGCTCGGGCTGGCGTGTCTTCCCCATTCCCACAATCCTCGGCGCTCGCGCCCAGCGGCCGAGCGCTCTGCTCCTTCCCACGTCGGCGCAGCCGCACGCGCGCCTGCGCCGCACCATCCAGACCCCGCCCCCGAGCGGCGAGGCCCCGCCCCCGGCCGGTTCGCCAGCCCTGTCCCTGCGGCGCGCGCGCAGCCGTGCGGCCCCTCCCATTGGCCGCGCCGCCTGCCCGTCGCGGGGCCCGTGGCAGCCCTTCAGGTCGTCGGGCGCCGGCGCTCGGTGGCGGCGGCTGCGGGTGGCGGCGGTGGCGGCTGCGCTGCGCGGCGCGGACGGCGGACGCACGTCTGGGGCCGGGCCGAGCCTTGAGGGACCGGGACGAGGCAGGGCCGGGCCGGCGGCGGCCGGGGGACCGCGACTATGACTCTGGAGTCCATGATGGCGTGTTGCCTGAGCGACGAGGTGAAGGAGTCGAAGCGCATCAACGCGGAGATCGAGAAGCAACTGCGGCGGGACAAGCGCGATGCCAGGCGCGAGCTCAAGCTGCTGCTGCTCGGTGAGCCGCGTCCCCGTGCCGTGGGACCTCTGTCACGGGGGCCGGGTGGGCGACCGGGGCATCCGGGCCCTGCCGGGGGTCCCCACGCGCGCAGAGCGCCCGCACCCGCCGGGGTCTCCGGTCTCGGGCGACCCTGCAGCGCCAGCAGCGCTAGGTGACAGTCTCTCGCGACCACCTTCCCGCCGACCCCGGCCCGCTGCCCATGGCCGGCCGGGCCACCCCGGGTGTCCCCGGAGCAACTGGTCAGCGCTGCCCTGCAGCGGTCAGCCCTTCCGGGATTGCTGCACCCTGCGCTGTGCAGGTGGCCTGGGCCTGCGGTGGCCAGTCTCCGCCGTGCCGTCCCCGGGGCTCAGCCTGTGCGACCCTTTGTGGCCAGCCTGCCTGTTGCTCAGACTTCAGATTCCTTCGGGGTCAGCCTCCTGCCTCTATATCCGAGGAGACAGGTTTCTGCATCTCCTGGCCACGTCGGTCCTCAGCACACTTGGGGACTTGCTTTCTCTCTCTCCTGAGAATTCTTGCAAGGCGCTGGCCTCTGGCCCTGCTGCACCTGTCTGCTCTCCCCTCTCCCCACATATCCTCAGGGTGAACCCTGTAGGCTGCCCTGCCCTCATGACACCCCTTGGGCTTCCAGATTCCCCAGGATAGTTCCCACTTGGTTGCACCCTCTTCTCTGCCTCCAAGGACTAGACCCCCAAAAAGTCCTGCTTTGCTCTAGGCTGGTTCCTTTCATGGCTACTCCCCTGCCTCCCTCCCTGTTCTGTAGATCTCCGAATTCCTCCACATTGGAGCTGGGTGCAGGAGAGTGGGTGGCTCTCCTTCTTTGGGCTTCTGTTCACCCAAACCCGGTGGGTTGTCCCAACAGTCAGCCTTGCAGCCTCCCTGCCCATCCCTCTAGGGTCCAGTCTTGTCCTTTCCTCACGCCGTCCACCCCAGAGAAGCTCAGTGAGTGTGTCCTGCTCACTGGGGTTCTGACTCCTCAAGGCCCACCTGTTGCTGGGAGCCAGGGAGCCCAGGTCCAGCTGTCCCCTTGTTGTAACCCCAAATAATAGCCCCAAATGAGGGCAAGGTGGCCTGGGCCCTGTGGAGGTTTACAAAACAGACAGACTGGGGAGCCCCACCACCCCTCCCAGCTCCTTGGTGAGCCGAGCCTCAGTCCAGGAACTGAGGCTCAGGGCAAGAGGTGGCCTTGGAGAACCGAGGAAGGGACTGTCTGGAGCCTTTGAGTAGGAGGGTGGGAGCAGTGGTACTGGCATTCTTACATGGGAGGGGACAGGTAGGGGCACACTGTGTCCTGTTGCTGTGGCCTTTGTGCTCTAGGGTAGAGGAGCCTCAGTTACTTCCCCCAGCATGTTGGAATTCCCTCAAAGCTGCCTTCCAGGAAGGGAGGGGTAAGGAGAGGACAGGCCCAGGGCGAACAACAGTGGCCCCAGGGTAACCATTTGGGGGGTACAGTGTGGCTCTAACTAACCTCTGCCAAGGGTCAACTTTCTCTTGGGGACAGTGGTAAGCTGCTTCATAAGGATGACCTCCGGTGACCGAGTCCAGTGGTGTGTCATCCCAGCTCTGTCCCTTCCCCAGCGCTGGCCTTGAAGTCCCCTCAGATTCAGGGGTGCTCCCTGGTCCTGTGCTCTGGCCTGGCTGAACTGACCGGCAGCTGAGGGGCTCTGTGTTGACCTGCACGTGGTACAATCTCCCCACCCTTCAAACTTGTTCTTGGTGCCCCCTGTGCCCTCACACCCTTTCCACAGAAGCATCTGGGGGCTGCTGCATAGAGACGGAGTAGAAGAGGGACAGTGTTCTTGAGTAGGACACGCGTGAGCATTTGGCATTGCTCAGTGCCTTGCTGGGAGGGCTTCCCAGAGGAGGTAGCCATGACCTTGGCTCTTGGAGCTCAGAAAAGTGACCATCCTAGCAGCCTTTGGTCCCAGCCATTGGAGGGGTTTCTGTGAACAGGGCAGGGAGTCTGCTGTGGAACCTGCTCTACCCTCCTGCACGCATCACACTCCCAACACTGTCCCTCATCCCACAGTGGCTGTCTGCAGGGGGACCTGTGGCCCTGCTGCCAGGGTCCATCTGACCTCCAGAGCAGGCAGGATCCCCACCTCTGTACTGGATTCTGGCCTTATCCCCCAGGCTTGCAGCCGCCGCCCTCACACTGACTGTGCATCTGTAGGGAACGGTCTGGGAATGGGTTTTGTTCACTGGTGTGTCCCGTCACACCCTGCCAGTCCACATGTGGCCTGGGGAGATTGTTCAGCCAGGCAGAGAGGTGACTGCCCAGTGTCCCATCTTGTTCTTACGGTGGGCGTCCTGGCGCTGCAGGGTAGTGAGACGCATCCCTGTACATCACCCAGTGTCCCCAGGCTCAGACCCCCGCTCAGTCACGCATGGTGGTGTCTGGTGTAAAATAACAACTGGTGACCAGAGCAAGTTCTCAGAAGTGAAGCCACACAGGGCTGACTGCGCACACCTCCCATTGCGGGGTGCCACACTCCCGGCTTTTCCTGTGACACTCCAGGTGGTTCTTGTGATGACAGTGGTGCACACGGGACTAACCGGAGAGGCCCTTCTAGCAAGCAAGGCGTCCATTTCCACTCATGTCGCCACTGTTCTGAGGTCCTCATGGTCCTCAGACTCTGCTGAGCCTTGGGGCCTCTGCCTCCCTGTGTGACTCCAGGCTGGGACAGAGCAGTCCTGCCACTGGGGAGCCAGCCACCCAGAGGTCTCACTTGGAAATCCCTGTCCCTGAGGCTGGTTAGGGCTGGGCCCAGCTTTCTAAATAAAGCAGGCGGTTGGCTCCCAGCTTCCTGTCCTGAGCCGCGGGCTGGGCGGCCAAAGGCCGGGGATCCGGCGGGGGTGGCCCAAGGGCTGGGCTGGCCTCCTGCCCTGGGAAGGAGGCCTCAGCTGGCTCCCTACTTGCTGCTCCTGTCCCAAGATCCTGGTGGCTTCAGGCCACTCCTCAGGAGGCCAGGATGTGCCGCCCCTCCCCCTGGGGTCCTTGAACTTATTCCCAGCTAGACACACAAGACACACAGAGCAGATGTTGGGGCACAGGCCTGGGAGGTGAAGACACATCAGGAGTTCAAAGTCCTTTTAGGTTACATAGGGAGTTTGAGACTAGCCTGGGCTACATGAGACCCTGTCTCCAGAAGAGGGGAAAGGTTGTATCTCTAAGGTGTCCCCACTTTGTGATGAGACCTATCCCGAGTCAAAGGTGACCGGGGCAGTGGTGGCCTCCTCAGCCCTGTGCCAACAGTTCCCTAAGATGTCTGTACTGCAGCCTGCTGCCTGTGGGAAGCACAGCTTACCTCTCTACTCAGGGGCCACCTGCTCCAGCTAGGACCACAGCACTGATGGCCCTGCTGGGGACAGGCTGTGGCCTGGGAGCATGGTGAATGAAGAAAGAGAGGTAGCTCAGCCCTGGACCAGTTGTCCACTCTGTCACCCCCTGACTGGGTGTCTTCAGAGACTCCTTATGTCCCCAGGAGGAAGCCGCCAGGGTGTCATTGTAGGGACAGCAGGCTGGGGATGTGTGCTGCTCTGCTGGAGATTTCTGGGTTCAGGTGTAGCTGGCCCCCACAATCACCAAGGCTCAGAGCAGAGTTGAGGTGTCTACAGGAGCTGGACTGTAATCTCCCTGGACCCCAGGCCTAGCATGGAGAAGACCTAGTGTGTGCAGGGTGGGCTTCACTGTTCATCATCCCCGCAGCCCTGTGTAGCTGTGTGTGCAGGTCTGTGCCTCAGTTTCCCTGGGGCGAGGCGGGTTGAGAGCTGGGGGGCGCCTCATCCAGCCACTGCTGAGCACAGCCGTTTGTCATCGTTGGGACTTTTTTCCCCCGTTTTCTTGGTTCATCTCTTAGAGACACTCTCCCCAGCTTGGGTGGCAGGGTCACTGTACCTGACCGTTCCCTGTGGGGCACCCCAGTCCCTGTAGGACATTGAATAGTGATTCCTGCTTCCACCCACTGTGCCAGGAGCTCCCCAGTGTGACGGCCATGCATGTCCTCAACGTGCTTCTGGGATGGGGTCCAGGAGCAGTGCGCTGTCCAGGCTACCACTGTTTCCATGCTGTGTCCTCTGCTTCGTACATGACACCCACACCCGTGGGCTTTGATTCCTATGGAATGGACCCCTTGGTCATTGGAACCAGCTACTCAGGGTGCATAGGGGACAACCTGGGCAGTCCCCCTTCTGGTCCTTCAAGCTGCCCCATGTGAGGGTGTGCCTTGGTTGAGACCACGAGTTTTCTTTGGGTATCCTGGCCTCAGTTTCCTCATCTATCAAGTGGGAACATTGTCCCTGCCTGGTAGAAGTGCTGTGGGATTCAGTATGAGGCAGCGTGGCACTTACTGCAGTGTCCCCTGCACAGTTGTGTGTCCTTAGCGACTGCCTGGGGACCCAGGTATACCCACAGCAGTGTCCCCGGGATCTGCGGTGCTCAAGAGTGCCAAGCTGCTAGGTGCAGGTTTTGTTTGCATTATGCATGCCCAGGCCGGTGCACCGCTGGCCCCAAACCCACCTCTGTAGGGGGCTGAGCACCCCGGCTTCTGGGTCACCACAAGGTCTGAGGGTGGCTGTGTGACAGGATGTGGTCACTCTGGGGAACACCGTGCTGTTGCATCATGGCCATCCTCAGAGGCTCCACACGGTCAGCGGTGGGCCCCTGCCTTGGACCTGTCTGCAATTGACAGCTCTGAGCACAGGCTATTCTAGCGTCTCTGTGGCTGCTAGGGGCAGGGGCAGGTTCTGGACTTCCTGATGTGTCCCCTCCCCTAAGTAACGTTGTCACATGAGGATGTGATGGCTCGCGAACTGGGCAGTCCAACTCTGCCCCTTTGCCAGAGTACTGGAGTTTGAGCCCACAGGGTGTCCTGAAGGGCCATGTGGTGGGTACAGGGTCACTTGCTTGGCCCTGTTTGGAGACAGGAGGTTGATGGGCTTCATGAGGTATTTGCAGGGAAGCCCTGAAGGGGCTGGGGACCCAGCCCTGCCTGTGCATTCTTTGTGCCTAGTCACAAGAATAGGGTTTGATTTTCTGTCTCATAGCCCAGGCTCTCCTCACACTCACTATGTAGCTGATGGTGACCTTGAATTTCTGTTCTTCCTGCTTCCACCTAGGAGGAGCAAATGCTGGTGAGCTTGGTTTGTGGGTGCTGGGGATGGGACCTGGGGCCTCACGTGTGCCCGACAGGTACTCCACCACTCAGCTGATTTTTCTTGAGACCTGGGGCCCATTCTGTAGCCCAGGCTGCTTTCACGCTTCCAGCCTGCGGTGCAGGTTTGTTGTTCCATGCATTCCCTCCAGAGGCGTAAAGCTGGGAGGCCATACCTTTAGACTCCCTGGGTGCAAGGCATGCCTTTGATCCCACCACTGAAGAGGCAGAGGCCAGTAGCTCTGTGAGTTCTAGGCCAGCCTGGGCTACATAGTGAGACCTTATCTGAAAAAAGAAAACCAAATGAAGAAAGCCTTCCAACGTGTGGTCAAGGCAGCTGCTGTCAGCAAGTGTCCGCTATGGTTACCGGACCTAGTACTAGTGCCTGGGGACGTGTGGAGGCAGGACAGGGTCACGTCAGGCTTCCCTGGCCCTGTGGAGGCCCAGGGCAGGGGGCATGCCCAAGAGTGGTGCCTGCAGGTTGTGGGGGTGCTCAGTCTGGGCTGCTGTGCAGTAGAGAACATGAGCCTTCAATATCGGTCACTGGTGTGGCCTATGACCCTCTGAGGCCATCGGTGCCCACACACTGGGGCCCCTGGGAGACTTTGCCACTAGCCCAGAGATAAGATCGCAGCAACAAGTTCAGAGACTGGTGCATGTGGCCCGCGACTGTTGGTGGCAGGCGTCACCCTTACAGCCGTGATTTTCACTACCCAGGGCATTGTCATGAGACAGGACGGGAACCAAGCCTTAAAGCCACAGCATGCAGCTGTGTTCGGGCCTGTCATGCAGTGACCGTGTGATATCAGGCCACTTAACTGTTCTGTGACTCAGTTCCTTCAAGTAGGTCTCAGTGATAGGTCCAGGCTGAGCCTGTGGGCGGGGCCTGAGCCTGTGGGTGCTGCTGTAGCTTGCATGGGGTTGCACTTCCTCACCTGACTCCAGGTTGACTCACTGGGTTGCTGAGGGCCTCCATGGGGAGATGACAAACTTGCTGGGGCACAAACATGCGGCTCCGCATGCTCCAGCGTCACCAGGACGTGAGGGGCATTCCCACCTCCTCTTCCCACCTCAGTCTTTGGCGCCAACACCCAGCTGGCAGCCTCTGTGAGGTGACTCTGATGCTGAGACTGGGAACATACGTGAACACTGTGCCAGGGGATGGGTACCACAGCCAGTGTCTGCATGCTCCAACCCCACTCTCCCACCCTTCCACCCATCCATCCCTTCATCTTTCATCTGTCTGTCTGTGCCTTCCTTACAGCATCTTCTCCCTTCTCCTGCCTCTCTCCCAGGGTGGAGGCTCAGTCCCTCCATCTCTTCTCTTCCCACTGGGGAGGTCTGAGTGGCCTGTTTGAACAGGTCTGGCTGTGGCCAGCCTTTCTGGGCTCTGCTGGGTGCACGCTGTGTGGTCTGCCAGCTCCAGTCCGTGTCCTGCTCTGTGGGTACCTTAGTCTTCAGATGGATATAGCAGACCTGGTGTCAGCAGGTGCAGCAGGATGCCTGGGGACCCCCAGTATCAAACCACCCCAGAACGAGCCTGCTGAGGACCACAGGCTATTTGAATTGAATGGCTTTATCCTGGTGTTTTCAGGATGTGTGTAAAAAGCGCTGCTGTCTGTGGGCTCAGAGGTTGGAAGCAGAGATGAGCGGTGTCAGAACCCTCATTGACACCACATACAGCTTCCCCAGGGAAAGACACCGACCGGGCGTTCCTCTGCCCTTGCTTTGTGATCCATTGGTACCCAGGTCTCACACCTGCTGCTAGTCCACTGGTAAACCTGACTCTGCCCTGGGCAGGAAGGCATGGGGAGCTTGTGGGGAGAGCTAGCTGACTCTCAGCTAGTGGGAGGGGTAAAACCCCCCAGGACTCCTTAATGCCACCCCTGTCCATGACCATGGACACTGGCTGTTGTGTGTGGTCCCAAGTATGACTTGGGTCTGCTGCATGGGGGATCCTGAGCCTGTACCCTTGCTCTTGGATGCAGGGTGACAGGATGTGACAGTGGTGAAGTTGGCTCCCAGAGACATTGCCACTAGTAAAGCCACACACATGACCCTGGCACATGCTGTTCATTTGTAGCCAAGTCCACAGGGTGGGCTGAAGCTTGGACCCAGCCAGGCCTAGCTTGCTGTCCAGCAGCCTGAGTTCCTGCTGGACTTGGGTTCCTGTGGTGGCCCTCTTTTGTCTGGGCCCATCATTACAGTGGCCTTTTTCCACCCAGTATGGTGGCTTGTCATCTTTTGGCAGCTGCCTGCTTGCATGTGGCCTCCTTGGGCAATGTGTTAGGCCAAGCTCAGTGGGCCCAGGGCAGGACACTGGAACCTGCCGGTTGCTGGCAAGGGCACAGTGACGAAAGCGATGGACACCCCTGTGTTTCTGTGGGCCTGAATCGTAAGAGCAGAAAAAGTTGTAATTTTTTCACATGTGTGCAGTACCTGTGTGGACACAAGAGGGAGACAGATCCCAAGAGCTGGGGTTACAGCTGAGCCATGTGGGTGTTGGAAACCCAACCCAGGTCCTCCACAAGAACAGCAAGTTGTCTGTTGAGCCTTGGGTTTTTTTTTTTTTTTTTTTTTTTTTTTGCCTTTTTCGGGGGGGTGGATGTCAAGACAGGGTTTCTCTGTGTAGCCCTGGCTATCCTGGAACTCACACTGTAGACCAGGCTGGCCTCGAACTGACAGAGATCCTCCTGCCTCTGCCTCCCGAGTGCTGGGATTAAAGGCTTGCGCCACCACCCAGCCAAGCCTTGGGTCTTTTTTTTTTTTTTTCTTTTTTCTTTTTTTGGTTTTTCGAGACAGGGTTTCTCTGCAGCTTTTTTTAGAGCCTGTCCTGGAACTAGCTCTTGTAGACCAGGCTGGCCTCGAACTCCAAGCCTTGGGTCTTAATGTTTAGAATCTGCAACTCCAGAAGGGACAGAGTCTAAGGGTTCCATGTAGTGGGAATTCTGTCTTCCACACGGTCCCTCACAGCTTGCCCCCTTGCTTTCCCTCTGTTGAATACTCTCACTGGCTCAGCTTGTGGTAGGGACTTCATGCAGCCAGCCTGGGTTGCACTGTCCTTTTCCCTGCCTAAGAGCAGGAGTTCACATATCCGTGTGTGTGTGTGTGTGTGTGTGTGTGTGTGTGTGTGTGTGTGCACATGTGACAGCCTGGGAGTCTCTGCAGGGAATGCATGAACAAGTGGGCGTTCACTGTGTTCCTGGAGAGCTCTGCTGGACCGGTGCCAGCTGAGGCCATGATGCTGTCCAGACTGGCCTGGAACTCAGAGACCTTCTGTCTCTACCTCCTGACCGCTGGGCTTAAAGGTGTGCGCCACCACCTCCCAAGTCCCTGATACACTCTTGTGATCTTTTGATTAAACTCAGTGTACTCGATAGCATCTGTGCCCTGGATGTGAGTGTCTTTCTCCCACCATGTCCATCATTCGCTGTGGGCGGAGCAGGGCCTTTCTAGTGAGACATTTGCCCTGCAGTGAGAACTCTTACACAGCTGCTGAGGTACCAGCCTTCCTGATTCCGTGACCCTTTAAACACAGGTCCTCATGCTGTGATGACCCTAACCATAAGATTACTTTGTTGCCATTTCATAATTGTAATTTTGCTACTGTTATTGATCATGTTTTCTGTTGGTCTTAGGTGACCCCTGTAAAAGGGCCATTTGACCCTTAAAGGGGTCACGGCCCACAGGTTGAGAACCATTGGGCTACGGGTTCACAGTAATTTTTTTTTTGTTTTTGTTTTTGTTTTTGTTTTTCGAGACAGGGTTTCTCTGCAGCTTTTTTAGAGCCTGTCCTGGAACTAGCTCTTGTAGACCAGGCTGGCCTCGAACTCGCAGAGATCCGCCTGCCTCTGCCTCCCGAGTGCTGGGATTAAAGGCGTGCGCCACCACCGCCCGGCTCACAGTAATTTTTTGTATGTATTCAGTGTTGGGGTGAAGCTTAGGACCTCACACACACAGGTCCACTCCAACACCAGCCCCTCACTGGGGATTCTAGGGGGGGCTCCACCCTGACCACGCCCCAGCCCCTCACTGGGAGTTTCTATGGGAGCTCTGTGAGCTACAGCCCTATGCCTATTTTATGCCTTTAATTTACTTGGCATGAGTGTGTGCTTCACTGCATGTGTGTCCCAACAGGCGCATGTGTGCATATGACTGTGGAGGCCAGAGGGGAGTGCAGAGTGTCTTCCTCCACCTCTCCTGTACTTCACCGAGCCAGCCCCACTTGAGCCTAAGCTAGTTTACCAGGGACGCCTGTGCCCCGAGATGGAACACCCTCACCTCCAGGTGTCGTGGGTTTGGGCGTCCGGTGTTTGTCGTCGTGCCAACACAGCTCTCTGCCTTCTGTTTTCTTTCCCTTTCGCTTCCTTCCTATCCAGGACCTAATGCATGTGTCTGCCTTGACCTTTGCATACACGCTCATATGTGTGCTCACACAGCTGTGCATACAGGTGTGAGTGTGTAAACATACACGTACACCACACATGTCAAAGAGTTGATAATATCCTGTCCTTCACACAGTGTAGCCCTGGCTGGCCTGGAGAGGGTATTGTTGATTTTGGGGAGCTGAGCTCTAGATGAAGCATTGAGGAGCAATCATGGCTGCAGGCACCCCCACCCAGAGGGCTGGGACAGCTGCAGCACAAGTTCCTAACCTTTGGGACCAGCATATGTGGCCTAGAGAGAACGGCTTCAGAGCAGTGGGGCAGGGAGCCACTGCCCACTCTAGCTGCACAGCAGCTGTCCCCAGGGCCTCTGCCTCAGGCCAGCAGCCTCTCTGGGGCCAGCCCTGGGCGTTTCCTGCAGGGGCCAAGCGTCCAGCACACCTTCAGGTGTAGGAGGTGTGGGTGGGGTCCATGCTGAGAGCAGGGTTGGGAATGACCAAGTGAGCACCCCTGGTGCTGACCGTTTGTGAGTCTTGCTCGTTGGCTGCAGGGATCAGTGGGGATTAACACTGACCTGGGGGGCCTTCTGTCACAGGGGCTCGTGGGGGCTGGTGCCGAGGCCCCAGGTGCTGCTGGGCCTTAAGCCATGAAAGGGCCCGGGGATGAACAGCTGGTGAGCAGGCACCTCATGCTCCCAAGGGAGTGGGGAGTGCCTGGTGCTCTCAGGTGGGAGCATGACCCCTCCAGATTGGGAGAACGGCTGGAGGGGCAGTGGGTGGGGCTTTGGA
This sequence comes from Arvicola amphibius, assembly GCF_903992535.2. Classification (NCBI taxonomy): domain Eukaryota; kingdom Metazoa; phylum Chordata; class Mammalia; order Rodentia; family Cricetidae; genus Arvicola; species Arvicola amphibius. The sequence continues at coordinate 98,538,817 of NC_052047.1, forward strand.
GCGTGAGCACGTGGTGAGGAATGCCCTCTGCAGGCACTGGGGAGAGCGGAAAGAGCACCTTCATCAAGCAGATGCGCATCATCCACGGTGCCGGCTACTCGGAAGAGGACAAGCGTGGCTTCACCAAGCTGGTGTACCAGAACATCTTCACCGCCATGCAGGCCATGGTGCGCGCCATGGAGACGCTCAAGATCCTCTACAAGTATGAGCAGAACAAGGTGAGGGGTGGGGCCTGGAGGGGGCGAGGCCTAGGAAATGGGGGCTGGTCAGCCTGTCATCCTACCTACCTGACTACCTGGAGAACGATGCCCTCTGGACCTTTTTTCCCCCTGAGACAGGGTTTCTCTGTAGCCCTGGCTTTCCTGGAACTTATTCTGTAGACCAGACTGGCCTCAAACTCAGATCTGCCTGTCTCTGCCTCCTGAGTGCCGGAAAGTGTGAGCCACCACCTGGCTTATTTTGTCTTGAAATCGGGTGGAGCCTGTTGGGTCTGAAGTCACACCGAGCCAGGCCCCCAACCCTGGTGCTTTAGAAACAAGGTCTTCCTTAGTAGTCCAGTCGGTCTGGAGGTTGCCATCCCTCTGCCTCTGTCTCTCAAGGGACAAGTATTGTCGGAAGAACCTCCAGTCAGATCATGGGGACCTGCAGAGCCCCTGGCATCTAGTTAGAGTCCTGTGGCTCTGGATATGTGTGGGAACCTTATCCAGCCTCAGCTCTCAGCCTGCCCGACACCAGTGTCTCTACAGCCTCTTGACTATGGTTGTCCAGGCTCTCTAGTTCAGGGAGGGCAGGGAGGGAACCGTAGCCCAGTGCTGTGGATGAGCACTTCCTTCTGGCTCTTTCCACAAACAGGGCGATGGGGGCAGGTCCTGGAAGCTTCCTACCCTACACGAGGGTCAGGGCAGTCACTGTCATGGTTGGGGTTCTTCCCACTTAAGGACAGGCAGATGGGCAGATGCTTCCCCCGCAGGATTCAGTGAGGCCCAGGCAGCCTGGTAGGTGCTGTGTGAGCAGTGTAGAGCCACCTTGGGAAGAGTATGATCCACCCACAAGTCAGGCCCTTGGGCGCTGGTGTTGTGTGATTCACTGGCTCCTCTGGCCTGGGGCTGTGGAAGGGGCCACCTCTTAGTAGCTCACAAAGAAGGGTGCAGCCCCAGTCTGAAGTCCCCTCTCTGGGCTTCCCAGGAGCAGGTTCAGGGTTTGGGCTGGATTCTTGTGGGTAGAGGCTCGTCTGGAGGACACGAAGCCCTGGGTTACGTGTGTATACACGCACACACATACCAATAACTCAGGCATACTCATCTCCCATTCTAGAGTGTGCAGGATGAGTTCAAGGTCAGCCTGGATCACCTGACCTTGTTTCAGAAAACAAAGGACTGCAGAAAGGGAAATGCAGATTCGTCCTCGGCTCCCCTGTCCTTGCCTCCACCCACACAGTGGGTCACAGCATAGTTGGCATGGCCAGGAAACACAGGTTGTGAGGTGCTCTCCCCGGCTGCTGCTGAGTTTGCTGGGTCTGTTGCCTCCAGGAGGCCTAAGCCTTGTGAACCCTAGCTGCAGCTCCCCTAACTGTTCTGCCAACTCTGCAGGCTCCCTGCTTGGCCAGGGCCCCCAGAGTTCATGGCCTGCCCTCCCTCCGTCAGGCCAATGCACTCCTGATCCGGGAGGTGGATGTAGAGAAAGTCACCACCTTCGAGCACCAGTACGTGAATGCCATCAAGACGCTGTGGAGTGACCCTGGGGTCCAGGAGTGTTACGATCGCAGGCGGGAGTTCCAGCTGTCTGACTCGGCTAAGTAGTGAGTGGGGCTGGCATGCGTGGCTAACCCAAGGCCCCAGGGGCCATAGGATGGGGGTGGCTCATGTGGCCTGTCCATAGCCTCATTGCCCACAGGGTTGGCCAGCTCTCTGCGCCGCTGTCCAGATCTGTGGGAGCAGTTTAAAGCTGGCCCAACCCCCTATTGATCCTCCTTGTGCTCAGGCCTCCCAGCAGGTTCAGTAGGCCACCCTCCTTGCAGCTTCTCCCCATGTCCCCATAGCTTCACTGGAGGAGACTCAACCCTGGGGTCTGTAGTTTGACGGCTGTTACACAGGCTCCCAGGTCACCAGCGGCTGTCCCTGACTGGCTTGCCTATTCTAAGCCCACAATCACTCTGACCCTGACTTGAGCTTTATGTGGTGTCCCCTGTGCTGTGGGCCCCATTCCAGCTGTCCTGAGCAGTGACACTGAGTCCCTTCCTGAGATCATTTTCTGTTCGGGGCACTTGTGTCCCTAGGCCATGGAGGCAGTGTACCAGGCCGCCGGCCCCTCCAGTCCCCAGTTTGTGCCACACAGTACCAAGTCCCTGTCTCTTGTGGGTGTGGGATCTGCACCACTGTCCCCAGCAGCTCCTGAGCACAAACCCCTCCACTGCAGCTACTTGACGGACGTGGACCGCATCGCCACTGTGGGCTACCTGCCTACCCAACAGGATGTGCTGCGGGTGCGGGTGCCCACCACGGGCATCATCGAGTACCCGTTCGACCTGGAGAACATCATCTTCAGGTGCCATGAGGCATATGGGCTGGCGGGTGGGCTGGCGGGCATATGGAGAAGGCCCTGAGGCAGCCCCTGCTTGGAGAGCCTGGCAGGACCCTTCCCTGGGACCCCAGTGAGCCTGTGCACCCACAGACTCAGGAGGGCCACCATCAGCAGGGTTCACGATGAGGTCAGATGGGTTAGGTGACAGCTGTCCCAGTCATTCCTTGACCTGCAGGCATGTTGTGCCGTCTCTGCTCTCCTGCCTTTTTGTACAACCCTGATGGTGCCATGACGGCAGGGCAGAGGAGCGCACCACGTCCTTCCCTGTGGTGGCCCCTCCTAGGCACATGTCCCTGCAGCCAGGTGTCCAGAGGGGACTGCATGGCCAGCAACCTTGAGTCCTGGCCAGCTGTGGCCAGGTGGGCAGTCCTGTGGTTCCCATACGACCAGCAGGTAAAGTCCATGGGGTAGAGGCTGTCACCCTCCTTGAGTTAGGCCAGAGCCACCAACACAAATGCTGGGGAAATGATGTCTGCCCCAGCTTGTGCAGGTGCTATATGGTTCTAAGCCATATAGAGGGGATTCAGGTCCGAAAGTTACCCAGGTTCTGGGTAAAAACTGCCCCATCTGTGTAAGGGACTTGAACATCTACAAGGACGCCTGCCTGGTCGTCCTTTAGGAGCGGGCATGGGCTGCAGGCGGCACTCAGGAGCTGAGTTGTCATGCGGTCTCCCTTTAGGATGGTGGACGTGGGCGGGCAGAGGTCAGAACGCAGGAAGTGGATCCATTGCTTCGAGAACGTGACGTCCATCATGTTCTTGGTGGCCCTGAGCGAGTATGACCAGGTCCTGGTGGAGTCAGACAACGAGGTGACACTGGGGACACTCATGGGGGCCAGGTGGGGGCCAGGCCTGGGTAGCTTGCTCACCATGTGTGCGGCCCACAGAACCGCATGGAGGAGAGCAAGGCGCTGTTCCGTACCATCATCACGTACCCCTGGTTCCAGAACTCGTCCGTCATCCTCTTCCTCAACAAGAAGGACCTTCTAGAAGACAAGATCCTACACTCACACCTGGTCGACTACTTCCCCGAGTTTGACGGTGAGCACTGCCCCATGTCCCCACTGTCACCCCCAGGCCTGGCTGCCACTGACCTCAGCCCTTGCCCATTTCCCTGCAGGGCCGCAGCGGGACGCCCAAGCCGCACGTGAGTTCATCCTGAAGATGTTTGTGGACCTGAACCCCGACAGCGACAAGATCATCTACTCACACTTCACCTGTGCCACCGACACTGAGAACATCCGCTTCGTGTTCGCCGCCGTGAAGGACACCATCCTGCAGCTGAACCTGAAGGAGTACAACCTGGTGTGACCAGGGTGTGGCCACCACCAGGGCCAGCTCCCTCCACATCCCGTGACCCAAACCACGGGCCTGGGCGCACCGGGGCTGGGGTCTCTTTTTCCTCTCACTTCCTGTCCCTGTCACCGATCCTCCAGGGCAGGGGTAGCCTCTTTCTGGCCTTGACTCCTTGTGGTTTGAGTTTTTTTTTCTGAGAGAGAGAGAGAGAGAGAGAGAGAGAGAGAGAGAGAGAGAGAGAGAGAGAGAGAGAGAGAGAGAGAGAGAAACATGATGAGCAGCAGTGGGCCCTCCCAAAGAGTCCCCTATGGCCACAAGGTGATCAAGGTCAGGGACACTGCAGCCCAAGCCCATGGTCCCGAGTTCGAGTCCTCCAGGAAGGCTGGAGGCTTGGGGACCACAGAGTCTCCCTTTTCTAAGTTATTGATATCCCATGTATACTCACAACCTGCATCATCTGCTCCCCAGACTCCAAGAAGTGGGGGTGGGCGGCCCCCGTGCCCACCCTGGGAAGTGCCTAACCGTTTTTTGTTTTGTTTTTATTTTTGAAGAAAAGAGAAATACTCTCCTGCACTCTGTCTTGGCAGGGCAGGTGACACACTGCAGGTCCCCTGCTCTGAGTGGCCGTCACTTCTGTGTGTCCCCCTGCCTCAGACAGGGCCAGGCCTATGGCAGAGCCTTCAGGGACATTGAGTCCCTGAGATCCACTCCCCAGTGGCCTGGCCAGCAAAGATCCTGGGGACCCCAAGGGGCTGTGTGTAGCTGGGCAGTGGAGGTACTGGGCAGCTGGAGGCGCCTCCTATGTGGCTCCGTGACAGCGGGATGCACAGGGGCCTCTTCCGAATATTCTCAGGTCCGTCCCCAGACATGGGCAGTGGCCTCACCCCACGCCTTGGTCCCCGGCCCCAGTCACTGCACCATGCCCGGTGCTTCCCAAGCCCAAGGGCCAGCATCCAGGAGTTGGTGGCCATGACCAGAGAGGACACAGGCGGCCCCCTGTTGCTCATATACACTACAATGTCTGTCTGTCTGTCTGTTAGATTTCTTTACTTTTGCACGTGCATTCTGGGCTTGGATATCTGGCCATGCCTTTGTCCTGCCTGCCATGCTGGACTCCAGGCCCCAGAGTGTCCACGCAGACACATGCCAATCTGGGCAGTTGTCCACAATTGCTGTTCCAGGCAGAAGGGAACAAGGGACCAGTGGACATAGCAGAGCCCCAGGATATGGACAGGTGGCTGTGACAAGCACTCACATTCCTGGCCTCCAGCCCGTGGATTCCCCACCTTCTCATGCTGGGCTCCTCTCCTGTCTCCAGCTGAGTCTTGTGCCATCCCAACCACAACAGGGCTGCGTGGATGGCAGGGTCGTCCTGGCCACACAGCCCTTGGGAGGGCCCGGTCCCCAAAGAGTAGGGCGTCTGCTGCCCAGCGGGACCCGCTGCACGGCAGGAGAGGACTTGGGACTGTACAGGTGTGCAAGGGCTGGGCCGCCCCAAGCAGCAAAGTGTTAGCCCTTCTCAGTGTGCCAAGTACGCCGGGGCCTTGGGGCTGTGCCACACAGGCCAGGATGGGGACCCAGCCTCCCCACATCCAACCTGGCCCTCGCCAAGGGACAGCCCGACTGCAGGGGATGTGCTGACTTCTTTGTGTCTGCCTGACGCACTGGGAGTGGCTGCTGTGCCCTTGTATATTACTGCACAGCCCAGATTAGGAGAGCACTCAGAACACTGTTTACCCTCGTCCTTTGCGAAGCATGTTCCTCGTGAGTTGGGGGAGACTCAGGCACCCAGCTCGGCATCAGGTTCCTGCAGGCCGTTGGCCACCAGGGCTGGACGCCAGGGTGCCAGCTGCGGATGGGGCCTTGACCCCATAACCCAGAAGGTCTCGCAGAAGTCACCTTTTCATATCTTTCTCTTGGATTCTGTTTTAAAGCGGAATAAATTTTGTTCCTAAACTCTGGCTCCTTCGGGGTTATTGTTAAAGGTAGGGGCTGGAGCCGGGCGGTGGTGGCGCACGCCTTTAATCCCAGCACTCGGGAGGCAGAGGCAGGTGGATCTCTGTGAGTTCGAGACCAGCCTGGTCTACAAGAGCTAGTTCCAGGACAGGCTCCAAAGCCACAGAGAAACCCTGTCTCGAAAAACAAAAAAAAAAAAAAAAAAAAAAAAAGGTAGGGGCTGGGGGTGGAGCAAGCCCATCCAGAAGGCACCTGTGGGTATCACCCAGTGTCTCACCTCCGCTATGAGGTGTGTCATTACTGCTCACATGGAGACGGCTGAGCAGAAACAGAGAAGGGACCTGATGAGCCACTGCCAGGACCTCGCCAGGGAGGAAAGTCCGCCCGGTCTCTGATGCAGGATGCTGGACAAACAATTGAGACAGGGTTTCCTGTGTGACAGCCCTGGCTGTCCTGGAACTTGCTGGGTAGACCAGACTGGCCTTGAACTCACTGAGATGCCTTAGCCTCCCAAGTGCTGGGATTGAAGGTGTGTGCTATCACCATTTCTTGAAAAAGAAAAGAAAACGCCTTTGGGAGATGGCTGAGTGAGTAGTGTGGAGGATCTGAGTTCAATCCTGTGGTGCTGGGCTGGGCATGGTGGGGTGCGTCTGGGGCAGACAGATCCCTGGAGCTTGCTGGCAGCCAGTCTATGAGCTGCGGCTCAGAGTGTCTCAAAAACCACGGTGGAAGCAATCAAGGAAGACACTTGTGGCCTCCACAGGCACGTGGGAACACAAAGTTAGAGTGTTGAGTGGCTTGAAGCTCATCCTTACCCCCGTGCAGCTGTCCCCAGCATCTTCCAGAACTTCCCATCTCCCTGTACTAAAGTAACGTCCTCACTCAGCACGCACATCCAAGCCCTCCCCACTCCTGTCCCCGTGGGTGTGGGCCTGCCACGTGTGGTGTTGCTGGGGCCGGTGCCCTCCAGGGCCACCCACGCTGGAGCAGTGTTGAGAAGCCTTTTTCCTTTACACCTGAGTAATATCCCATCTGCAGGGTGGGTCGTGTCGTGTGTCTCACCATCTGTACAAGGTGAGTTCTGGCTCTCGGCCACTGTGAGTCGGCTAACAGGCACCTTTGGCTATCAGCGCCCTGACTGTTTCCCGCTGCGGCGTTTATGCCCTGTCACAGTCCCGCCAACTGTGCCAGAAGGTCTCAGGCTCCTCTCCCACTCAGGCGACCTCAGGGTCCTGTGTGCCCCACAGAGCCGTTCCAGTGATGACAGTTTTCACTGGGGGGTGTGTGTGTGGATCCAGGCGGAGTGTGAGATGGGTTAGGGGTTAGGGTTAGGGTGTTACACCAGTCATTCAGAAAAAATTTTCCTTTTCACTAACAGAGTGTCTTAGGGTCGCAATTGCTGCAGTAAAACACCATGACCAAAAAGCTAGCTGGGGAGGAAAGGGTTTATTTGGCCTAAACTTCCACATCGCTGTTCATCAAAGGAAACCAGGACAGACAGACACTCCAGCAGGGCAGGAACCTGGAGGCAGGAACTGATGCAGAGGTCAAGGAGGGTGCTGCTTACTGGCCTGCTCCCCATGGCTTGCTCAGTCTGCTTTCTATAGAACCCAGGACCCCAGCCCAGTAAAAGGAAACATTCACAGTGGGCTGGGCCCTCTACAGCTGGATCTTATGGAGGCCGTTTCTTCACCGAGGCTCTTTCCTCTGACGACTCCAGCTTGTGTGACCCAGGACTGTGCCACGGGACACTGGTGGAGGGCAAAGGACAGTATGCAAGCGGTTCTGGGACCGAACCGACGTCTTCAGGTTTAGTGGCAATCTCCTTTGTTGGCTGAAATTTTCATTTATTTGTTTTTTGAAACAGGGTTTCCCTTTAGCTTTGGAGCCTGTCCCGGAACTCACTCTGTAGACCAGGCTGGCCTCGAACTCACAGAGATCCACCTGCCTCTACCTCCCGAGTGTTGGGATTAAAGGTGTGCGCCACCACCGCCCTGTTCAACTAGACTCTCTTACTGGCCCCAGGGAAGATTTTTCTGGGAAGGTGGCTGTCGTGGCTTGACTGAGAAATGCCCCTGTGAGCTCAGGTACCTGGCCAGCGCTAGTCCGAGAGAGGATGGCCTTTAGAAGGCACGGCCTGGGAGGCGAGGGGGGCTTGCTCTCTGTTTTCCTAGTATAAGATGAATGTGACCAGCCAGTTTCTGGCCCTAGCCACCTGCTGTCCTGTCACCCCCCACCATGATGGACTCGAACACTCTGGAACCATAAGTCAAATGAAATAAACTTTCACCCATAAATTGCTTTTGGTCACACTGTTTATCTCAGCCACAGAGAAGTCAGGACGTTGTGGTACATGAGTAGATCCCGGGAGAAAAGCCATCCGTGTGAGGATGGGGCCCATGCAAAGGACCCAGGGCGGGGACACAGCGTGCAGAGGCCCTGGGATGGGGGATGTGACAGTGCAAAGGACCCAGGGCGGGGGACACAGCGTGCAAAGACCCCGGAGTGGGGGACATAGCCGTGCAAAGGCCGGAGGATAGTGTGGAGTTTAGCATGCTGGAGCATGAAGGCCTGAGTGGCTGGAGCAGAGGGAGGGGAAAGGGAGGAGCACTGGGCCTGGACGGGCAGGCCTGTGGGACTCGGGTGACTGCTGCAGGGGCCATGGGCATGGCTGTCAGGGCCAGGTGGGGACCGGATGGAGGCGAGATTGGAAGAGGTGGCCGAAGGTGAAAGCATGCTTGCTTGTCCATGTCGGCAGTACAGGTGCCTGGAATTCCTCAAGTGTCCAGCAGATGTCGCCAGACGACGTCTGCAACCAGGCGGCAGCCAAGGGAGGACCTTCCCGAGTTCGAGTGCAGCTGCATGGCCGGATGTGGTTCAGGGACACAGGGAGGAACATTAGGATAGGATGTCTGCTCAGCACCAGTCATGCGGCTGGTCGAGGGTGGAGGGAGCGGCCCTGAGCACTGACTGCTCTTCCAGAGGACCGGGGTTCAATCCCAGCACCCACACCTGTGACTCCCATTCCAGGGGACCCAACGCCCTCTTCTGATCTCTGAAGTTACAGACGCGCATGCCGGCGGCGAAGTGTCCACACACACCAAAGAGACTTGTGATCAACTTTCTTTCTCCAGACAGGGTTTTGCAGTGTAGCTTCAGAGCCTGTCCTGGAACTAGCTCTTGTAGACCAGGCTGGCCTCGAACTCACAGAGATCCCCCTGCCTCTGTCTCCCGAGTGCTGGGATTAAAGATGTGCACCTACCAGGCCCTATTTATTTATTTATTTATTTAGGAAAAATGTCAAACTACGAGATAGCTCAGAGGGTGAAGGAGCTTGTGGCCAAGTCTGACCACCTGAGTCTGATCCTGGGAAGGAGAGAAGGGACTTTCACAAGGTGTCCTGGGACCTCCACACCTGTGTCCTGGCATATAAAAACACACACAGCAAGTAAACAAATGTAATTTTAAAATTTAAGAAAAAAAGCCTATTACTTCAGAAAGAAACAAAGAAAATGAAAAACACCCCCATTGGTAGCTACAGTGTTTCCACAGAGGTACAGGGAACTGACAGACTAGAGTTTGTCAGGGAGCTGACCCCACAAAAATATGAGACAGGCTCTTGCTGTGTAGCACAGGCTTGCCCAGAAGTCGCGGGATCCACTTGCAGGAACCTCCACAGAGGGTGACAGTGAAAGCCACAGAAGGCATTGTAGTGTCCTGAGAACCCGGTGTCTAGTTCCCAAAGGGCCAGGCAGGGGACTGTCTCTCCGGTTTCGGCAAGACCAGGCTCTTTCTGACACCCCTGTCTCGTTCCCCCATCCCCACCCCCAGAGCAAGTCCCAGCCATCAGTGAGCAGGACAGCTCCCACTGGCCTCGGTGACCCAGCCCAGCCCCTATCGAACTTCCCATCTGCCACAGTTTGACTCAACAGTCAACCGAAAGTCAGCCGGCATGGGGCAGGCGTGGGGCAGGCATGGGCCTGTCAACCGCCTGCCGCAGACCTGGGGTGTTCCTGTGTGTTCTGGGGATGTCACACACCTCTCTGAACCTCACCAATGCTTCAATAGTGACAACTCAAGGAGCTCCATGGCTGCTGATTGGGTGTGTGTCCGGTACACCTGAAGCAGAATGGTCTAGAAATTTTAGTTCCAGGAGTCTGGGGTCTGAGGGACCCAGTCCAGGGACTCAACTCTGTCCGTTGATGTCACCTTCACGGTGACCCTCTCCTGAAACCCTGCTTAAAGCCACCCCGCCCTCAACCTCTCCACCTCACTCTTGCCCTAGAATTTGTCATGTCTGTGGCACCCTGAGAGTTTTATTACTTTGTTTAGCTTTGGTTTTGGGAGGAAGGTCAAAGGGCAATCTACAGAATCCGTTCTTCCCTCCTATGGTCTGAGCCCCAGGGGTGACTCAGGTCAGGCTGGGGGTGCAAGCTCCCTCACCCCCTGAAACATCTTGCTGTCACCCTGAAATTTACAAAAATGTTCTGTTTTGTTCCATGTGGAGCAAAATGAAAGCCTTTCTGGTATACAGTAGGTGCTCCATAGATGCGAACATCAGCCCCTCTCTCACTCGTTCATCTCCCCAGGACCCAAAGGGCCAGGCATAAACTATTCTGTCTCTCCCTCTCTTCCGGGACAAGCCTGGCCTTCACTCTGTGCCTCAGTTTCCTTAACTATAAAAATGGTGGGTGTGTGTGCTGAGGGAAGGGAGCCGCAGCCCAGGCAGACACGGAAGCACAAAACTTCCTTCGGCCTCAGGTTCCGAAATCAGCCCTGAGCAATAGCTGTGCCCTCTGGTCCTTCCTACTTGGGCTCAGAGGAGGGGGCCGGCTGGGGCCAGCAGCGTCAGAGGCCCGGGGCGGGGGTAGGGGGGTGGGGATGGGGGGCGAGGCCACCCTCCTCGGGAAGGAGGAAGGAGGCCTGGGCTCTGCGGGCGGCGGCCACCCCTCCCTCCGCATCCGCCAGAGCCTCTGCCACCGACCTGTCTGGCGGGCAGAGCCAGGTCTGGGCAGGTTGGAGGGGGCGGGAGCCGGCACCCAGGTCCCCGCCCTGCTCCCTGCACCCAGGCCTCTCGCAGGCCTTGCCTGGGCTCCCACGGGCCCTAGGCAAAGACATCGGGGGTCCCTGGAGTGACTCCCACGTCCACTCCACCCTCTGCGACTGTGTGGGCCCCGAGGGGCAATGTCACCTGGTGGCTGGTGAGTGGCTCGCCATGGCCCGGTCCCTGACCCGGGGCTGCTGTCCCTGGTGTCTGAGTGACGAGGAGAAGACAGCTGCCAGAATCGACCAAGAGATCAACAAGATTTTGTTGGAACAGAAAAAGCAGGAACGCGGGGAACTGAAACTCCTGCTGCTGGGTGAGTGTGGGAGGCATAGGGGATGAGAGTGACTCGGCCCCCGCGGGCAGGGCTCCCTCGCTCGCTAGCCCTCTAGCAGACCCGTTTTCTGGATGTGAAGAGCAAGGCGTCAAAGCTGAGCGGCACTGGGCTGTGGGGAGGTGGCCTCGGCAGGCGCTGCTCCCATGTGTGTCTAAGGAAGGGAATGGAGGTGAGCGGCAGGCCAGTCTGGCCTAGGGAGGGGCCAGCCTCTTTCTCGGGCTGCCTGAGCCAGGGCTCCAAGGCGCCTATCAACAGGTTATGGCCACCGAGGGCTTGGTTCTGGGCTGCTGAGTATCGGTGGACTGACCGGGTGGTTCATTCATTCATTCACCCTGAGCTGTCCAAACGGCTTTGCGCCTATCACCCTAGTACTGAGGATGCCAAGGAGGGGGATTGTGAATTAGGGGTCAGCCTGGGCCGAGTGAGACACAGTCTCAGAAATCAGTAAAAACAGGGAGGGGCGGACCAGGGCCTAGGGCTCAGCCCACAGCACAGTTCCCTAGCCTTGGGGAGACTCTGGTTTCCATCCCAGGGCCACATGAGCCAGCTGAGGGACATGCACATTGGCTGCCCAGCTCTCAGGAAGTGGGGGCAAGAGGACCGGGAGAACAATAGAGGAGTTTGAGGCTAGCCTGGGCTACATGACACCCTGTTTTTAAAAATAAAAAAGCCAGACATGGTGGTACACACTGTGATCCTGGCACTTGACTGACTGAAACAACAAGACAGCCATGAGTTCAAAGCCACCCTGAGCTAAATAATGAGACCCAGTCTAAATAATAATAATAATAATGATGATGTCATCAGCAAAGAATGGCATCTTCAGCGAGGAACAAGACAATATCCATAGCAGATGAAACGGTCTGTTCCCAATAAGTGCCACTGAGTTCCCGTTTCTAAAAGGGAATTCTCCTTCCTTTAAGCAATGCTGGTACGTCATCCAGCCCACTATACCGCTTCACCCCCTCAGACAGGAGCCCCTGCCGCTCCCCCCATCACCCCTCATACAGGAACCCCTGCTGCTCCCCCATCACCCCTCAGACAGGAGCCCCTGCCGCTCCCCCCATCACCCCTCATACAGGAACCCCTGCTGCTCCCCCCATCACCCCTCAGACAGGAGCCCCTGCCTCTCCCCCCATCACCCCTCATACAGGAGCCCCTGCGGCTCCACCCCATCACCCCTCAGACAGGAGCCCCTGCCTCTCCCCCCATCACCCCTCATACAGGAGCCCCTGCCGCTCCACCCCATCACCCCTCAGACAGGAGCCCCTGCCGCTCCCCCCCATCACCCCTCATAACAGGAACCCCTGCCGCTCCCCCCATCACCCCTCAGACAGGAGCCCCTGCCGCTCCCCCCATCACCCCTCAGACAGGAGCCCCTGCCTCTCCCCCTCATCAGCTTCCATGCAGGCTTTGCTTCCGGGCTCCACACAGAGAATGGCTTACACCATTTGGTCATCCTGACACCCTGTCTCGTCTTTAAATGTTCGGTCACTTCGCTAAGGCTCCATTTGAGCCCAGAAGGCTCTGAATAAAAGATGTGGTTTCTTGAGGAAGGTGAGAGGGCTCAGAAGGGTGAGGGGCTTGTTGTAACCTATATTCAAAGTCTGGACTACACAGATGGAAGAAAAGAGACTCCCCCAAATAGACCCCCAATTTCCACAGTCCATGACACAACTCTCTCCATTATGTGCCTGAAACATCTAGGAATGTATTCTGTATTGCACTGCTCAGGGGTGGAGCCCCGCCTACAATTCCCAGTGAGGGGCTGGGGGCGTGGTCAGGGTGGAGCCCCGCCTAGAATCCCCCCCCCCGTGAGGACTGGGGTGCGTTTTTTTGGGTGAGCACTTGGATCCTTTCCTCCAGTACTGGAAAGGGAAACGGAGAACATTTAAGAACACCACATTGCCTGATCCGTTCTTCCTGAGTCAGGGTTTGCACTGTTGTTGACTGAATCTGCCTCATATTGGTCGCTTCTCTCTCTTCTTCTCCCTCAATCCATCAAGCCTGTGGCTTGTCACTTCAGCAGTATTTCTGGGCTGTCTCAGCTTCAGTGGCTCCACCACGGGTCTTTTGCGCTAGCTTCATGTGAGCTCTCAGCCTCTGGACCCTGGACATTGTGTGGCCGGGTTCTCTGCTCCATGAGAGTCTGGACAACAGGCTTCTTAGACAGCACTGCCACTCTCCTTTGTTCTTATCGTTCAGATATGTATTCAAAGTCCTCTACTTGTTGAGCTGATTGTGTCTCTAACTACACAGTAGACAACAAAAGGGTGGGGACTGAGTCTGTCTTCTTCACTCCTGCATTCACGGTGCACATCACAATGAGTCCACATACAGGTGGAGTTCAGTACACGCAGTGAAGGATGGGTGGGTGGGTGGACGGGTGGATGAATGGATGGATGGGTGGGTGGATGAGTCCATTTTCAAGATAGACTCCCCCTAGTCCTCCCTATTCTTTCCCTTACAGTGTTTTTTCGTTTGCTTGTTTGTTTTTGTTGTTGCTGTTGTTTGGTTTATTTTATTTTATTTTTACTTTTTGAGACAGGGTTTCTCTGTGACTTTGGAGCCTCTCCTGGACCTCGCTCTTATAGACCAGACTGGCCTCAAACTCACAGAGATCCGCCTCCCTCTGCCTCCCTAGTACTGGGATTAAAGGCGTGCACCAGACTGCCCTGACAGTCTGTTAAGGACACACCACAACCATTGTCCCTGGCTTCCTTCTCCCAGTGGCGGGTGAACCTAGTGATTTGTGACATGGTCTCAGAGATCTGTGCTGCAGATCTTCTCCATCCCATCTACTTGGTGGTTGCTTCTCAGTCCTGTTTGAAAACAGGAATTGAAGCCAAAAACATATGATTGCTTTCCTGGAGTGGGCAGGGATTTTGAGGAAGCTGCTAGGGGTGGAGAGGGGCATGTCTGTGCCAAGAATGAGGCAGCTATCATGTGCCCAAGAACAAAAAGTCAGAATTAAGGCAAGAAAGTCACCTTTGCTGAACAAGTTCAGAGAAGTGAACCAACTTACCTGAAACCACACAGCGTACGGTCTCAGTCTTGTGGACCTCGTGAGGTTCTGTCAAGGACTGAAGAACCTCGATTACAAATGATGACTAAGGAGATAGGCATGGGGAGGGGTCCATATTTATCTGGGGTCTGCAGCCATACCCAGATGTGGTAGCTCTGTTCCCCAGGAGCCCCATTTCCTAGGGTGTGAATTGATGCTGGGTCCTCCTGCCAGCCACATGTGGCACGACTACCCCCACATTGCTGTCCCCAGCCCAGTTCCACTTCCTCCTGCCATCTCCAGAAGGGCGCAGATACTTCCTATCTGGGTTGAGTAGTCTGGCCAGGAGGAGAGAACTTTGCTACAGCCACAACCCACTATGGAGATCTCTGGAAAGAGATGCGCAGCCACAATCGTGCCCCAGAACTGCATCTGCCTCCGTGTGCTCAGAGATTCAACAGTGACATGTCACGGGCCGCTCCTGAGCCCTGGTGTGGGGGACTCGTGGGTGTTTCTGTCCTGGGCGTGGAGGCCACAGTCTACTTAGATCTTCACTGGACCCGGAGGCTCATGGGTTCCCTAGGCGCCAGTCCACAGTCCCAGGATTCCTACCCCCCCCCACCCCTGTCTCTGCCTTCCCAGCATTGGGCTTCAGTTTTAGATCCTCAAGACTAAACAACAAACGATTCACCGAGAAAAGCACCCGGTCCTACTATTGTGATTATTGTGGCCACTGGGTAGCTCTGGCTGACCTGCAACTAAATCAAATCCCCCTATATTTGAACCTAACTCCCAGACTGCTAGGAGTAAGGGTGTGTCCCACATAGCTGGCCCTGCTCTATTGTTTTAATTGATTTGCTTTTTTGTTTTGTTTTGGTTTTGGTTCTTCAAGACAAGGTTTCTCTGTAGCTTTGGAGCCTGTCCTGGAACTAGCTCTTGTAGACCAGGCTGGCCTCGAACTCACAGAGATCTGCCTGCCTCTGCCTCTGCCTCCCGAGTGCTGGGATTAAAGGTTCTGAGCCGACACTGCCTGGTCAACAAAATTTATTTTCATCGAGGTAAAATTCAGTCACATAGCATAGAGTTGCCATCGTACAAAGAACATGCCAGTAGCATAGCATGTGCTGTGTTCATAGTGTCCTGAGAAAAGTACCTCGGTCTTTCTCTCTCTCTCTCTCTCTCTCTCTCTCTCTCTCTCAGAGATCCGCCTGCCTCTGCCTCCCTTGTGCTGGGATTAAAGGTGTGCACCACCACCTTGCTTTCTTTTTTTAATTATTTTCCTTTTCATTTATCCTAACCACAGTTTCCCCTCCTTCCCTCCCTCTTCTCCTCTGGTTCCCTCCCCACTGTCTCTCTTCTCCTCCAATCCACTCCTCCTCGGTTTCTCTTCAGAAACGGGCAGGCCTCCCATGGGTGTCAACAAAGCATGGCCTATCCAGCTGAGGTAGGACTACACTCCTCTCTTTGTATTTAGGTTGGGCAAGGCAGCACAGTTTGGGAAATAGGTGCTCAAAAGAGGGCTTTTGTGTTGTTGTTGTTGTTTTGTTTTCTAATGTCTGGGCATTTATCTGCATGTCTGTCTGCACCATGTGTGCTCAGTACCTGAAGGAGCCAGGAATCGGAGTCAGAAATTCTGGAGCTGGAGTGACGGGGTTGTCGCCATGTCGGTGGTGGGATCAAACCCCGGCCCTCTGCAGGAGCAGCCAGTGCTCTAACCTCTGAGCCATCTCCCTGGCTCCTTGCCCCACCTGCTCTATTTATTTTTTTATGTGTCATGTTGCCCAGGGTGACTTCAAAGTGCCATTCCTCCTGTGCCCATATCTGGAGTGGTGGCCACCATATGTCATATCCCTGGGGCTCAGTGGTTAGCACACCAACTAACATGCAGGAGAAGGGGGAGAGAGAGGGAGGGAGAGAGGGAGGGAGGGAGGGAGGGAGGGAGGGAGGGAGGGAGGGAGGGAGAGAGAGAAGAGAGAGAGAGAGAGAGAGAGAGACTCAGGTCAGATGGGCAGTGGTGGCGCATGCCTTTAATCCCAGCATAAGGGAGGCAGAGGCAGGCAGATCTCTGTGAGTTCTAGACCAGCCTGGTCTACAGGGTTCCGGGACAGAGAAACCCTGTCTAAAACACACACACACACACAAAACAAAAATCAAAAACTCAGGTCGCCGAACTACAATAAAGTGTACAGGTATGGGCCATAACTATTCTCTGCCCTTCAGACAGATGCAGGTTTTTAGGAGTGACTAGGAGGTCACAGGTCATGTCTCCTGTCCTGTGCTCCCCCCCCCCACCATCCCTAGCATCCCGGGTGGACGATCACACCATACGGACTTTTGTGCTAACAGGGCCCTGGGGATCCTGGTTCAAGGCCTGGACGGATGCTGTCACCTCTCTGATTCTTTGTATCTTCTTGGAAATGGTGTAAATGCTGCTCACCTGTGACTACTGCGCAGACACGCAGTCTCTGGGCTGGGATCTCAAGAGACTGACAGAGGGAGCAGAGAGCATGTTATCATCACTACCCTAGCCGGGCACAGGGATATGGGCGCATTATAGCATAGGAGTCAGCGCAACCCGTGGCACATACGCTTGGGGCCCAGGCTTCTTGGGATGCTGAACTAC